>NC_057804.1:395109764-395709764 GCF_018294505.1 Triticum aestivum | reverse complement strand
TGTTTTAGATATGTACTCCCTCCGTCTCATACTAGTGTCAAAGACACTCTTATATTGTGAGTGGTGTCAACACTCTTATACTACGGGGCGAAGGGAGTAGTAACTAGAAGTGCAAGTGCGTGCGAGCATCCATGTTATTGGCTACCGAGCAAAACAAGAAAGCGGGAAGTTAATCACGGGTTACCACGTCGGTCTGAGGAACATGACACGAATGATTTAGCCCAGTTGTGAGCCGCGCGCCGGGGTTGCTTGCGGTGCGCAACGTTCGTCCTCGCCTCGCCTCGCATGTGACCTTCCTGCCTGGCTCCATGTTATACTAGTGCAGTGCCCATGAGGATGAGGAGAACATGCATGGCATGCTACCGCTACTGACTAGCCAAAGCCGGCCCTGATGATGGCTACCGTAGCAAGCACTAGCATCGGATCACTCGCCTAATTAGTATACATCGCCTACCCCCCGAAATGATGCGGTGCCTAGGTTGTTCGTAGCACTGCGCCCGCGCGATGCTGCCGCTTTACGTGGTGGATCCACATGCATGCACAGCCGCGCAAACTGCTTGCGCGGCGCATCTAGCTGTTAAATTTGCTGCTCCCTCCGATTTTGTCATTTCTTCCGACGTCAAACTGGTTCTTTGGCCTTGTTTGTTAAAACTTTGATTGGATCCGGATCATTTGTGGATTCGTTTCACTATCAAAGCTGATTTTGCGCCCTGTTGTTTCAACTTTGATTCATTCAAATCACCTGTGAATTCGCTTCAGTGGCCATTGAAGTACACTTTAAGGTGCTTCAATCACTTGCATGAAAAATGATCCGATCGATTTCAGATCCAGCTTCGCTCGCAAAGCAGATTAGAAATAACTATTTATTTCAGCTTCACTCGCAAAGATGAATCTCAGACAAAATAGGTGTTTGTTTTAGATTTCACGTTCAACTTCAGTAACAAAGCTAAATATTGCCCATGGTGCGCGTTTTGGCATCAACTTCGTATATTCTACCTCTAGCTGGGATGGGCGGATTTCATACATTGATTGTTAGATCCAAAATGTCTGGCCTCAAACCAATCTTGCACATACAAACTAGATAGCTTATATATGGTCCTCCCGCTAATGAAAACTGGTGCTAGAACACCAGACACTTTCAGACCAATCTCGTTACAAAGCTGCCACATCAAACTTGTCGCTAAAGTTCTTGCCAAGAAACTAAAACCTCGGTTCCCCATGTTAGTAGGTGGAGATCAAACCGGTTTCCTCTCCATTAGATGCATAAACGAAAACTTCCTCTACGCGGTCGATCTACTTAAGTGTGGCCACAAGCTTAGAACTCAAACCATTTTGGTCAAACTTGACTTTAAAAAAAGTGTTCAACTCTCTTGCTTGGCCTCCTCTCCTCAACGTCTTATAATTTTGAGGCTTCCCACCACATTGGATCAAAGGCAACAGTCCAACCCTGTTCATAAGCCCATTGACAGACCCAACTAGTCGCTCGGCATTCGAAGGCAACAGTCCACAGTCCCGCGGGTGGGGCGGCATGTATGGTCAATCAGTTGTCCCGTTAAGGTAATGACTGCCTTTCCTCGGGAGCACCTTCCCGAGTAGGTAATCTCCATTACTCCGCCCCCTTGCATTCTGCCAAGAATCGCCTCCAAGCTGCAGTCATCCACCCGGCCAACCCAATCCACTTTTCATCGACGACCAACACAACCTCCACAGCTACAAACATCACGTCCTTCCCCTTCGACCCCATGCTATTCCTCCCACCAAACCACCACAGCGTCCAAGTGGAGGGACGCCCTGCTAGGGTTCGAGTGCTGTCAGGGGATGCGCCACCAATGCACGAAGACTGGGCTATTGCTACCATAGTCCCAATGCCAAATCTGCCGATGGCATTCAACAAGGTCAGGGAGGTAATCTCTGATTTCTTCACTGACAGGAGGAAGGGTATTCTGAAATTGCTACTTGCCCTTTTGTCCAAGCGTACGTCAAATTGAACAGTGTCTTCGTCCGAGATGATCTGGTTAACACTAGTCCTCATCCGTATACGAATGTGCATGTCATTTCCGAGAAACACAATAGAGGTCTGAATTGGAGGAAGTTAGTCCTAAACAGAGTGGTGTGGATTCTACTCTGTGGGTACCCGTTAGACAGAAAGAATATACAAGATATTAATGACACTGTTAGTAAATTTGGAAAGTTTGTGATGTGGGATCGAGTGAGAAGCACACGTGCCAATCAGATGGTCAAGATTAAGGTTGAGGAACTGCGAGATATCTCAACTAGCATTGTCTTTGGGGATGGGGACAACTCGGATTCTTTGACAGTGCCAGTGGTAATTCTCCAGCACCACATTCTTGGAGAAGAACCACATGATGAAGATCCAGTTGACCCCCATGGAAATCCTCACCCCATCCCTAACCAGGTCAACTTTCACCCAAATCAACACAACCACTTTGTTGGCCCTATTCAGCAGCATGAACATGAAGAGGTCCAAGCCATGGTCAATCAACAGCAAGCACCACGCTTAGATCTGAATATGATGCTTAATCAAGCTGAGAATGATGCACTGGAGATAGAAGAAGAACAAGAGATGCCAGGGTGGGGTCATTGGGCTATACCAGATGCTAATCCTAACATTGATCTGGAAAACCATTAGGGTGAGTTTCTAGAATTAAATGAGCTCATGACACCTCTGGACATTGTGGAACAACAAGCAGCTTATAATATGGATCATAGCAGTCTGACCATGGGAATTTCAGATAATAGTGGTAACACCGGAGCATCTGCAAATGGTCCTTTGGAGCGAATGCATCCTGATCTGAATTTGATTAATGGGCCTGACCTCCTCCAGAGATATCCCAACAACCTCCAGAGATAGAAGCTGTTGCAATGGGTCATGTGGGGGGCTTTGAGGTCATGATGCAGAATTCTAATACTTCTAAATTTCAGAGAATGGAAGACCCCATGCACTTTGAATGGCTTGCCAGCTCTAATATACTTGCCCCTACTGGAACCTCTGCTATGGGGAGTAAAGCCATCAGTGATCTAGAGAAGGGGGAACAGGAAAATATCACCACAGTACAGGAAAGGGCTGACAAATACCAGGGATTAGATGCAGATCCACTGCCCCCCACCTCAAATTGATGTGGTGGTCCCTACAAACTCTGCTTTGGTGGCACAGGATAATCTTGATCCTATTTCTCTGGAGGTCAACCATGGCACAAGTGACAAATGTCCTTCTGATTTATCTGCTCCACCTGGTTTCCCTACTCCTGCTTTCCTAAATGATAGACATATCATCAATGCAGGGTTAGTTCAAACCCCTAACCAAGAAGAAGATCCTGTTTGGGCTGAAATGGTGATTAACAACAAGGAGACGGAGTATCTAGGGAAGGAAGGAGCTGTCATATGGAAGAAACACTTTGCACCTACTATAACAGATAAGGATGTCATTCATGTACCTATTGATTGGGTCAATTTTTTGTCTGTTACTCTACTGTCTGATAACCCACAAGTGTAGGGGATCGCAACAGTTTTTGATAAGTAAGAGTGTCGAACCCAACGAGGAGCTAAAGGTAGAATAAATATTCCCTCAAGTTCTATCGACCACCGATACAACTCTACGCACGCTTGACGTTCGCTTTACCTAGAACAAGTATGAAACTAGAAGTACTTTGTAGGTGTTGTTGGATAGGTTTGCAAGATAATAAAGAGCACGTAAATAAAAAGTAGGGGTTGTCTAGATAAAGAAGCAATAAAGTAAATATTAATAGAGAGATTTTTGTCACGAGAAAGTTATTTGTCCCTAGGCAATCGATAACTTAGACCGGTAATCACTATTACAATTCTATTTGAGGGAGAGGCATAAGCTAACATACTTTCTCTTCTTGGATCATATGCACTTATGATTGGAACTCTAGCAAGCATCCGCAACTACTAAAGATTTATTAAGGTAAACCCAACCATAGCATTAAAGCATCAAGTCCCCTTTATCCCATACGCAAAAAACCTACTTACTCGGGTCTGTGCTTCTGTCGCTCACGCTACCCACCATAAGCAAATCATAAACATATTGCAAACCCTACAACGGGGATCCCTCATGCTTGCGCGACACGGAGGGCACCATAGGACAACACCAATAATAAAACATGCAATTCGAACCAATCATGATCATCAATCAACCCATAGGACAAAACGGATCTACTCAAACATCATAGGATAGTCATACATCATTGGGAAATAATATATAGCATTGAGCACCATGTTCAAGTAGAGATTACAGCGGGTAAGAGAGGGGTTACACCGCTGCATAGAGGGGGGAAGAGTTGCTGATGAAGGCGGTGAAGTTGTTGGTGAAGATCGCGGTGATGATGATGGCCCCCAGCAGCGTTTCGGCGCCACCGGAAGCAAGGGGGAGAGAGCCCCCCTTCTTATTCTTCTTCCTTGACCTCCTCCCTAGATGGGAGAAGGGTTTCCCCTCTGGTCCTTGGCTCCCATGGTGTGGGAGGGGCGAGAGCCCCTCCGAGATTGGATCTATCTCTCTGTCTCTCTCTATTTCTGCGTTCCAGATTTTGCCCTTTCACCGTTTCTTTTATATCTGGAGATCCATAACTTCGATTGGGGTGAATCTTTCGCCCACATTTTTCTCATAAAATTAGCTTTCTTGTGGAAAAAGAAGAGGATCAACCGCCTTACGAGGTGCCCACGAGGGTCCAGGGCGCGCCTGCCTCCCTGGGGCGCGCCCCCTGCCTCGTGGCCCCCTCGGGCACCGTCTTGCGTTGATTTTACTTCCCAAAAATCATAAATATTCCAAAATAATTCTCCGTACGTTTTTATCCCGTCTGGACTCCGTGTGATATAGGTTTTCTGCGAAACATAAAACATGCAACAAACAGGAACTGACACTGGGCACTGGATCAATATGTTAGTCCCAAAAATAATATAAAAAGTTGCCAAAAGTATATGAAAGTTGAAGAATATTGCCAAAAGTATATGAAAGTTGCCATTCGTTATTCCAAGATCCTGCCCCATCACTGAGAATATCATACAAACTGATTCTTTGGTTGATCAGGTCACACAGGAGCAAGAAGTTACCTCCCCCTTGAATATTGCTTCCAGGACCTCCATCATAGCCTCCCCAACTTCTGCTATGCACAACCACAAAAAGAGGAAGGACAAAGTACCACTTGTTGAAACTGAGGTAAGGAGAAGCTGTAGATTACAAAAACTCACCAAAGGATTTAAAAAGAACATCTGTGTGGACAAAAAATGTCTTGCTTGTCATGCTTTGGCACCCCAAATCCCTGCAAAGGTAGTTAAAAATCTTAACACTACTTTTTGCAAGGTATCGGCTAGGGATACATCGGAAGAGATTCTTGCCAGCAAGCCCAAGAAGATCAAGAACACCCATGCTGCCAAGGAGAGATCTAAAAGAAATTCTTCCTCCAAAGATGTTGACAAGGGAGCTAAGGAGCACAACAAATGATTAGTTCAGTGAAAGTGTCCTATCTTTTGGTCCTAGGTCTGTAATAACTAGTAGCAGTTTAAGCCAGCACTCAATGTTGGTCTTGGCAGTGCAACAGTACTATAATCTTTTGTTAGTGATTGTGAGACATATGTTATTAACTGTCTACCTCATGAGTTATCTATGCTCCCCAATCCCTACCACCCAATGTGTTCATGCCTGTCATATTCTTACCGCATGTTGTCTGAACTTGTGCTTGTTTGTACCTGCCATGGATACATGTCTAGTGCTATCACCTATACACTACTGAAGGATGCTGCTAATGCGACGCTACAATCAGAGACCCTTCGATGAAACTGTGTGTGATGTATTAATCACAAACGGTGATGTAAAAAACCGTCAAAAAGATGCAAAACATTTGCGATGGCGGATACAACAAACACGGTTCAGATTTTAGTTGCGTGTGCGATGCGGGGCATACGGTTCAGTTCAATGAACTCTTTGCGATGAGGCAGAACAACAGAAACGGACAGCTAGATGAAGGCGTGTGCGATATACGGTATACAGTTCACTCAGATAAACTGTTTGTGATAAGGTGGAACAACAAAAACGGGCGTGCAATGAAGGGCATATAGTTCATTCTGATAAACTGTTTGTGTTGAGCCAAGAGAACAGAAACATTTCGTGTAAAGAAGATGTGTGATACGCGGCAAACATCCAATTATATAGGTGGCTAGTACACACATGACATTTCCAAACACCAAAGTAAACTATTACATGCATAATTAACTAGGATAAACAATCAGCTGATCATCATCTACTTCTTGTGATGCTTGTCGCCACTGCTCTACTAGGATAAATGGAACAATATTCTTTACTGTGAATAGTGTGCTCTATTGGGACACAAGTATATGGATCATAGCCTTGGGCGAGCAATGTGCCCGCACGCGTCGTGCTAGCTCGATGTTCCTTCTATGCTAAGTTTCAATTAATTGATGGCATTTTATGAACACGCCACCATTTCCCGCCATTTCCTCATCGGTTTCCCAGCGATATTGCGCATAAACCTAGGTGGTGCGCGACGCACGGAGGCAACAAGCACAGCCGGTAGCACATCCGCATTTTCAAAGCATGCCAACCCACCAAAGTGCCACCTCTGCCATCGACCTCCATGATGAGGAAAACGAGAAGACGCCACGGCCCGTCGAGGCCGAGGCGCTCCCCGGCAACATGATGGATGATGCCGTGATGCGTGTCATCGCCATGGTTGAGCAGACCCTTGGCACATGGCGCTTCAGTGCTGCGGATCAAGATAGGCATGTCAGCGCTGAGTGGCTACAGCTCACCGCACAACATGGTCGATGGCGCGCCACAGAGCAAGCTAGGCGCGTACGCGCCAATAGGTTGTGGCTCGCCGCACAACGAGACCGTTGGAGCAGCGCAGAGCGAGAGGCGCGGTGCGCTACACAGCAAGAGCGGATCCATCGGCGCTTGCCTGCTATCGACAGGGCGTTGCAGCTGGGTACATATCCCGTTAGTACCCCCATTCCTCGCTAGGAGTGGGCAGAGGCCATCTGCATCATACTTGCACCGGCCGCCCGCCGCGCCTGTCGCATGGGTCGCGTCGTTCGCCTTGTCCGCGGCCCGCTCAATGCCAACGCGCTGGTCGCTAGGCTCGACCGCCTCCTTGGCCCAGGTGTCCACATGGGCGCAGTAGAGGAACATGGTCGTCGCATCCTCGAGTTGGTGATCTTTGATGAAATAGCCAACTTGGAGATCGAGATCGCGCTCTAGATGTATTGCGAGCGTGTCGACCACTTGGACGAACGCCTGCACGAGTTCAGACAGAGCCAAGAGCTACCGTAGGCAAGGGTTGTTGGTAATGGTCTCATGGACGCATTTTATTTTGTTTTGCCGTTTCGATGTGGATCGCTATGTATTCACAGCAATTAAAATATTGCTCTGTTTTAATGTGTGTACTCTGTTTTCTCTTCTTATATGTTCTGTTTTAATGTGTGTATATATGCTTTCCATTCTGTATATGTGGATGATAACAGCTAGATACAAATTAGTATACGAAAACAGATAGAAAATGGAATTCATAATATATATTAATTGTTCATTAGTTCATCATAGAATATATAAAATATCATCACATATACATGATGATACTTAACTACTAGGTACAATGCATAAAATTAAAAACGAACAATACTAAAACTAATAATCCCTCCCCGGGGCAGTATTCCGGCAGCCCCTCACTAGCAGCTCCCTGGTGCGCAGCACTTCCCAGCATGGAGGCAATACTCCGCCTCCTCCACCTCGTAGCGCTTGACGTACCGATCTGCCTCTTGCTGACGGACGAGCGCGAACGATCTTGCCATTTTGTTGGGCGCCCATTGGAACTCCTCGTCGGTGGCATGCTGAAGCTTATCGTCCCACCTCCACATAGCGATGAGGCGCCTAGCGCCTTTGACCTTCCTCGCGAAGTACCCGTCTTTGTACACCTCCTCCGCACGACGATGCGCCCGCCCCCAAAAGCTCTACCGCCTCCTTTTTCCAGGCGGCATCACGGGCTTCACAGGCCGCCTAGTACCTGGCTTCCTCCTCCGCCATCTCCTTCTTAAACACCACTTGCCTGGCTTTCTCAGCCGACGACAGCGACTTCCACAGACAAAGATTGTACTGGCCCCAAAACCACTCCAAAGTTGGGAGGGGGGTCCGGCACAACCTCGTCCGGCGCGTGGGCAGATCGACGGTGCCATGTGATATGTCTCCAACATAACTATAATTTTTGATTGTTCCATTCTATTATATAATCATTCTTGAATGTTTTATAATCATTTATAGCAACTCTATATCATTTTTTGGGACTAACCTATTGACATAGTGCCTAGTGTTAGTTGCTGTTTTCTACTTCGCAGAAAATCAATACCAAACAGAGTCCAAACGCAGTGAAACTTTTTGTAGATTTTTTCTGGACCAGAAGACACATGTTGGGCCAAAGAAATACCAGAGGGTGGCTCCAAGGGGAGCACGACCCACCTGGGCGCGCCTGGGGGCCCAGGCACGCACTGGTGGGTTGTGCCCACCTCGGCCACCTCCCGCACCGCCTCTTTGTTCTATAAATACCCCGAAAATCCCAAAACCCTAGGGGAGTCGAGGAAACACAATTCCAGCTGCTGCAAGTTCCAGAAACACAAGATCCAATCTAGACACGATCACGGAGGGGTTCATCATCCTTATTAGTGCCTCTCCGATGATGCGTGAGTAGGTCATTGTAGACCTTCGGGTCTGCTACGTCTTGAGCTTGCGTTGGTTTTCCTTGAAGAGGAAAGGGTGATGCAGCAATAGTAGCGTAAGTATTTCCCTCAGTTTTTGAGAACCAAAGTATCAATCCAGTAGGAGGCTCCTCAGAAGTCCCACGCACCTACACAAACAAACAAAGAACTCGCAACCAACGCAATAAAGGGGTTGTCAATCCCTTCACGGCCACTTGCGAAAGTGAGATCTAGTAGAGATAATATGATAATATAAATATATTTTTGGTATTTTATAATATAGATGCAAAAAGTAAAGATGCAAATAAAAGTAGATTGAAAGCTTAAAAGATAGACCCGGGGCCATAGGTTTCACTAGTGGCTTCTCTCAAGATAGCATAAGTATTACGGTGGGTGAACAAATTACTGTCGAGCAATTGATAGAAAAGCGAATAATTACGAGATTATCTAGGCATGATCATGTATATAGGCATCACGTCCACAACAAGTAGACCGACTCCTACCTGCATCTACTACTATTACTGCACACATCGACCGACTCCTGCCTGCATCTAGAGTATTAAGTTCATAAAGAACAGAGTAACACATTAAGCAAGATGACATGATGTAGAGGGATAAACTCATGCAATATGATATAAACCCCATCTTTTTATCCTCGATGACAACAATACAATACGTGCCTTGCTGCCCCTGCTGTCACTGGGAAAGGACACCGCAAGATTGAACCCAAAGCTAAGCACTTCTCCCATGGCAAGAAAGATCAATCTAGTAGGCCAAACCAAACTGATAATTCAAAGAGACTTGCAAAGATAACTCAATCATACATAAAAGAATTCAGAGGAGATTCAAATATTTCTCATAGATAAACTTGATCATGAACACACAATTCATCGGATCTCGACAAACACACCGCAAAAAGAGATTACATCGAATAGATCTCCACAAGAGAGGGGGAGAACATTGTATTGAGATCCAAAAAGAGAGAGGACGCCATCTAGCTAATAACTATGGACCCGAAGGTCTGTGGTAAACTACGCACAACTCATCGGAGGGGCTATGGTGTTGATGTAGAAGCCCTCCATGGTCGATTCCCCCTCCGGCGGAGCGCCGACGAAGGCTCCAAGATGGGATCTCGCGGATACAGAAGGTTACGGTGGTGGAAATTGTGTTTCGTTGGCTCCCTGGATGTTTTCGGGGTACGTAAGGCTTATATAGGAGGAAGAAGTACGTCGGTGGCCGCCCGAGGGGCCCACAAGATAGGGGGCGCGTCCAGAGGGGGTGGGCGCGCCCTCCTGTCTCGTGGCCGCCTCGGCTGCTTCTTGACTCGCACTCCAAGTCTTCTGGATCACGTTCGTTTCAAAAATCACGCTCCCGAAGGTTTCATTCCGTTTGGACTCCGTTTGATATTCCTTTTCTTCGAAATACTGAAATAGGCAAAAAAACAGCAATACGGGCTGGGCCTCCGGTTAGTAGGTTAGTCCCAAAAATGATATAAATGTGTAAAATAAAACCCATAAACATCCAAAAGGGGTAATATAATAGCATGGAACAATAAAAAATTATAGATACATTGGAGACGTATCAAGCACCCCCAAGCTTAATTCCTGCTCGTCCTCGAGTAGGTAAATGATAAAAACAGAATTTTTGATGTGGAATGCTACCTAGAATAATTCTCAATGTAATTTTCTTTATTGTGGAATGAATGTTAAGATCCAAATGATTCAAGATAAAAGCTTATAAAACATAAAAATAATAATGCTTCGAAGCATACTAACAAACAATCATGTCCTATCAAAATAACATAGCCAAAGAAAGCTTATCCCTACAAAATCATATAGTTAGGCCATGCTTCATTTTCATTACACAAAATACTCCTATCATGCACAACCTTGATGACGAGCCGAGCAATTGTTTCATACTTTTTAACGCACTTCAGCTTTTTTCAACTCTTACGCAATACATGAGCGCAAGCCATGGGCATAGTACTAAGGTGGTATAAGATGGTGGTTGTGAGGACAAAAAGAGGGAGAAGATAGTCTCACATCAACTAGGCGTATCAACGGGCTATGGAGATGCCCATCAATAGATATCAATGTGAGTGAGTAGGGATTGCCATGCAACAGATGCACTAGAGCTATAAATATATGAAAGCTCAACAAAAGAAACTAAGTGGGTGTGCATCCAACTCGCTTGCTCACGAAGACCTAGGGCATTTTGAGGAAGCCCATCATTGGAATATACAAGCCAAGTTCTATAATGAAAAATTCCCACTTAGTATATGAAAGTGACAACATAGGAGACTCTCTATCATGAAGATCATGGTGCTACTTTGAAGCACAAGTGTGGAAAAAGAGATAGTAGCATTGTCCCTTCTCTCTTTTTCTCTCATTTTATTATTATTTTTTTCTTTGGCCTTTCTCTTTTTTTTCTTTTTGGCCTTTCTCTTTTTTTTCTTTTTTTGTAAAGTCCGAAGTCTCATCCCGACTTGTGGGGGAATCATAGTCTTCATCATCCTTTCCTCACTGAGACAATGCTCTAATAATGAAGATCGTCACACTTTTATTGATTCACAACTCAAGAATTACAACTCAAAGCTAAAACAAGATATGACTCTATATGAATGCCTCCGGCGATGTACCAGGATATGCAATAAATCAAGAGCGACATGTATGAAAATTATGAAGGTGGCCTTGCCACAAATACGATGTCAACTACATGATCATGCAAATAGCCATATGACAATGATGGAATGTGTCATAATAAATGAAACGGTGGAAAGTTGCATGGCAATATATCTCGGAATGGCTATGGAAATGCCATAATAGGTAGGTATGGTGGCTGTTTTGAGGAAGGTAAATAATGGGTTTATGATACCGGCGAAAGTTGCGCGGCACAATAGAGGCTAGCAAAGTGAAAGGATGAGTGTGCGTATATCCATGGACTCGAATTAGTCATAAAGAACTCATATACTTATTGCAAAAGTCTACTTAGCCCTCGAAGCAAAGTACTACTACGCATGCCCCTAGAGGGATAGATTGGTAGGAAAAGACCATCACTCGTCCCCGACTGCCACTCATAAGGAATACAATCAAAAGAGCACCTCATGCAACAAATTTGTCACACAACTTTTACCATACATGCATGCTACGGGACTTGCCAACTTCAACAAAAGTATTTCTCAATTTCATAATTATCCACTAGCATGATCCTAACATTACTACCTTTATATCTCAAAACAATTATCAAGTATCAAATTGATCATAGCATCCAATTCACTTCTTATGATAGTTTTTATTATACCCAACTTGGATGCTCATCATTCTAGGACCAAATTTGTAACCATAGCAAATACCATGCTGTTCTAAAAGACTCTCAAAATAATATAAGTGAAGCATGCGAGACTAGCAATTTCTTCAAAATTAATCCACCGCCATGCTCTAAAAGATATAAGTGAAGCACTAGAGCAAAAACTATCAAGCTCAAAAGATATAAGTGAAGCACATAGAGTATTCTAGCAAATTCTAAACAAATGGGCTTCTCTCAAAAGGTGTGTAGAGCAAGGATGATTGTGGTAAACTAAAAAGCAAAAAAGACTAATATAATACACGACGCTCCAAGCAAAACACATATCATGTGGCGAATAAAAATATAGCTCCAAGTAAAGTTACCAATGAACGAAGACGAAAGAGGGGATGCCTTCCCGGGGCATCCCCAAGCTTAGGATTTTGGCTATTCTTGAATATCTTGGGGTGCCTTTGGCATCCCCAAGCTTAGGCTCTTGCCACTCCTTATTCCATAGTCCATAAAAGCTTTACCCAAAACTTGAAAATTTCACAATACAAAACTCAACAGGAAATCTTATAAGCTCCGTTAGTGAAAGAAAACAAAACCACCATATAAGGTACTGTAATGAACTCATTCTTTATTTATTTTGGTGTTAAACCTACTGTATTCCAACTTCTCTATGGTTTATAAACTATTTTACTAGCCATAGATGCATCAAAATAAGCAAACAACACACGAAAAACAGAATCTGTCAAAAACAGAACAGTCTGTAGCAATCTGTAACTAACACAAACTTCTGGAACTCTAAAACTCCTACCAAAATAGTAAGTCTTGTACAATTTGTCTATTGATCAGCAGCAAAATGAATCAACGCAAAAGCACGTTTCTGTGATTTAACAAAACTAAATGCGTGTGTGCAATGTTTCTGTTTTTCAGCAGAATCAAATCAACTATCATCATAGGTTATCCTATAGGTTCTACTTGGCACAAACACTAATTAAAACATAAAAACACATCTAAACATAAGGTAGATGCAAAATTTATTAGTAAACAGGAACAAAAACAAAAAACACAAATAAAATTGGGTTGCCTCCCAACTAGAGCTATCGTTTAACGCCCCTAGCTAGGCATAAAAGCGAAGATCGATCTAAGTAGTGCCATCTTTGGCACTAAATTACTCAATAGAGCACTTATAATTTTTAGGGGTTTCTCCCTTTTTAGCAATGATTAAACCTTTAGGCAAAAATTCAAGAAATTCGTTTGTAGCAAAAGGTTCCTTAACGATAGAGAGACAATTGGGATGAACACTTATGGATTTGAGATCCGCGTCTCCCTTACTAGAAGATTCACCCTTATTCTTAGGAACATAAATAAACTTGGCAGTTTTGGTAGGAGGTTTTGGAGTATTTTTCATGGAAGAAAACGCAGAACCTAAGTTAGTAATGATATCCTCAAGTTTGCCGATTCTTGCAGAATCTAGATCTATTTTTTCATTGACTATAGGTTCTTTCTCTTTAAGATTTTTCAAAGTAACTCCAACCCTAGATCCATATTGGGTAATGCGATTATGAATCTTTTTATCCAAATTTCAACCAACTCAACAGTAGCAACTTTATTTTCAATAATATCAAGCCTTTGCATCACATGTTCTAAAGTTAAAACCGTTCCATTAACCAAAAGAGGTGGTGGGCCAAACAAATCTAACATAGCATTATAAGCATCAAACATATGGCTACTCAAGAAATCCCCTCCGACAACGGTATCAAGAACACATCTATTCCAAGGAGTGATGCCTACATAAAAATTGCGAAGAAGTACGGAAGTAGAAAGCTTCCTAGTAGATTTATTTGAGCATTGCAAATTCTATGCCAAGCATCTTTTAAGTTTTCTCCTTCCCTTTGCTTAAAATTGAGAATCTCATGTTCGGGAGTAATAACAAGGATATGAGGACTAGCCATAACGACAAGGTAAACAATCTAACACACGAGCAAACGGAAAAAGGCAAACGAAAGAGAGAGGAGAAGATTGGGAAAGAGAGGGCGAATAAAACGACAAGGGTGAAGTGGGGGAGAGGAAAACGAGAGGCAAATGGCAAATAATGTAAATGCAAGGGAGATGGGTTTGTGATGGGTACTGGGTATGTCTTGACTTGAGCGAAGACCTCTCCGGCAACGGCGCCAGAAATCCTTCTTGCTACGTCTTGAGCTTGCGTTGGTTTTCCTTGAAGAGGAAAGGGTGATGCATCAATAGTAGCATAATTATTTCCCTCAGTTTTTGAGAACCAAGGTATCAATCCAGTAGGAGGCTCCTCAAAAGTCCCACGCACCTACACAAACAAACAAAGAACTCGCAACCAACCCAATAAAGGGGTTGTCAATCCCTTCACGACCACTTGCGAAAGTGAGATCTAATAGAGATAATATGATAAGATAAATATATTTTTGGTATTTTATAATATAGATGCAAAAAGTAAAGATGCAAATAAAAGTAGATTGAAAGCTTAAAAGATAGACCCAGGGGCCATAGGTTTCACTAGTGGCTTCTCTCAAGATAGCATAAGTATTACGGTGGGTGAACAAATTACTGTCGAGCAATTGATAGAAAAGCGAATAATTATGAGATTATCTAGGCATGATCATGTATATAGGCATCACATCCGTAACAAGTAGACCGACTCCTGCCTGCATCTACTACTATTACTCCACACATCGACCGACTCCCGCCTGCATCTAGAGTATTAAGTTCATAAAGAACAGAGTAACGCATTAAGCAAGATGACATGATGTAGAGGGATAAACTCATGCAATATGATATAAACCCCATCTTTTTATCCTCGATGGCAACAATACAATACGTGCCTTGATGCCCCTGCTGTCACTGGGAAAGAACACCAAAAGATTGAACCCAAAGCTAAGCACTTCTCCCATGGCAAGAAAGATCAATCTAGTAGGCCAAACCAAACTGATAATTCGAAGAGACTTGCAAAGATAACTCAATCATACATAAAAGAATTCAGAGGAGATTCAAATATTTCTCATAGATAAACTTGATCATAAACCCACAGTTCATCGGATCTCAACAAACACACCGCAAAAGAGATTACATCGAATAGATCCCCACAAGAGAGGGGGAGAACATTGTATTGAGATCCAAAAAGAGAGAAGAAGCCATCTAGCTAATAACTATGGACCCAAGGGTCTGTGGTAAACTACTCACAACTCATCGAAGGGGCTATGGTGTTGATGTAGAAGCCCTCCATGGTCGATTCCCCCTCCGACGGAGTGCTAGCGAAGGCTCCAAGATGGAATCTCGTGGATACAGAAGGTTACGGTGGTGGAAATTGTGTTTCATTGGCTCCCTGTATGTTTTCGGGGTGCGTAGGCTTATATAGGAGGACGAAGTACGTCGGTGGCCGCCCGAGGGGCCCATAAGATAGGGGGCGCTCCCTCCTGTCTCGTGGCCGCCTCGGCTGCTTCTTGACTTGCACTCCAAGTCCTCTGGATCACGTTCGTTCCAAAAATCACACTCCCGAAGGTTTCATTCCGTTTGGACTCCGTTTGATATTCCTTTTCTTCGAAATACTGAAATAGGCAAAAAAACAGCAATACGGGATGGGCCTCCGGTTAGTAGGTTAGTCTATAAATGTGTAAAATAAAATCCATAAACATCCAAAAGGGGTAATATAATAGCATGGAACAATAAAAAATTATAGATACGTTGGAGACGTATCAGGGTCCGTAGTTAGTAGCTAGATGGCTTCCTCTCTCTCTTTTTATTCTCAATACAATTGTCTCTTTGAGATCTATTTGATGTAACTCTTTTTGTGGTGTGTTTGTTGGGATCTGATGAACTTTGAGTTTATGATCAGATCTATTTTATCCATGAAAGTTATTTGAGTCTTCTTTTGATCTCTTATATGCATGATTACTTATAGCCTCGTATTTCTTCTTCGAATCTTTTGTTTAGTTAGGCCAACTAGATCAATTTTTCTTGCCATGGGAAGAGGTGCTTTGTGATGGGTTCGATCTTACGGTGCTCAATCCCAGTGATGAAGGGGACATGACACGTATGTATCGTTGCTATTAAGGATAACAAGATGGGGTCTATTCCTACAAGAATAGATCTTTTCTACATCATGTCATCGTTCTTATTGCATTACTCCGTTTCTCCATGAACTTAATACACTAGATGCATGCTGGATAGCGGTCGATGTGTGGAGTAATAGTAGTAGATGCAGGCAGGAGTCGGTCTACTAATCTTGGACATGATGCCTATATGATGATCATTGCCGGGATATCGTCATAATTATTTGAAGCTCTATCAATTACCCAAAAGTCATTTATTTACCCGTCGTATGCTATTTTTCTCGAGAGAAGCCACTAGTGAAATCTACGGCCCCCGGGTCTATTCTTTATCATATTTGCCTTCGAGATCTATTTTTGTTCGCTTTTATTTTCTGATATATTATTCCGAAAACCCAAAAATACCTTGTTGCACTTTTCTTTTATTTATTTTATTTCGCGTTTATTCGAGATCTATTTATCTAATCTATCACAATTTTATCCCGTCAACTTGCCACTTCCTCGTGCCGTTACCCAAAAGAGGGATTGACAACACCTCATAAGCGTCGGGTTGCAAATATTTGTTCTTTGTGTGCAGGTACCGTTTACATAGTGTTGCTTGGTTCTCCTACTGGATTTATACCTTGGTTTCATAACTGTGGGAAATACCTATCGTAGCCATGTTGCATCATCCCTTCCTCTTTGGGTAAATACCGACGTAGTTTAAGCGGCATCAAAAGGCATTTCTGGTGCTGTTGCCAGGGAGGAATCATCAACATCTATCAGGTTCCTAATCACAAATCTCATCTCCTTGCAATTTACATTATTTGCCATTTGCCTATCATTTTCATCTTCCCCACTTCACAAAAATTTACCGTTTTATTCGCCCTCTTTTTCGCTCGTCGTTTCCTTGTCAGATCTGTTTATGTGTGTGATCTTGCTTGCCTACCTTGTCATTGTGTCTCGCACTACTCCTCCTCCTTTATCTCTAGATTTTGAAGTTTTATACTTCAAGGAGAGACAAGGAGAATCTGAAAGATGCTTGGTTTAGATTAATGGAATCTTATCGCATTAGCAACCTTAAAGGAGATGCAAGGATTTGCTTCGAATTTTTTATATAGGATTAGCTTTGCATCATAGACAACCTTTGGATTTTGCCGCTAAAGGGAATTTTATTGAACTTGATGCTAATACTGCTTATGAGATCTTAGAGGGGATCTTGGGAATCCCGCCAACCAAGAAGGGGATTTCTTTTACTCAAGAAGGGTTCAAATTTTAGACAAGTTGAGTGATTTTCATAAACATCTGGTCGAGTTGCAAAAATATAATGAACCTCTCGAATATATTAGTGGAAACCTCAATCGCATGAATACTTTGATTACTCTTTGCAATAAACGGTTGGATATTTTAGATCTCAGAATGGTTTCGTTTCCCAAGAATTTAGGGAAGCGTAAAGAGCCTCCCAGGTCTGATAAATCCCATGCAAAAGTTGCCAAAACTACAAATGACCATACTTAGATCTATGCTTTATGCCTAGCTAGTGGCATAAAACGATAACGCTTGTTGGGAGGCAACCAAATGAATAAAATTTATTTTTGCCTTTTTATTTCTGTTCTTGAGTGTTTGAACAATTATCCTACTGTTAGGATTGTGTTTTTTATATTTTAATTAGTGTTTGTTCCAAGCAAATCCTTTCGAATCATGTTGGGCGATAGTTGCTTTGATCTTGTTGAAAAAATGAAACTGTGTGCGTCAGTCACAGAATTATTAAAAATCATAGAAGCGCGATAAAATTCTGAATTGTTTACACAAGATTTATATACAAATTGCCTATGTTGTCCTAATTTTACAGAATTTTTGGAGTTACAGAAGTATTCGAAGTTTTTAGATTGCTACACACTGTTCTGTTTTCGACAGATTCTGTTTTCTTTGTGTTGTGTGCTTATTTTGATGAATCTATGGTTTGTATTGGAGGGTATAAGCCATGGTAAAGTTGGAATACAGTAGATATAATGCAAAAAAAATATGAGTGGGTTTGGAACAGTACTTAGAGTAGTGATTTGCTTTGTTATACTAACGGATCTCACGAAGGTTTTGTCGAGTTTTGTGTGATCGAAGCTTCCAAGTTTTGGGTGAGATCACAATGGATGAAGGAATAAGGAGTAAGAAGAGCCTAAGCTTGGAGATGCCCCATGGCACCCCAGGTTATTATCCAAAGAGGTACAAGCAACTAAGCTTGGGGAAGCCCCGAGTGGCATCCCCTCTTTCTTCTAACCACCATCGGTATTTTACTTGGAACTATATTTTTATTCGTCACATATCATGAGTTTTGCTTGGAGCGTTTTGTATTATACGAGTCTTTGCTTGTTTTGATTTTTATTTTGTATCATCTATCATTGCTGGACACACCTATTTAAGAGAGCCAAAATTATGCTATGATTTGTTAGAATTGCTCTATGTGCTTCACTTAAATTTTTTGAGCTATGGAATTGCTCTAGTGCATCACCTATATCTTTTTGAGCACGGTGTGCTTTAATGTTTTTGAAGAAATGCTCTCATACTTCACTTAGATTTATTTGAGAGTTAGTAAAATTTTGAAGAAATTCTCTCATGCTTCACTTATATTATTTTGAGAGAAGAAAATTTTATGTGCATGTTCTTCACTTAGATATGTTTGAGCTATCAAAAGCAACATATGAAATTAGTCTCAATGTGATAGATATTCAAGAGGGATATAATAAAAACTTTCATGAAGACCTTTGGACAAAATAAACTTGATTCTTTATAATAGTTTTGCAATATGATGATAGTGGAGAGAATGGGGACTACTGGCCGCACCTCCAATCCATTAATGCTTCAACAACTTATTCAACAACAAAATAACTTCTCTGAACTTGAAGCTCCTTTTACCAGAAGAGAGATTGATGAAGTTGTTTAGAACATGCCATCAAACAAATCTCCTGGGCCAGATGGGTTTAATGCTACTTTCTTGAAATCATGTTGGGATATGATGTCTACTACGCAACCTTCTTCTTGTAGACATTGTTGGGCCTCCAAGTGCAGAGTTTTGTAGGACAGTAGCAAATTTCCCTCAAGTGGATGACCTAAGTTTTATCAATCTGTGGGAGGCATAGGATCAAGATAGTCTCTCTCAAACAAACCTGCAACCGAATAACAAAGAGTCTCTTGTATCCCCAACACACCCAATACAATGGTAAATTGTATAGGTGCACTAGTTCGGCGAAGAGATGGTGATACAAGCGTAATATGGATAGTAGATATAGATTTTTGTAATCTGAAAATATAAAAACAACAAGGTAGCAAGTGGTAGAAGTGAGCGAAAACGGTATTGCAATGCTTGGAAACAAGGCCTGGGGTTCATACTTTCACTAGTGCAAGTTCTCTCAACAATGATAACATAATTATATCATATGGCAATCCCTCAACATGCGACAAAAGTCACTCCAAAGTTCCTATCACGGAGAACATAAGATGAAATTGCTTGTACGGTACGAAATCACCTCAAAGTTATTTTTTCTGATCAATCCATTGATCTATTCCTATAAGTGTCACAAACATCCCTAGAGTTCGTAGTAAAATAACACCATATGACACACATCAATCAACCCTAATGTCACCTAGATACTCCAATGTCACCACAAGTATCTGTGGGTCAATTATATGATGTGCATTAAACAACTTCAGATTCATAATATTCAATCCAACATAAAGAACCTCAAAGACTGCCCCAAGATTCCTACTGGAGAAACAAGGACGAAAACGTGCATCAACCCCTATGCATAGAATACCCCAATGTCACCTGGGACTCCGTGAGTTGAGTGCCAAAACATACATCAGTGAATCAATAGAATACCCCATTGTCACCATGGGTATCCCACGCAAGACATACATCAAGTGTTCTCAAATCCATAATAGTATTCAATCCTATAATAGTGAAACTTCAAAGGTAAAACTCAATTCATCACAAGAAGGTAGAGGGGGGAGAAACATCATACGATCCAACTATAATAACAAAGCTCGTGGTACATCAAGATCATGCCAAATCAAGAACACGAGAGAGAGAGAGAGAGAGAGAGAGATTAAACACATAGCTACTGGTACATACCCTCAGCCCCGAGGGTTAACTACTCCCTCCTCGTCATGGAGAACGCCGACATGATGAAGATGGCCACCGGTGGTGGTTTCCCCCTTCGGCAGGGTGCCGGAACGGGCTCTCGATTGGTTTTTTGTGTCTATAGAGGCTTGCGACGGTGGAACTCCCAATCTAGGTTTACTTCTGGGATTTTTGGTATTTATAGGAATTTTTGGTGTTGGGTACAAGTTAGGGGGGTCCACGAGGCGATGAAAAGACAGGGGGAGCGCGCCCTTGGGGGGCCCTCCTCCGTTGTGGAGGCCTTGTGGCTCTTCCGGCCCAACTCTTTTGCTTCAGGGGATTCTTCTGGTCCATCAAAAATCACCATAATTTTTCAGCCCATTTGGACTCCGTCTAATATTCCTTTTCTGTAGAACTCAAAAACAAGGAAAAAACAGAAACTGGCACTGGGCTCTAGGTTAGTAGGTTAGTCCCAAAAATAATATAAAATAGCATATTAATGCATATAAAACATCCAAGATTTATAATATAATAGCAGGGAACAATCAAAAATTATAGATACGTTGGAGACGTATGAGGATATCATTGCACCAGACTTTTATAGGTTAATTGAAGATTTTCACAGTGGGGTGGTCAACCTATAAAGTATCAATTACTCCTTTATCACTCTAATCCCCAAAACTGATTCTGCATCCTCTCCAGCAGAGTTCAGACCTATTTCTCTTTTGAACTGCACTCTCAAAATCATTACCAAGCTGTTAGCTAACAGACTTTAGAGAGTTATCGTCGGGATTGTTCATAGAAATTAGTATGGCTTTCTAAATAACAGATGCATTCAAGACTACCTAGCATGGGTGTCGGTGTCAAAACCGGCGGATCTCGGGTAGGGGGTCCCGAACTGTGCTTCTAGGCGGATGGTAACAGGAGACAAGGGACACGATGTTTTACCCAGGTTCGGGCCCTCTTGATGGAGGTAAAACCCTACGTCCTGCTTGATTAATATTGATGATGTGTGTTACAAGAGTGGATCTACCACAAGATCAAGGAGGCTAAACCCTAGAAGCTAGCCTATGGTATGATTGTTGTTCGTCCTATGGACTAAGGCCATCCGGTTTATATAGACACCGGAGAGGGCAGAGTCGGTTACAATGGTAGGAGATCTACATATCCGTATCACCAAGCTTGCCTTCCACGCCAAGGAAAGTCCCATTCGGACATGGGACGAAGTCTTCAATCTTGTATCTTCATAGTCTTGGAGTCCGGCCGAGGATGATAGTTCGGCTATCCGGACACCCCCTAGTCCGGGACTCCCTCAGTAGCTCCTGAACCAGGCTTCAATGACGACGAGTCCGGCGCGCATATTGTCTTCGGCATTGCAAGGCGGGTTCCTCCTCCGAATAATTTATAAAAGATTGTGAACACCAGGATAGTGTCCGACTCTGCAAAAATAAATTCCACGTACCACCGTAGAGAGAATAATATTACACAAGATCAATCTGCTGACGTATTCTGTGGCGTGACGTCACGCCACTTCCAAGCCTTTACTCGAATTGTTTTTATTGTTCCACCTCAGCGCGTTTAGCGAAGCGGTTTCCTTGGCATGTCTTGTCGAAGCAGAGATCGTGTTCCCCTTATTCCGGGATTCCCATCAATACGGACGTGGGTAACCCAACCGCGCCATTGATTGTGGCGCTTGGGAGATAAGCGAGTTTTACCAGGCCGATGGGGACACATGTTTTTGTCTGCCCATATAAGGGGATAAAGATCCAACCCTTTTACCTGCGCCTTCTTCCTCCTTTGCTTATCCATCTCCGCGAACTCGAGCTCCAGCGCCCAAGCCCGCACTTCTCACCTCAACCTCCTCCAACTATGTCCGGAGCGGGAGGCAAGTGGATGGCCTCCTCTGTCACGGAGGAGCAGATCTAGAAGCTGCGCAACGCTGAATATTTGTCCAGCGACATCGCGCACCGGCTCCCCGACGAGGGAGAGCTCATCCCCACCCCCAGGCCCCATGAGAGGGTAGTATTTCTTCCCCATTTCCTCCGCGGACTAGGCTTCCCACTTCATCCCTTTGTCCGGGGACTCATGTTCTACTACGGCCTGGATTTCCATGATCTGGCCCCGAATTTCATCCTCAACATCTCGGCGTTTATCGTCGTGTGCGAGGCCTTCCTCTGCATCCAGCCCCACTTAGGCTTGTGGCTCAAGACCTTCAGTGTCAAGCCGAAGGTTGTGAAGGGCAGCCAAGCGGAGTGCGGAGGCGCCATGGTGGGCAGGATGTCCCACGTTACGTGGCTGGAGGGCACTTTCGTGGAAACCATAAAGGGGTGGCAATCGGGGTGGTTCTACATCACCGAGCCGCGTGCCCCTGACTGGGCAGTGGCCCTCGAATTCAGATCCGGCATCCCTACACGGCTCACCTCCTGGAAAGAGTGTGGCCGGATTTGGGGCGATTCGGAGGAGCTGACCGGACTCCAGGCCTGTATCCAAAAGCTGGTGGACAAGAAGCTCAAGCTTGTCAACGTAGTCCAGGTCATGCTCATCCACCGGATTCTCCCGTGCCAACGACGGGGTTTCAACATGTGGGAGTTCGATCCGGCGCAGCACCAGACCCTGAGCGGGCTCTTCAACACTACGTACGAAGATGTTTGGAAGGTGCTGTTCAAGGGCGCCGAGGCTCCCGCATCCGCTACCGAAGATCGCGGATTCCGCTCGCAGCGTCCAGCTGGCGAGGTAAGTGATTATGCCACTTGTTTTCCATAGTTTGACTCTATGAGGGATCTAAACTCCCTTTACCTTTGACAGGACTGGCTGGCGAAGGCCGAACGGACTATCTGTCCGGCCCCATTGCCAGAGGACCCAGCGGGCGCCCGCCTAACGGGGCTGCTGGCTCCAGCACCCCACGTGGTGCCGGAAAGAAGGACAAGAAGAAGGCCACGGGGACTCGGAAGAGTTCCCGTTTTCAGGTGCTATCGGATGATGAATCCGAGGCCGACTCCTCCCACCAAGGTGAGGAGGAGAAGAAGAAAGCCTCTCCCCCAGTGGGGGGAGGGAAGAAAAGGAAGGCCTCCCCAACAAGGGAGGCCGAAGGGTCCAAGAAGGGGAAAACTCTTCCCCCGGACTGCTCTGCCAACGCCAGTGATGACGATGAGGACTGGCCTCCAAGGGCCAAGCCCCTGGCGAGATCGTAAAACTTCAAGGTTTTTCCCTTTTCGCTGCATAATGTCTTTCTAATGCCGCATACAACCCTGCAGTCCACCCAAGGATGATCTTCTCGCTTCGTCGAGCGTGTCCTTAGGTGCGTCGGATATGGATTCTCTTCCGACCGCCTCCACCCCCCGTGATGCGGACGATGCCAAGGTGGGATCCTAGGAAAGGACCCACCAGGAGGAGGAGGCCCCAGAGGTGTCGCAGGACAACCTCCCGGACTTTGCACCGGACTCGGCCCCGGAACCCACAGTGGCTCCGGAGTCCGGCGAGCGACCCCTTCATAAGAAGGGCAAGACCGTGACGCCGGCTGCCTCCGTCCAACCGGAGGCACCGGATAATTTGCTGGAGGCGCTCAATGGCGCCTCCATTAAAGAGGAACACCGCACTGTTATGAGTGCGGTGATTCAGAAGGTTCAGCTCGCCAAGAGCGGGCTGACCGAAGCCTGCAGCAGCCTTCTAACAGGCTTTGAGGTAAGAATTTCAATATATATAAAATGGTACTGCATAGACAGTAGCCCCTGATGCTCGGTTCGGTGTTCGGAAAGAAAAGCCGGACTGAGGATCTTTAAAAAGATATACGCAGGAGTCATAAAAAATATGTCAATATGGGATTGCAGGCTGTGCTGCTGACCTCCGCCGCACTGACTGCGGAGGTCAATACTTTGAAGGAAAGCCTCGAGTGGTCCGAGAACAAGCTCGACCATGCCAAGAAGCAGCTCGAGGAAAAAGAAGGTGAGTAATACCTTATTAAAATTGTACCTTACAGAAAAAGATTTGGTTGCAAGAAAAATGACAAGGATAACGTGTATATTGCAGGTGCCACTAACGAGGTGGCGGCCCTGAAAGAGGCGGTGGCCGCGGCCGAACGTAATGCGGCCGCGGAGCGCACCGAGCGAGAGAAGCATGAGGCGCGGGTGTCAGAGGTACAGCAAGAGCTCCAGGATCTCGTGAAAAAACATGAGAGCCTGGAGCGTGACTCGAAGACTCGAGAGTCTGAGCTTGCAACAGCTCTTGAGAGTGCCAAAGCCGCTAAGGCCGAAGCCTACAAGGCCCTCTAGGAGATCGAGGCGGTGAATAAAATAGCAGCGGGTAAGGCATTTTTCATGCAAAATAAGCATGTGAGTGTTAATTACCTGTTGCTTACCTGAATTCGGAGCTCTCCAGGAGCGTTCGCAGATCTTCCTCGCAGCGTGTCTGATGCTGCCATATTCTACCGGGCCGAGAATGGGAGCTCGACGAAGAAGGTCTTCTGGTCTCAGTATGCTGAGGCCGGACATCCGGTGCCCCTTAGCGACCAGCTGAAGCAGCTGGTCGAGCTCCACAAGGCGGCCGAACAGGCCATAAAGGGCCTCATAGTTCCGCTGTGGCCTAAGGAAGCCATGCCTGGGAGCTACTTCGACCTGGTGCGGCGGCTGGTGGATGCGTGCCCGTGGGTTGAAGTCATCAAGCACTCCGCTTGTATTGAGGGTGCCCGTCGGGCCCTTGCCCGCGCAAAGGTGCACTGGGGCAAGATGGATGCCCAGAGGCTTGTGACGGACCCGCCACCAGAGGGCAAGGAGCATCACACGCCCGAGATGTATTATAAGAGTGTGCTGAAGGGCGCCCGCACTATTGCGGGTGAGTGCTCCAAAGATGTAATATTTGAGTAGACTCGCATTTTGTTATCCTGTGCGCTGAAAACTTAGTTCATATGCGCTAAGCAACGCTTGTTAATTTAAAATATTACCTTCTGTGCGGCTATTTATCAAATCTGAGAGATGGCAAGTCGTCGGCTTCAGCCCCCATGCCACGAGTGCTGGGGTGTTCGGGATAAACTTGAGCACTCTTGTTCCCATTTTTGGGTCCATCTAGGGAGGCGCTCAACACAGCGAACAAGGCAACCGGACTTATAATGCTTGAACACTCTCACTTAGCCATAGAATTCTATAATTTTAAATTTCGGCGAAGCCCCTAGTCTTCGGAAGGCCGAATTTGGGGCGCTATCCACGCCTGGGCCGAACAAAGTCCGGCTCCTCGCTCTAAGCGGCATAAGTCTTTAAGGACTCGCAAAAAACCTCTCGAACAGCGACCGACTCTCGCCTCATCATGACGGTCAGTTTTAGCTTTCTCCACTGAGGCGTTAACCCAGCTCAACTGGGGCGCAATCGCAGTGGTTCTCCCAGTGCTACCTTAGCCGATATAACGGAACATAAGGTACCAAAACATGGGAGCCGGGCAAACCCAACTATTGACCCAAGACATGATTCGGAGCCGATGCATATAATGCTATAAGTTCGGGGTGCCGCACTTGTGAAAGTGTTCGGACTTATCACACCATGATGCGGGAAACATAAGCCCCTGGTGTATTTTAACCGTACCAAAGTGTACGGATGCAACATGCCGTAAATGAACATATGTGTAAAAAAGAAATGCAATTATAAGCAAAAAGGTGCTGCATTGTTTATTCAAGAAAGACTACTGTAAGTGCAGAACGATACAAATGGTGCGATAAGCAAGGGATGGGACTGTTAAACATGTCCCCCTCCAGGGGTAGGCTGCCGAATGGTGTGTAAAACAGATTTAGTGCTTGTAATGGAGACCACCTGGATATTCATTGTAGCCTTTATCCTTCCCTGGCTGTTGCATCGTTAGTTCGGCAGATCTGCTGCCGGACAGGGCCTCTGACGAACGGAGTCCTGTGGGAAAAAAGGAAAAAGAAAAGAAAAAAGAACGACACACTTGAGAGCCCCTGGTGTGGTTGAGCCGCAGTCTGGGCCTATCGTGGTTGTGCCCCTCTCCCCATGCCCATGGTATCTTCAGAGCGTAATGGTGTACGCGAGGGACCTGTCTTGACGTTTTATAGGGGCTGGGGTTGGGGCCGCACTGCTACGCGTGCTCGAAACGTGCCAGGTGGTCTTGTTGTATGTTACTCCGGGCGCGCTTAGCTATGTCCGGCCGCTTAACGGCCGGACTCGAGAATTGCCTTAAGAGGCTGCATTGTACTTCTGCCGCGAGAGCCGCTGTATGTTCCTCCGTTCGGAGAGAACGTTCGGTGTTTCCGTTGACCGTGATGACTCCTCGAGGGCCTGGCATCTTGAGCTTGAGGTATGTGTAGTGCGGCACCGCGTTGAACTTTGCAAACGCGGTACGTCCGAGCAGGGCATGATAGCCGCTGCGGAACGGGACTATGTCGAAGATTAACTCCTCGCTTCAGAAGTTATCCGGGGACCCGAAGACCACTTCCAGTGTAATTGAGCCTGTACAATTGGCTTCTACACCTAGTATGACGCCTTTAAAGGTCGTCTTGGTAGGTTTAATCCTTGAGGGGTCTATGCCCATTTTGCGCACTGTATCCTGATAAAGCAGGTTCAAGCTGCTGCCGCCGTCCATCAGGACTCTGGTGAGGTGAAACCCGTCGACGATTGGGTCTAAAACCAATGCGGCGAATGCGCCGTGGCGGATGCTGGTGGGGTGGTCCCTTCGGTCAAAAGTGATCGGGCAGGAGGATCATGGATTGAACTTCGGGGCAACTGGCTCCATCGCGTATACATCCCTTAGCACACGCTTCCGCTCCCTTTTGGGTATGTGTGTTGCGTATATCATGTTCACCGTCCGCACCTGTGGGGGGAAGCCCTTCTGTCCTCTATTGTGCGGCGGTCGGGTCTCTTCCTCGTCATTGCTATGCAGCCCCTTGTCATTGTTTTCGGCAATTAACTTGCCTGCCTGCTTGAATACCCAACAATCCCTATTGGTGTGGTTAGCTGGCTTTTCGGGGGTGCCATGTATCTGGCACAAGCGGTCGAGTATTCGATCCGAATTGGACGGACCCGGAGTAGTTCTTTTGAATGGCTTTTTCCGCTGACCGGGTTTAGAGCCTCTGAATCCGGCATTGACTGCCGTATCCTCACTATTGTCGCTGTTAATGCGGCGTTTGTTTTTGTTACGATGCGACCTGCCATTTCGGTCCTTGAAATCCGGACTGCCAGAATTTTTGCTGAGGTTGTTGCTGCGTGCTAGCCAGCTGTCCTCACCCGCGCAGAAGCGGGTCATGAGTGATGTGAGGGCTGCCATGGATTTCGGCTTTTCCTTTCCCAGGTGCCGGGCAAGCCACTCGTCGCGGATGTTATGCTTGAAGGCCGCGAGGGCCTCTGCATCCGGACAGTCGACGATTTGTTTTTTCTTGGTTAAGAACCGTGTCCAGAATTGTCTGGCCGATTCGTCTGGCTGCTGAATTATGTGGCTTAGGTCGTCAATGTCTGGTGGTCGCACATAAGTGCCCTGGAAGTTATCGAGGAATGCGGCTTCCAGGTCTTCCCAACTCTGAATTGACTCTGCTGGCAAGCTGTTGAGCCAATGTCGGGCTGGTCCTTTAAGCTTGAGGGGGAGATATTTGATGGCGTGAAGATCGTCGCCGCGGGCCATGTGGATGTGAAGGAGATAGTCTTCGATCCAAACTGCGGGGTCTGTTGTGCCATCGTAGGATTCGATATTCACGGGTTTAAACCCTTCGGGGATTTGATGATCCATTACTTCATCTGTGAAGCATAGTGGGTGTGCGGCGCCTCTGTACTGGGCGATATCACGACGGAGCTCAAAAGAGCATTGTCTATTTTGTTCGGCCCAGCCGGACTTACTGTGTCCGGCGCGACGGTTGTCGTCACGTACCGTGGGGCGCCCACGCGATCCATAGATCGATCTTGATTGTCTTGCCTTATCCTCCAATATATCTCGCAAGTCCGGAGCGTTCCCCTGTGGCCTTGTGCTTTTCGAGCGATGCCGGGGTACGGGTCTAGTGAAGGGCCTAAAGGCCTCTCTGTCGCGACCACGGGATGGTCAGTCAGCCGTATTGTCTCCTGGTGATGCGGGTTCATACGCCTCCTCCTCTAATCGGGGGAGTAGCTTGCGTTTAGGGTAGCCTTTGGAGGGGCGTTCGAGCTCATGCTCTTCGGCCGCGAGGACTTCAGTCCATCTGTCGGCTAGCAGATCTTGATCAGCTCTAAGCTGTTGCTGCTTTTTCTTGAGGCTGTTCACCGTGGCCATAAGCCTGCGTTTAAAACGCTCTTGTTCGACGGAATCCTCAGGCACGACGAATTCGTCATCGTCGAGGCTCGCTTCGTCTCCGGAGGGAGGCATATAATCCTCTACCTCTTCTTCTGCCGCTCTCTCGTGAGGGCTGGCCTCTTCGTCCTCCCGCGCTTGATCTTGCTGGAGTGGGTTGTCTTCAGCACTGTCCGATGTATTATTATCTCCGGTGCCGGAGTCTTCATTCTTGCTGTGGCGGGATTTAGAGCGGCGCCGCTGACGCCGGCGCTTGGGCTGCTTTTTGGAGGGGTCATCCTCCTCTGTTCCTTCGCCATTCCCATCTTTTGGGATATCCACCATGTATATGTCATATGATGAGGTGGCTGTCCAGTGCCCAGTAGGCGCTGGTTCTTGGTCGTCTCCGGCATCGTCGTCCATACCGTCGATGTCTTCGGAGTCGTAGTCTAGCATGTCGGTTAGATCGTCGATAGCCGCTACCAAGTGGGTGGTGGGTGGGCTTTGAATTTCTTCGTCGTCCGCATCCCAACCGTCCTGACCGCAGTCCGGCCAGGGCTCTCCTGATAACGAGAGATACTTTAGCGATCTCAAGATATCGCCGAAAGGTGAGTGTTGAAAGATGTCCGCTGCGGTGAACTCCATGATCGGCGCCCAATCGGATTCGATCGGGGAGGGCACAGGAGGTTTGGAGTCCGGCGAGGAGTCCGGCACCTCGGAGTCACGAGCTTTATGAGGGACAAGGTCAGTGTTCGGCTCTATCGCCGTAGAGGTTGCAGCCCCCGAGGCGGTGTCTAGGCATCCGTCCTCGATCTGCGCAGCTGGCTTCGAATTGAAGATCGGAGCGGTTTCGAGTGCGGCCTCCAGGGTACTGTCCGGCTGCAGAGCTAAATAATGCTCGTCGTGACAGTGCGGCACGCTCGGCTGTGGCTCAAATCCATCGAGGATCAAGTCCCCGCGGATGTCAGCCGTGAAGTTCAAACTTCCAAATCTGACCTGATGACCAGGGGCGTAGCTTTCGATCTGCTCCAGTTGGCCAAGCGAATTGGCCCGCAGTGCAAAGCCGCCGAATACGAAGATCTGTCCGGGGAGGAAGGTCTCACCCTGGACTGCATCATTGATGATGATCGAAGAAGCCATCGAGCCTATCGGTGACGGCACAGAGGAGCTCTCAATGAAAGCACCAATGTCGGTGTCAAAACCGGCAGATCTCGGGTAGGGGGTCCCGGACTATGCGTCTAGGCGGATGGTAACAGGAGACAAGGGACACGATGTTTTACCCAGGTTCGGGCCCTCTTGATGAAGGTAAAACCCTACGTCCTGCTTGATTAATATTGATGATGTGTGTTACAAGAGTGGATCTACCACGAGATCAAGGAGGCTAAACCCTAGAAGCTAGCCTATTGTATGATTGTTGTTCGTCCTATGGACTAAGGCCATTCGGTTTATATAGACACCGGAGAGGGCTAGGGTTACACAGAGTCGGTTACAATGGTAGGAGATCTACATATCCGTATCGCCAAGCTTGCCTTCCACGCCAAGGAAAGTCCCATCCGGACACGGGACGAAGTCTTCAATCTTGTATCTTCATAGTCTTGGAGTCCGGCCGAGGATGATAGTTCGGCTATCCGGACACCCCCTAGTCCGGCACTCCCTCAATGGGCATATGAATATATTCACCAGTGCCACCAGTCTGGTAAAGAGATTATTCTCCTGAAACTAGATTTTGAGAAAGCATTTGTTATGATTAATCATGATACTATCATTGAGATTATGCGAACTAAAGGTTTTGGGAGTAGATGGATCAACTCGATCAAAATGATCTATGGAACGGGATATTCCTCTGTTCTACTCAATGGAATCCCAGGGAAACAGTTCCTTTGCAGGAAAGGAGTCAGGCAAGGGGATCCTCTCTCACCTTTGATCTTTGTATTAGCAGCTGATCTTCTCCAGACAATGTTTGATGAGGCCTTGCATCAAGACATGATTGATTCACCAATACTGCATAATTCCTGCTCAGACTACCCAATTATACAGTATGCATATGGCACCATACTAGTTGCAAATGCAGATGCTAGGCATCTCACTCATATAAAAAACTTGCTGCTTCATTATGCTGCTAATACTGGTTCGAAAGTGAATTATGCCAAGTCCACTATGATATCCATCAACACTCCCTTGACCAAGATGACCTTCCTCTCCAATCTGATGGGCTGTAAAATTTGTACCTTGCCTCACACATGGGACTGCCACTTTGCATCACCAAACCAATAGTTCTAGATTTTGTGCCTATGATGAAGAGGATAGAGAATAGACTGCTCAGCTGCTCCACTATGCTATCTACTGGAGAAAAGCTGACTCTAATCAAATCTGTATTCTATAGCATGCCAATTTTCTTTATGTGCTCCCTCATGCTCCCCAAGACAGTGGTGAAACAACTAAACATTTATCTCAAGCAATGCTTCTGGAGAAAATTTGGGACACAAGAGACTGCACCTGCTTTGATCTCATGGGACACTGTTTGCAAGCCTAAACCTATGGGAGGCCTTGGTATTCTAGATATTGCAACACACAATCAAGCTCTGCTTATGAAGTACCTGCACAAATTTCTGAACAACGTGGACACCCCATGGGTAAATATCATCTGGGAAACATATTATCAGTAAAGTCTACGTGGAGAAAGAATGGTGGGCTCTTTTTGGTGGAAATCTATTCTCAAACTGCTACCCATCTATAAGACCCATGTTGTATGCAAGGCAGGAAAAGGGGATACCATTCCTTTTTTGTCAGATAATTGGACAAGGGAACCCCTACTTCAGAAATTCCCAGAACTCTACTCCTTTGCCGCTGATAAGGATTGTATTGTAGCCACCATGACGACCCATGCAGACATCAGTACACAGTTTCATAGGCCTCTCCCCCCAACAAGCTTTCTTGCAATATAATCAAGTCCTAGACCTGATCAACAACATGGAGACTACAGAGAATGATGACAGATGGACTTATTCTTATGCATCCAATCAGTATTCCTCCATGAAAATGTATAAGGCACTAATGGGGCCTAACACAGCTCACTGCATCTTCAAAAACCTTCGGCAGACCTCATGTAGACTCAGACACAAGATTTTTATTTGGCTCCTACTATATGATAGACTGAACACCAGGAACCTACTTCAACGGAAAAACATGTTCGTACATGACTATAATTGTGCACTATGCTCAGATGATATCGAAGAATCTTTGATCCATCTTTTTTGGAGCTGTCCGTATGGTCTAGGCTGCTGGGATCTCTTGTACCAGGTAGACACAGAGGCATCTCATCCTATGATGAGATTTTTCTCATTTTATGCCAGTTACCCAAAGAGATAGCTATGAAATTGTAATAATGGGCTGCTAGAGCCTCTGGGTTGTTAGAAATGATAAAATCTTTAGATCGATGCCGCAAAGCAAAATCACATGGCAATTCTATTTGAAAGAGGGGCTTTGGGCAGCACAACTCAGGGCAAAGGAGAGCAAAGCAGACAAGATTAGACGCTACACTAAACTTAATCTGTAACCTTTTATGGCTATTTTTCCTAGAGCTCGCATCGGCTGATGTTTTTCTTTTCCTTTTGCTACCTGTTTGTAAATATTTATTTTATTAATGAAATACCGTAGAACTATTGTTCTACGATCTAAGCTAAAAAAACATTGGATCAAATGGATCAAGGGCCTACTTCTAAACGGAAACTTTAAATCATAGGAATAGGAAAAAAAACAAGATTCAGACGGCAAGTACCAAGAATTCATGCATGATTACAAAATAAAAAGAGGAAGCTTCACAAAAACACAATTTCTGAGGCTGAGGTAACACAAAACCATAACTCCATTAGATTTAACAAAAATTCACAACTCTAGGACTAATTGGTAACAAAGAAACCAAAATTGCTTTGATTAGTCAGTTAAGGAGAATTATAACATGTAGGATCCATGTTAACTTACTATAGTAATGTCTTGGCTTCGAAGGTTAGCTTAAGCCAAGCCAACCTCAACCAACTTATAAAATCAAAACAAAAATCTCAAATCTTAATATGGACAAAAAAGTTAGAACTTGGACAACTTTTCTATAGATATAGCCATTAGAAAAACATTATTCGGAAAGTTTTCTAGTTATTTGAAACATCTTAAGTGTTGGAACGTTTTCATCCAACTTAGCCCAACCATTTTAAAATTTGGACAGTTTTTGTAAGATCCAAGCATTTTTTTTCCAATATTCAAAGTTATAAAAAACTCAATTTTTCATGGTAATTCAAAACTTCTTAAATGATCAATCTGGGATTTTTTCAAGCCAATTTAAAATTTGGACAAGTTTTGTATAATAAAACATGCATGCAAAAGACCATTTTGAGCTCAGCTCGGCTTGGCTACTGTCTAGCTAGTCAGCTCGGCTCAAACCGAGCTTTAGTGTGAGCCCAGGCTAAAAATTAGCTCTCCACTATGTTCTGTCTATGACTAGTGAGGCCCAATCGTCACATTTGTATTTAACAGGTAGATTTGGGTGTTCTATTACCAATTGGTCGTAGAGCTGTTGTTTTCTATAAAAAAAATACCCTAGAGTTGTGGTTTTGTGTTACCTCAGCCGAAAAGTTGTGTATTTGTGCAATTTCCTAAAAACACACACGTCAAGCAAATAGGTCCCTTAGGATGGTGCAAAAGAAACAAATGCATGAGCTAGGGGATTGAGGAGAGATGGTAAAGAAAGATAGAGTGTAAGCGCATTGGGCATCCCAAAATAAAAATAAAATGAGGTTTGAACTCATGTTGAGATTCCTATGAATGGAGAGCATGGGAATGGATTCGATAGTAGCAATTTAATGGCCCTGATTCTATGATTCGTAGGACTTCCATGAGAAGAAACCTGTAAAATTCCAATGGAATTCCTTCAATAAAAAATCTGGGACCCTAGTTAGACCGAGGGATATTTCTAACTCCTCACCAAAACACAAAAATTAAGTGAATAATTGAACCAAAATCATGGTGTAAGTTAAAAACTTACTTAAAAACTTTGGTGAAGCTTCAACTAACCTTTTTGTAACCTTGCAGCTTTGGCGGCCGCTTAGCCGTCCTCAGGACCTAGATATCATCAACATAATCATTGCTGATCTCCACGCGCTGGCTCTCCGCTTGGCGCCGCCGCGACCTCCTCCTCCAGTGGAGGCAGACTAACCTCCGAGGCCGATCTCCCATTTTCTTTACTTTTTAGGGCTTGTTAAGTTGCGCCCTTAGCAGAACCCCCTTTCGTACCTAGTCTGCGTGCTACCTTCATCTGTGTGTGCGGTGTGAACATGTGTGGGACTTTGTGGCTCGGTGGTTTGTTTTATATATAAAGCGGGGCGAAAGCCTTTTTCGATAAATGGTATGTCATACGTGGATCTTGTTTGAAAAATGAGTTAAACCATTAGAAATTTAAGTTCCAAATTTATGAAACTTCTACAAAAATCTAGGTGAGAAGAAAGATTAAGAACGGTTGTTTGTGAAAAACGTAATTAACAACTATTATATGTTTTTCTTCTACTAAATATAGAACATATACGGAAAAATGCTTTCACCCCCTTTATATATAAAGCAACGACCACCAAACAAATTGATCCATACAACACAACACCACACACACCCAAAGCAGGATACATAGGTGCTGAGGTTCAGCAACACCACCCCATACAACTCCTAGTGGAGCAACATGTGGACAATAAGCATGACTATGGAGACGATGGAGCTCTAAACCGGGAACAAGCCGCAAAGAGATGAAGCTGAGCGTCAACGTACCATGAGCTTCAAGACGGTGCCTTCATGAAGGACACGACGGCAGAGTGCCGCCACCGCATGATCCAAAGGATCAAGATTTTCATCTAGAGCGACATGAAGGAAAAAAGAGTAACTGTGGTGAAGCCTTCAAGAAGTGGTGACACCCAAGGACGCTCCCATCATCAGTGTGGCCAGAGGTAGACAAGGTCTTCACCCTAGCACACACACTCCTCCTCCGACCTGGGTGCGGCTAGCAACTCACCTGCCGCACCATGGGCATAGCATGCCGACCATGAGTCCCCATGTCGCCCACACAACCATGGCCATCGAACAGCACCTGAGTCGCAAGCTCCGCCCACGAGCCCACGACTCTCACCACTAGGGCCGCCGCCGTACCAATGGGTGCCCCGGATCCCCACCAAAAGCACGGGCCTTGCATCGTTGGGCAATCCCCAACCGCCGACGGAATCGACAACGCATATGGACCGAGGACGATCTAGTGCAAAGAGGAACCATGCTGCAAAAGGGGAGAGGAAGGAGCGGACCACGTCGAGGACCAGCGCACCCCTGTGCCAGCGCTGAGCAGCTCGACCGAGTTAGCGCCACCCATCCCTCCCACCGGTCTCCCGACACGCGCCCATGTGCCGCCCTACCACAACGCTCTCAGTCAGATCCGCACGAGGGCAAACCTAGTCGCCCGCCGAACGATGAGGGGCGCCGGGCCGAACACAACCAATCGTTGAAGTGGGCCTCCAGGAGCACCACCACGGGTTGCCCGTGGACGAACAGATGCTGGAACCGCAACCAACCGTCGTTGCCGCCACCCCGCTCCGCATCATGACTCCACAGCACCGCCGCCTAAGCACCCACGTCGTTGTCAGTGCCATCACTGCGATTCTGCGGAGCACAACTCCGCTCAACGATCGAGCCTAGCCGATATCGTCACCTCGCGCCGGCTCCTGGCATCCAAACGTTAGATCCAGAAGAACTGATCGGAGCGAGGCGGACACATGTCGCTGCCAAATCCCCACCTCTTCCAACCCTCCGCAGCTCCGCGCTGAGCTCGACCACGCCATCACGCCTCAGATCAGCGCCGTACCACTCCCGGGATCACGCCCCGTGCCCACAAGCAAGAAGAAGAAAGGGTCCCGCAGCCGCTAGCACCCACCGGGCTTTGCCCCGTGGCACGGACAGGAGGAGGCGAGAAGAGAGAAGGGAGGGAGCGACGGTAGGGAGAGGGGGAAATGTTTCAATTCCAAATACCGTGTATTGATTATTCACTGATTGTCCGGTTGCTATGGCACAGTAACTATGTACGCGGTACCGTTTGCCATTCAAATGTGATCTACAATGTGAGGAGGACCACGAAACAAAAGAAGAAGAGCAGATCTGTGCACCCCCTTTCGATCAAAAAGCACCATGCCATCTCGCCGCCGTCTACTGGCGTATATTTCGCCTTGCTGTTTCTTTTTCTCCATTTCCTTCATTGGAGTAACATGTTTTCTTGTTTACTCAGGTGGCACAAATGCATTCTACACCATTTCAGAAAAACAAAATGCATTCTACACCAACCGTATGCAGGCAATTAGCACTACTACCAACTGAGGTTGAAGTGACGGTCCCATCCCGCAAAAAAAAAAGAAAAAAGAATTGCGGTCCCAGATTTTCTGTGTGTCTCACCCAAGGCAAGTCAATGAGAAAGCATTAATTTTCCGTCGAACGTCATGTGCCAAAAAAGAAAAAAAAACTGTCTATTCCTCTTTGGACTGTACTTTCTCTGTAAAGAAATATAAGAACATTTAGATTACGGAGGGAGTATTTTTAACTCTCAAGAATTCTACGTTTAATAAGAATATTATTTCAGAAGGACCATGGGTCATGCTATGCGTAAGTTCTTAAATTCGTATAAAATTCACATTAATTCCTATGTCCATGTTTTTTCAAGAATCAGATCTATTATAAAAGTTTATCGAAAGTACAAAGTACCTCAAATATAATAAAATTACATCAAGATTCTGAGACCATCGAACGACCACTACTGCCGTCAGAAAGAGTCATCGCTCCCCTATCAAAACCGGTTTGACCCTGTTGAGGACAGCCGGGACGTGTTCGTCCACGCGCCCCTTATGTCCATGTTATCATAAAGTAAAAAAAGAAGATCAAACATGAGTATACATTTCCATGAATTTTTTAGCATGGCCCGAGAACAAGTGCATCTTGCCTTTTCGCTGCCATGAGCATGGAGGGAAGCAGAGCAAGAAGCCTCCGGCTCCCTGATCCAGTTGGTGGAGAATGAGCCACAAAATCCAAACCCAGTGGACCTCATAATTAGCTGCTTGCTTACACCGAGTGTCACACATGCAAAATGGATAGACCAAAAGCAAAGAAAAATCATTAATATACACTCAACCAACACGGCAGCACAGAGGAGAAAAAAAAAAGAAGCCAAAAATCCAAAAGAGTCACATGACTAATGGGGGCGGCATCACTGCTGTCATTTGCCAATACCGCCCCCTTTATATTCAATCCCCCAACCTCTCCCACCTCCCCCGTCCCACCTCTTCTCCTCTCCCAAGTCCCAACTCAAAGGCAAGAGCAGACCCAGCTCAGGAGAGACAATCAGATCACAGGCTGCCTAATCCTGCTCTTCGTTGGCGGTTTCTGTGCAACCCGCCGAGCTCTTGCGAGAATATTGCAATGGCGTCCACGTCGAGCTCGACGGCGGTGGATGAGAGGGAGCGGAAGCGGAAAAGGGCAGCCGGGGGTGAGTCCACAGCGTCCGCCGGCCCGGGGACGGAGGCGCAGCCTTCCAAGTGGCGGACGCGGCGCGAGCACGAGATCTACTCGTCCAAGCTCTTCGAGGCGCTCCGCCTTGTCCGAGGCGGGTCATCGTCCGCGTCCACGGCGCCGGCGCGTGGCCGGGCCGTGCGGGAGGCGGCCGACCGCGCGCTCGCGGTGGCGGCCCGCGGGCGCTCGCGCTGGAGCCGCGCCATACTCGCCTCCCGCCGCCGGCGCCTGCAGGCCGCCCACCGCGCGCGCCTCCGCGCCCCAGCCACACCGCCCGCGCGCCACTCCTCGGTCGCTGCCGCCGCACAGCCGCAGCCGGGGAAGGCACCGGCGCTGGCGAAGAAGGCGAAGGTGCTGGGGCGGCTGGTTCCCGGCTGCCACAAGCTGCCGTTCCCGGCGCTCCTGAGCGAGGCCTCCGACTACATCAAGGCGCTGGAGATGCAGGTGCGCGCCATGACCGCTCTAGCCGAGGTCCTGGCGAGCGTCTCCTCGTCGTCAGCCTCCGGCAGCTCCTCCTCGCCGGCATGACCCACGCTTCGTGCATGATTCGTGTATTCGTTGTAAATTTCACCCCATCTTCCTCGTGGGTTCGATTAGTTAGCCTCTCCTCTCTAGTTTGTCCTCTTGTTTCTCAAGTTAGTTGAGCGGTTAGTGTGTTGGTGATAATGATGGCACTCTGGTGATTTAAACCATGCTGTAATGCCTCTCTCTCTCTCTCTCTCTCGCTGTCTACTTGTGGAGGCACATTCGTTTTGTTCTATTCTCTTCTCGCTTGGCTTTCTCCTCTCCTCGGGATTCTTTCGTGTGTTTGTTTCTTTTGTTCTCTTTCGATCCCTTCTCTGATAAATGTAACAGGCATGGATAAATGTTCAGAGCGCTCCCTTCGTCGAGTACCGTGTGTTCTTTCCTGCGCGCGGTGCGTTGCATGCATGTCTCTCTTGCTTTCTGTCCATGGGAAACCGCGCTTAACCTCCGAGTGTATGTAACCTTCATCATCTCCTAATCATACTTACCGCGTGATCCTCTGCAACACAAGCCTGGATGAAATGATGTCATGGGTTCTCTGTTCCATCTCGGTAGGTAAATCATGTGTCCTGGAACCCAATCGTGACGCCCGAGCTGCAATGCAGCTATCAAAATCTCTCAAACCGCGACCGACTTGGCACTAATCGATACAGTTGTGCTGGAGCTCGAGATAGCGGCAGCAGAATTTCTCCGTCCATGGCGAGGGGCTTGGCGTTCCTGGAAAAGATAAGAGCTCCCTCGCCATGGGCCATTGTTTATTTCGAAACAGGGAACGGGGAGTGTGGGAGGAACGTGGGGGGAATAAATGGCACGTGGCCGATCTGAGCGGCACGCCGGATTAAACTCAGTGGGGACCAATGCACAGTGAGGAGCGCGGTAAAAAAACAACTCTCGGCCGCGCAGTCGGGACAGAAGAGTCCGTGCCCGTTTTTCACTCGCGTCGCCCTCACTGGCCCCACGCCGTTACAGGCCGCTGGCCCTGCCACGGTACCGGATGGATGGAGGAGGGAGGGAGCCAAAGTACGGCCCTGCCCCTGCGCTAGGCGACAGGAGGAGCGGCTCCCGCCGGTGCACCGTCGAGCCCGAGCCTGCGGAGCTGAGCTGGGTCTTAATGGAGCCGCGGGCCTGCCCTGCAAGAACGGCGTGGTGTCGCTCGGGCCCGGGCCGGAACGGGCCGGCCTCGCGTGTCATCGAGGGCTGAGGCGTCCACGTGGTCCGTACGGGTGGCAGGGATGGGCGGTGTGATGTGGCGCGGCCATGATTGGTCCGTCGCCATGGGCTGGCTGTGCGTGTGTGCGTGCCAGGGGCTACGTGACAAACCGTATGTATCGTGTCCCTCATGTGCCGCCCTCCCAGTACATTTGTCCTCGATCTCCTTCCTGTATTGAGGTATTCAAGTCATCTTTCTCGTCCAACTGTCCAAGTACCTATGCCTACGGTACTGTTTTCGCTGTTTTTCTTACTTTATTTATAGGCTATGCTCACCTGCTACATACTTCCTCCGTCTTAAAATAAGTGTCTCAACTTTATATTAAACATAGTATAAAGTTGTACTAAGGTCAAGACACTTATTTTGGGATGGAGGGAGTACTAAATACGTCGTCGAAATATGTCTTTTTTTTGTGGCGGTCGTCGAAATATGTTAGTATGTTCGCAGAATGTAAATCCACGTAATTTTTTTTACGAAAAAAGCAATCAGACGAAGTCAGATTTTTCAGACTTTCCGGCGAACATGTTTATTGCCGTTGGATGAGGCCACATATCTTGAAGCAAGGGAGGGAATACACCTTAGCTCTAAAAATCGTTCTCTGGAACAGAGCATGGGCATGGACGCTCTTATTTTACAGCCGGCCTCCATCCCACAACACCCATACCTGCACAATGTACCGGGCACCGCGAGCTTCCATTCCTTTTTTTTTGAGGGACGCGAGCTTTCATTTGGGATACCTGAGATTGCATCCCAGCTGCTTCCCCTTTTCTCTTTTTTACGTGGCGATTTTCACAATTTTTAAAAACAATCATTTGTGGTGTTCATGTGGGAAAAATATCTCCCCTTTTTTTCTTTACACGTGGCTATTTTCCCAATGTTTTAAAACAATCATTTTGTGGTGGGCATGTGCAAATATATGAACTTTTTTTTTATTTCTCATACCATGGTTTTTCTTTGTAAATGCTTATTGGAGCATGGCAAATTTAGTGCTTATGCCATGGCATTTTTTATTGAACAAATAATAGTAATTTCATATTTAATCGTTCAATAGACCATGGCAATTTTATTGTAGGAACCATGGCAATCTTATTTTTAAGAACATGTAAATTTTACTAATTAGACCATGACTAAATTATTAATTGGACCATGATAGTTTTATAGTAGATAGCATGGTAACTTTATTATCAAGACCATGACAATTTTATTATAAATACCACGGTAACTTTCTAAATTAGGTCATGTCAATTTTATTATTTAGACCATGACAATTTTATTGTCGCATGCCAACTTTACTGATTAGAACAAGGTAGTTTGATTGCACGTAGCATGTCTTTTAACAACTAATTTCTTTTTGTTTTCAGGACCATAGAAAATTTGTTGAACTTGCTAAGGAAAATCTATTTAACATACCCTGATAAATTATTATTTTATGTAATATCATATTTATTGACATGGCAAATTCCTGTCGTCTCACAAGCAGAATTTGCCACGTGAACACTGCATAAATTTTATAATTTTGAATTTGTTTTTGTTTTCAAGACCATGGAAAATTTGTTGAAACTTGCGAGGCAAATTATTTAACATACCATGGTATTTTTTTATATAAAATATCATATTTATTGACATGGCAAATTCCTGTCGTCTCACGAGCACAATCTTTTTTTAACGCAGAAATTTGCCACGTGAACACTACATAAATCTTATAATTTTGCTATCATTGTACTCCCTCCATTCCCTTATCTAGTGCGAATTAGTTTTTTGCTAGAATTCCACAATGTAGTGCGCGTGAGCTACATTGGACAGCAATTACCCTCAGCTGTTCACAGGAGATGCAACCACATCCACATGCATGCGTACAGAGTGTGTGCAGGCAGGGCTATTGTGGTCCAAAAGTACAAGTCCACGTCATGCCTTGGTCTTGGAGCTGCAAACCATGCGCACTACATATTGAACCAGAGGGAGTATGTTAAAGTTGCCATCATGCCATTTATTTTTGGGTCAATTACATTCCAGTTCAGCCCTAAACTCGATTCCACTACTCAGATTTACCCTAATTCCCAAGCCTGCTTACATTTGCTCCTCTTCCGTCTCGCTCCCTTACATGGATACTATTTGGTGCCATTTTCGTCCAGTCAAAGGACTTTGACTGTTTGTGGGGCGTTTACTAGAAATTTTTACCCCTATCTTCATATCTCATTTACGTGTGGGACCCACCTAAAGAAGAAGAAAGCTCTTTCTCTTTGTCTCATTGTTTGTCTCAATTACACAAGTCCCTTTCGCCAACATGTGGGACATCAAGCAATCGGGTCCACGTGCCATATCGAAATAATAGTGCAGAGCAGCAGGGATGAAGCACCCTAGTCAAGGCGTCGACGTAGTAATGAGCAATGAGGCGTCAAATCATAAAGCTGCACCTTTCTCGCAGTTAAGTTGGAGGGACGAAGTAATAATGCTAAAAAAGAAGTTGGAGGGATGGAGCAACCATCATTTCACTCATTGCTGAATCCGCTTCTCCCTCATCTTTTTCAAGTTAACCACGTGTTGCTTCTACCGTTGTCCCGCCTCATGTGGGACGCAGATCGGCTTGGTAAAGCACTGACACGTGAGACCGCATGTTAGCAAACCGCCAGGCCAACGTCCTCTAAAAATAAGAAACCTCCCCCGCCATCCGCGCTGCAAAATCACCTCCTTTTTACTAATCTCGATACTATTATTTTTTAGATCAATATAATCAAGATTTGTATAGATAGCACACAGGAGCAAAACCAAGTGGTACGGTTAAGGGCATCCACAATGTGTAGCCAAATGTGAAAATAGCTTTTGGCATCGATGGGAACCATTCTGGATGGCGCTGCCAAAGCCAGGAACCGAAGCTCCCTAATTGATTGATTGAAGGAATAGAAAAATGCAACCTCTCTCCTCTTTCTCCCGTGCTTGGACGCATGCACAGTATAGAGCACATAGTCTACTCCCCTGTCCTTTCTATCAAAAATCACAAAGTAGTGAGGCATCAAATCACAAAGCATGGACGAAGCAACCATCATTTCACTCTTCGCTGACTCCGCTTCTCCATCGTCTTCTTCAAGAAACCACCTTACCGAACTAAGCTGGACGGACGACGATATTTTTTAGGGTTAAATGACAGTGGGAGAGGCTCCCACTAACTTTGTATTAACTCATATCACAGGGTTACATAGCTTACAGGGTGGGGTTAAGGTCCCCCAAGCCAGGAATAAAACTAAAAGCAAAACCAAGACAGATACACTAATCAGTGGAGGTTACAAAAGGCAAAGGCAAATCACAAGCCTTGGAGGAACATGGAAATGAAGGGGTGTAACTCGTGTTTACAATTGTGAGCAAGTAGCTCCATTAAACTCTTGAAGCGCGCCAGCCAGGAGCTAAAAGAGTGCGGCACTCCCCTAAAATGCTTATTTTTTTCATTCCTTCCAAATACTCCAAGAGGACAACATGAAAATGTCCACAAAGAGAGGCTGGTTCCACTGCTGTTTACCACCACGAATTTAACTGACACTGTTGTCATAGTTAAGCCAATTAATCCCCAATTTGGCCCAACATCGCGTACTGAACGGGCATTGAAAGAAGAGGTGTTCCACAGTCTCCTTCGGGGGTTGGTCACACAACAGGCATGCATAGTTGTTGTGTGTGATGTTATAGTGGCGACGCTTGAGCATGTTTCGTGTGTTCAGGCGATCAACCATCAGGAGCCAGCAGAACACCTTGAATTTGATGGGGCTTTTGGCTTTCCAGAGCAAGACGAAGGCCTCGTCGACCTCCACCTCTCTGAAGCAGTGCTCATATTATTTGCTGGAGGAGAATCAACTAGCAATCGAACAGACCCAAACATCACTCTCCTCCATGTCTAGCGAGACATGAGCAGACCGTTTCTATATCTCTCTCATCTCCTCCCGAGCGTGCATAGAGAGTGGGAGTTGGAACATCTCACTTGGTTCACTGGCCTGCAGAACAGAGCTTACTATTGCATCTTCATCCGTGCATAAGGAGAAAGCCCTAGGGAAAGATTGCATCAGAGAGTGTTCATCCCCATCACTGAGACACAAATCTTTCCAGAAGAGAGAAGAGGAGCCATCTCCAATCACCACCGACGTGATCCCTCTGAAAATATCACTATGTGATATAACATCACGCCACCAAAACGAGCCAATCGCGTTGCAAGTGTGTGGTACTTTATCAAAGTAGTAAGCACTCCATATGAGGGAAACCCAAGGTACATCTTCTTTATTATAGAACTTGAAGAGGTGCTTGAGTAGGAGGGCCACATTTTGAGTATTGATGTCAATAATGCCCAGGCCTCCTTTCTTCTTCGGTCTGCAAACCAGGTCCCAGGCTACCAAGGAGTTTGATTTTACACCATCATCAGTGTTTTTTGCCCAGAGACAATACTGCACAACTTGTCTAGATGCTCAACCACCCGGGGAGGCAATTTGATGGTACACATGGCATAGATGAGCATAGAAGTGATCGCAGAGTTGACCAACGTGAGTTTTGCACTGGTGGACATCAAGGACAAGGCCGTTGACAGTTTCCTCTCAACACTATGGACCAGTGGCATAAGATTGAGCACAGATGGTCTAGTGGTCCCCATGGGAAGACCAAGATAGGTGAACGGCATCGTGCCCATCATGCAACCAAAGATGCGAGCTAACTCATCCGTTTTACCTTGGGACATGTTGATCGGGATGAGAGTGGACTTGTCAAAGTTAATCTTGAGGCCTACCGAGTCAGCATAATCCACAAGAATAGCTTTCATAATGGCAGTTTGAGTCGAACAGGCAGGCACGAGAAGAATTGTATCATCAGCGTATTGCACAATTGGGTAGTCGGACACACTGGGTGAGGGGAAGGGCAGGTGGATTAACTAGCGCATGAAGGCATCGTTGATGGCCGCTTGCAGCAAGTCCGTGGCAAGCACGAAGATCAGGGGCAACAGGGGATCACCTTGGCGCATGCCACATTTGCATTTGAATTTCCTACCCGGGCAACCATTTAAAAGAACTAAAGAACTCCCCAAACAAAAAATTGATTTCATCCAACCAAGACATTTCTCATCAAACACCATATGCTTCATAATATTCATCATCGGCTCATGTTCAATTGTGTCAAACGCTTTGGCAAAATCCAATTTTAACAGAGCAATCTCTCGTGAAGAAGTTTGACATTGATGGATGAACTCGAAAGTCCAGGCCAAGCAGTCGTGGATAGTTCTCCCCTTGAGGAAGCCATATTGGTTCCTGTGCACAATTTTCAGAATCATTTTCTGCAGGTGATTAGCAAGCAACTTGGTGACAATTTTGAGACAACAATTTAGCAGTGTGATCGGTCTATAGTCATTAGCAGATTCACGCGAGGACGTCTTGGGAATTAGGGTGATGTACCCATCACTAATACTAGTAATATCCAGCCTGCCCTCATAGAACTCATCACATAATTTGTAAAAGTCCCCCTTAACAGTCGACCAACAGCTCTTCAAGAAACACCCATTGAAGCCATCGGGTCTGGGTGCTCGATCAGGTGGCATACTGCGCACCACCTCATCAATCTCACAATGGGAGAAAGGGGATGAGAGTTCTTCCAAACCCTCCACCCTTCGTATGATTCTGCTGAGGTCAAACTTCATGGTGGTGGGTTTTGATGTTCCCAATCTCTCCTTGTAAGCATTGTATAGGATCCCCTCTTTACCTGCATGATCAAGCACAACCACGTCACCATGATGCAAGGACACAATGGAGTTGTGTCTGTACCTCTTAGTCGCTAGAGCCTGGAAGAGCTTAGTGTTTTCATCTACAAATCTGAAATACTGTATTGTGCATCTTTTCCTCCAATATTCATTCTGGTGGCGAAGCAACTCATTCAGATGTTTTTTGAGAACACATCTAAATTTTGCTTCCAGAGGAAAAAGGCCCCTTTGATCTTCTAAGGTATCAAGGAAAAGCAAGACCTCATTGCTGTTACATATCAAGATCCTGAGCCTGGAAATCCCTTTGCTCCACTGTTTGAGATCATACCGCAGGGTTTTGAGTTTTTTGCATATGAGAGAGGCTGAGTTTGGGGAAAAACAAGGCTTGGACCAAGAACGTTGAACAACCTTCGAGAAGCCAGGCAGATTGATCCACAAGTCCTCGAATATGAATAATTTAGATTTGGGGATCTTAGACTCAATTGTAACCACACAAGGTATGTGGTCAGTCACTGGTTTGCCCATGGGCATCACCACAGTATTTGGGAGGGAGGTGGTCCAGTTGTAGGAGGTGAAAAACCAGTCAAGCTGCTCCAGAAGCGGGTCTTCCTGCATATTACTCCATGTAAAAGATCTCCCTTTAATAGGAAGTTCCACCAACAAATGCACCCTACTGATTTCATTGAACAACGACATATCATTGGCATTCCCCCCAGGCTTTTTTCTATTAGTGGTTGATCTGATGAAGTTAAAGTCTCCTAAGAGTAGCCGGTTTTCATCATCAGGAATATGCAGGTCAAAAAGCAATGAAGTAAAGTTAATTCTCTCTTGTCCAGCACATGGGTCGTAAACATTAACTAGATTCCAGGTATCAGCCGATTGTGTAGAGACAATTGAAATCCCAACAAGAAAAGAACTAACATGCCATGGAGAGCCACTAGTGCAGGATGCTGCTAATGCGACACTATGATCAAAGACCCTTTGACGAAACTGTGTGCGATGCATTAATCACAAACAGTGGTGTAAAAAACCCGTCAAAAAAGGTGCAACACGTTTGCGATGATGGATGCATTAAACACGGTTCAGATTTTAGTTTTGTGTGTGATGTAGGGCATACGATTCAGTGCAATTAACTATTTGCGATGAGGAGCAACAGAAGAAACGGGCAGCCAGATGAAGGTGTGTGTGCGATAAACATCATACGGTTCACTAGGATGAATTGTTCGTGATTAGGCAACACAAAAGAAATGGTCAGCCAGATCAAGGTGTGTGCGATATACGACACGTGGTTCACTCGGATGAACTGTTTGTGTTGAGACAAGAGAACATAAACGGTTCAATATAACAAGATGTGTGTGATACGCGGCAAATCGGTCTGTAACCAGAAATGTGTGCGAAGACCGATAATAACATAGTCAATTGCTGCTAATAAGACTGTGTGTTGTGCGATGGGATTGCATACAGAACAACAACATATAATATGTACACACTTATAAGGACATGGTTGCATAACAAAATTAAACATCCACTTACATAGGTGGCTACTACAACCATGGTATTTGCACACACCAAAGTAAACTATTACAAGCATAATTGCATAGGTGGCTACTATGTGCATGCCACACACACCAAAGTAAACTATATATTACATGCATGATTAACTAGCATACATGATCATCTGATCATCATCTACTGCTTGTGACGCTTGCTCTGCTTGTGGCTCGATCCGGGCTTGTCGATTTAGGTAAGGAGGCACTTCCTCATGTCAACGGTCCACCTGTGCATCTTGTATCATGTGTACACGCACTTGGCTACGAACCTGAGGTGAGGTTCATCCAGTCACCACATCCAGGCCTTGTGCCAGGATACGGGACTTGTTCTCTGTGCATCCTACATCTTTTTGTAGTAGGGGTCGATGATGGCCGAGGTGAGTTCAACCAGGGAGTCCTTCTTCGTGCTGCCCAAACCCTATAGTGCTCACGGATTTCAACAAAGTTCTTGCAGGCCAAGCCCATAACCCCGAGCGCTTTTACATCGTCGGTGGTTTCCACTGTAGCAAACTTGTAGTCGGTGCTGTTGACAACCTGGCGAAATAGACGCAAGACTCTGTGGCCATGCAATAGTGGTAGATGAGGACATGATGGCGCACACACAACTTGGTGACGACAACCTTCTGATCTTTGCCGGGAAGACCGGCGGTGTACTGGAGGTCGATGCTGACCACCTTGTACTTCTCTCCAGCAAGCAACTGCTCAACGGTGTTGATGTAGTTGTCCACCACGGCCAGGTCGATGGTGTACACCACCGAGAGATCCGTCTCCCTCGCGTGGGTCTCCACTTTACGCTCGCCGAACTCCATCGGAGCGCCGCTAGACATCCCCTCTCTATATGTCATCGTGGGTGTGCTTGTTGTGTTGTGGGATGCGATCAAAAGGTTGAAGAGACTAAGGTTATAATGGACGCAGGAATTAAAGGGGAAGCCGGACGGCCTGGAATATCGATCGGCACGCCCTAATGGCAGTTGTAATTCGCAGTGCGTAACTCCATCGTGCCGCACGTAACTACATCGCATGGCAACGCGCGCGGCGCAAGCGCATGCATATGAGGCCCCCGACGTGATCGTGCGCGGGCCCAACCGCTGGCAGAGCGCATGTGAAGGGACGTGAGCAAAGCGCTCCGCGGTCGCCTCAACCGAGCAGTTGAACACACAAGGAAAAGCTGTCCACAACCCGAGCGCGCCGACGGCGCCTAACGGCAAGCACAACGCACTGTGGCGCCTAACGGCGAGCACATCACACTGCGGCGCCTAACGGCGAGCACAGCGCACCGCGGCGCCTAACGGTGAGCAGAGCTTGCCGAGGGACGCGAGTAGAGGCCGACACAGTGATACGTGGCAAATAAGACAAACTGTGCGAGCGATGTCGGAGACATCAAGCATGAATCAGATTAGAGTTGCGTGTGCGATACGTGGCATACAGTTGATCCATCCTAGCTGTTTGTGATGGAATAAGTCGTGTGTGTGATGGGCAAACGCTTGCTGGTATATAACCTTAAATTTAACCAACAAAATGTTAATGATGTTACAAAAATTATATAACTGGAAACTATGCCCAAATACGAATCCAACGATATAATCTTTGGCGACATGCATTCGTATTTTATTAATTAAATCATACTTATAAACCAGGACGGGGGTATAGTAGGTAATTAAATCACAAACGTTTTTTTATTAAACGTATGTGTACGTGTCCTTTCGTCCTCCTCCCGCATTTCTTGTCACCCTGCTGCCGTAGACGGTTGGAACTCAAGCTTGAGCAGTGCGCGGGGGCGTTCTTTTGGCCAAACGGTGGTGAGTGTGCCCGTTCCCGCGCAACCGTGTAGGTTTCCATGCAAGCTTCCCGCCCAACTTGGTGAAATCCCCCAAAATCTCAATGCTTACTAGCCTACTATATAAACCCTCATGGCCGGCGAGTCCTGCGTCGCATTTTCCCCTCCCTCCCTATAGCTTATCTCCTTTGCTTCTCCCACAATCGGCAATGGCACCGGACCGTCGTCGTCGCTCAGCCACTCCGCCATCATCAAAGCACAGTTCTAGCTGGGAGGCTACACCGCGGCGGCGGCGTAGTCCCCGCGTAGTGTAGTGCGCGTGGCGTCCCTGTTGGGTGTGCGCGGAAGACCCAGCACATGCTCGGCCACCGGTACCCGTCAGCAGCTATTGCCGGCCGCCGTTGCCGCCATAGCTCCATCGAAAGTCAGGTCCATCGCCCACTCTGTCGCCACGATCCAAAGGAGGGAGGTGGCCGCCACCCCACTGCCGGCCACCGTGGCCATCACCCGCTCCGCCACCGCGGCCCGAAGGCGGGAGGTGGTGGTTGTGGCCACCACCCCATCATAGGCCGCCATGGCTGCCAGCCCACTGTCGACTACCGAGATCATCACCCACTCCGCCACCACCGCCCGAAGGAGGGAGGTAGAGGTGGAGGCCCACACGTGTGGCAGCGACCTTGCACGCTACATCGAGTTCCTACGGGAGGAGGAGGAGCGCCTCGTCGAGCATGCAAAGAGCCTTACCACCACCGTGGCCGTGGCACATGCCGACGCAAAGACAAGGAATCAGGAGATCTACGAGCAGTCCGACCGCTTTGAGAGTGGTCGACTAGAGCGGCTGAGGGCGTTCGAGGTGAGCGTCGTTGAAGGTGCAGTAGCGGCAGGCACCGTATTGTAGTTGTCCAGCTTGTCGGTAGGCTCGTCCTCCTCTTCCTCTTACTGAGTGCACTCGGCAGAGGAGAGGCTACCGAAAGTAGTATAAAGCCCCTCCGTAGTAGTATTTAGGGGCTATTTTATTCAGTTCATCTGACTATAGATGTGTTGGAACTGTACAATGTACTTAAAATTAGCTAGTATATATAGTTGAACTAGCTATTTCTGTACATGGTTGGCTACAATTGGGGAAACGTTTGGTCGGTTCAGCTGTCGAGTTGAACTGTTTGTATAAATTAAGCACGACTGCTTAATCCATGAATGAAATCTATGCTTAATTACTGAATTTTAGTTGCAAAGATTAGATAGTGCTAGTGAGTTTTAGCTGCATATTTTGACAAATCCCGGTGTTACAAGTATTGACAAATGGCAATGTTACTAGATCAACAAATGTCAATCTTTCTAGTTTGACAAATGGCCATATACCCAATATGACAAATGCAAATCTTACCAAATTGTCTGTACGTGGTTGCACACGGGTCATCCGAAAAAACAGTTTGCATTGAAGGGAGGTAGAAATCTTGCTTGCCAAATTTTCTCTTGGCTTAGCGCCGAAGTTTCGCTTTTCATACCTTATTCAATTTGAACCGTTTGCATTGAAGAGATGCACAAATCCTGCATAGTGAATTTTCCCTTGGCTTACTGCGGAAGACCATAGCTCTCACTTTGCATACAAGTGTTCTATCTAAAACGTTTGCGCTGAAGAGCTGCATAAATCCTGCTTTGCACATTTTCCCTTGCCTTACTGGGGAAGCTGTCAGTGTACATATGGGTGTTCTATCTAAAACATTTGCGATGTTAGAGTGGCAGCTAGTTGTTTCAAAATGCCTTTGTTGACTGTTATTCAAGTGCGCCTTATCTCGAAATGGACACGAAAATTACCACAACATGTCGGGTGCCATTCCATGATAGCATGCCAAGTTTCATGAATTTCAAACAAGTTTTGGATTTGCTAGAATTTAAAAACAAAGTATCTCAACGTTTTGCCGGCAATCAATAGTGCCCTAGTGTTTGCAATTCATTCCTATTTCTTGCATGGGACCTAAGCATGCACCCAAGGACACAGATTTGATTTTTAACCAATTTATATGCACTGGAGCATGTGCATGTAGTTCAAATTTGAATTATGCACGTAAAATGCCTAGAAAACCCAGCTAATGTATAAAAATGTCCAAACGAACCCCGAAAATTTCCAAAATTTAACACAACACTCTTGTTGTTCTATGTTGACACTAGAATTTTTTTTGAAAGCAATAACAGGCAACGGGTATCGTTTCGTTCCCAAAGGTGGCACGTTCCCTACCGAAACCATCAGGCTTGTTGTGAGAACCTCTGGTTTGTGAGATGCTTATACCCAAACCTGCCCCAAATGGGACGAAATATTTACCACGACATGTAGGGTGCCATTCCATGATAGAATGCCAGGTTTCATGAATTTCAGATGAGTTTTGGATCTACTAGAATTTAAAAAGCAGGTATCTCAATGTTTGCGGCCGAGTGACGGTGGTAGGGTGTCTGACATTCATTCCCATTTCCTGCATGAGACCTAAGCATGCAACCAAGGACGCATATTCAATTTTTCAACCAATTTATATGCATTAGAGCATGTGCATGTAGTTCAAATTTGAATTATGCACATAAATGCATTGAAAACTCAATTAATGCATAAGAATGTCCTAACGAACCCCGAAAGATTCCAAAATTTAACACAACACTCATGTTGTTCTATGTTGACACTAGAGAAAAAATTGAAATCAAGAAGAGGCAACGACTATTGTTTCATCCAGAAAGGTGAAACATTCCCTACTGAAACCATCATGCTTGTTGTGGGAAGCTCTGGTTTGTGAGAAGCTTATACCCAAACCTGCCCCAAATGGGACAAAACAATTACCACGACATGTCGGGTGCCATTCCATGATAGCATGCCAGGTTTCATGAATTTCAGACGAGTTTTTGATTTTCTAGAATTTAAAAACCAGGTATCTCAATGTTTCCGGCCGAGTGACGGTGGCAGGGTGTTTGACATTCATTCCATTTCCTGCATGGGACCTAAGCATGGAACCAAGGACACAGATTTGAATTTTCAACCAATTTATATGCATTAGAGCATGTGCATGTCGTTCAAATTTGAATTATGCACATAGATGCATTGAAAACTCAATTAATGCATAAGAATGTCCTAATAAACCCCGAAAAATTCCAAAATTTAACACAACACTCATCTTGTTCTATGTTGACACTAGAGAAAAAATTGTAATCAAGAAGAGGCAACGGCTATTGTTTTGTCCAGAAAGGTGAAACGTTCCCTACCGAAACCAGCAGGCTTGTTGTGAGAAGCTCTGGTTTGTGAGAAGCTTATACCCAAACCTGCCCCAAATGGGACACAACATGTTGATGCCGCTCCATGATAGCATGCCATGTTTCACGAATTTCAGACGAGTTTTGGATTTACTAGAATTTAAAAATTAGGTATCTCAATGTTTGTGGCTGAGTGACGGTGGCAGGGTGTTTGACATTCATTCGCATTTCTTGCATGGGACCTAAGCATGCAACCAAGGAGACCGATTTGAATTTTCAACCAATTTATATGCATTAGAGCATGCACATGTAGTTGAAATTTGAATTATGCACATAAATGCATTGAAAACTCAATTAATACATAAAAATGTCCAAACGGACTCCGAAAAATTCCAAAATTTAACATAACACTCCTGTTGTTCTATGTTGACACTAGAGCAAAAATTTAAATCAAGATGAGGCAACAGATATTGTTTCGTCCAGGAAGGTGAAACGTTCCCTACCGTAACCATGAGGCTTGTTGCGAGAAGCTCTCTTTTGTGAGAAGATTATACCCCAACCTGCCCCAAATGAGACAATATTTTTACCACTGCATGTTGCTGACGTTCCATGATAGCATGTCAAGTTTCATGAATTTCAGACGAGTTTTAGATTTACTAGAATTTTAAAACCATGTATCTCAATGTTGGCAGCCGAGCAACGGTGGCAAAGGTGTTTGGCATTCATTCCCATTTCTTGCATGGGACCTAAGGTTGCAACCAAGGACACACATTTGATTTTTCAACCTGTTTATATGCACTGGAGCATGTGCATGTAATGCAAATTTGAATTATGCACATGAATGCATAGAAAACTTAGTTAATTTATAAAAATGTCCATGCGAACACCGAAAAATCCCAAAAAATTGCACAATGCGCCTGTTGTTCTATGTTGACACGAGAAATTTTTTGAAAGTAAGAAGAGGCAACATATATCATTTTGTCCCCCAAGGTGGCACGTTCCCTACCGAAACCATCATGCTTGTTGTGACAGAAGCTCTGGTTTGCGAGAAGCTTATACCATAACTTGCCCCAAATGGGACAATATTTTTTTACCCCAGCATCTTGATGCCGTTCCATGATAGCATGCCAAGGTTCATGAATTTCAGACGAGTTTTGTATTTACTAGAATTACAAAAGCAAGCACCTTAATGTTTGCCGGAGAGCCACGATGCCGTGGTGTTTGAAATTTATGCCCATTTCTTGAATGGGACATAAGCATCAACTCATGGACACATATATGATTTTACAAACCATTTTGGTGCACCGGAGCATGTGCATGTGGTTTAATTTTGAATTGTGCACTTGAAATGCCTGGAAAACCAAGTTAATGTATAAAAATGTCCAAACGAACCCTGAATAATTCCAATTTTTTTGACGACACACCTATAGTTGCATGTTCACTACAGATAGAAGTTCTAGCAATTCAAACACCATCCTTTGCAGCCGTGACCCCATTATGTAATTCAAATCAAGATGAAAAATCAAGTAGATCGCACACAGTTTATTATCACCAACCGTGTGAGATGTAGTACAAAATATCCTAGATCACGGTTGGTGTATAGTACGCCTATGGCTTACGCGAGAAGGTGCATTGGCTACAGTCCACAGCGGTGTGTCAAGCACACTAGCTCGCTCCCCAAATATCATTTCACTGTTCAATCATCACCGGTGAAAGATGGGGACGTGGAACCGCGTCACGAGGGAAAGTTCGGCGGCCCACTCCGGTGAGAGCGCGGCCGCAGCCGCCATGCGCGTGCTAACAAGGTGCATGAGCGCGACCGTAATCTGCGATCGGGCGGCCAAGGCAGCCCAAACGACCGCTGTTGCTTCTCACGTGGCGGCAGCAACATCTGCCCCGGGGATAGCAACTGGCGAGAGAGGCACAATAGTTGTCCATTCCACAGCGGCAACCTTAGCCCTGATGGAGGCTGCCCATGACCATGTCGAGGCCGCGCACGCCTAGATCGTGGCGGTCACCGCACAAATCGAACGAAGCTTCTCCGACAACGGTCGGCAACCCACGGCCGAAGAGTTGGCAATCGCCGAGAGCATTCGAGCAGCCATCCGTTCCTCCGCCGCATACCTTGTGATGACAGAGCCCGTCCAAGTCCAGATCGCGGCTTCCCATGCCCAACTCGTGGTGGCCTTTTTCAAAGAGATGGCGGACATGGATGCCGAGATGCTCGCCAAGTATGGTGCGATGGATGTCATGGAGCCCCTTCCCCAGGAGACCGTCGGGCGCGAGCTGGACATGGAGGAGGCGGCGGAGATCGACGAGCACTAGCCGTAGTAGTACTCTTTGTTTTGTTTAATTAAGAGCGTCGGTCTTTAATTTGTTAGAGTAATGTTTAGGCCACCTAGCTCTGTTTAATTGCTGAACTTGCTCGATTAAGAAGTGTGGATGTGCTGTAGTCTCCTTTGTGTACCCAAATTATGCAATGACGTGGATGACCACTGTAATAGGGAAATTGGAACCAAAATTTTTGACGTTCCAACATCACACACGGGTTAAGCTATCTGAATCATTTGTGATGTTCACATATCGTACACAGTACTGAATAAGGGATCATGTCTGATGACACTTTGCGTGCTAGTTTTTTCGCTGAACCGATTCAAAATTTTCGGCTTCCGCGGAAATATCTACCTCCCCGCCCCTCCCCCTTACCAAAAGCCACATTTCCCCTGTTTCTGCCTTCCTTTCCAAGTTGAAACCTTCACTCCTTGCTTGCAGTGTCGCCCCCCTCGCTGGCGACCCTCCTTCATGCTGCTCGGCCTCATCTATCGAGGTAGGTAATCCACACCAGACCCCCATCCTCGTCCTCCTTCCACATCCCACATGCCCCGACCGCCGGTGCGGCACCTTCCACCCAAATCACCGACCCCTCCACCAAATAAGCACCGCCCTAAGCCATGGTGCATGCAGTATAGCCAGAAGCTCAAGGAGCATTTGGCAAACAAGCAAATCGTGGCCGCACGTGCGGATGAGGTCGCGATGGCTGCCATTTCGTGCCGACCCCCAGATCTTGGAGGAGCACCTCGTCGCCGAGGCCACCGTCGATGCCTCGCGCGCCGACGGCGTGACACGGTTGGTTGCTTTAAACGATAGTTCGTGGCGTTTTCTCGAGGCCACCCTCGGTGCCTTCGACGAAGACTACGAGGTGTATTCTCAGCGTGCCCGTGCTTACCTCAACTCGAGAGCCCGTGCTATCCTAGAGCGGCTCAGGCAACTCACCACTACGACGAGGGATCCCACGATGTGAAGGCCTCGCCATCTTCCATGTCCAAGGAGCCAATCGTCATCGATATCTCCGACAATGAGGAGTAGCTTGTCTTACTAGCTCACTACAAGGACCCATGTTCAGTTTGCTAGCTACTGCCTTTCCTTAACAAATTCTAGTGAATTATGCTATCTACTTTTACCATGCAATCTGTTGCTCTAGTGTATATGTTCTATATGTCGTGCAATATGGTGATCACTATTAACTATTTGATTAATTAGTTATCGTGTTCAGTTAACTATTTGGTTCAATTCTGCAAATGTGATGTTCAATCTTCAGGGTGCAATTTTGTATTGTCTTCCATGTGAGAAATAAATCGAATTTTTCTTTACAAAATACATGAGAAACAAATCCAATTGCTATATTTCCAAGTTGTGAAGCATGCTTGGTTTGGTTAACTATTTGATCTTCTAGTATGTGTTACATTGTGCAATGTGGTGCTCAGTTAATGTTTGGTTCATTTGTTATGGTGTTTAGTAAACTGTTTTGTTCCATTCCGCAATGTGATGTTCAATTGTTGTAGGTGCATTCAGTTATTGTATACCATGTGAGAAATAAATCGAATTTGGCTGTACTAAATACATGAGAAACAAATACATTTGCTATATTTCCAAGTTGTTAAGCATGCTTGGTTTGGTTAACTGTTTGATCTTCTATTAGGAGTATGTTATATTGCGCAATGTGGTGCTCAGTTAATGTTTGGTTCATTTGTTGTGGTGTTTAGTTAACTGCTTGGTTCAATTCTGCAATGCAATGTCCAATTGTCGTGGGTAGAATTTTGTATTGTTGTGCATGTGAGGAATAATCGAATTTGGTTGCACTTAATACATGGGAAACATATACAATTGCTATATTTCCTAGTTCTTAATCATGCTTGGTTTGGATAAATGGGTTTTCCATGTGGCTTGAATTAATCTGATGAATCTATAATGTGCTTATTTTTCATCAACATATTTTATTAATAGCATGCGAACCCTCACTTAACCTGATCACTAACTACCTTATATGTGTTGTAGGTAAGCAATGGGAAGCACTGAGGTTTACAATCGAGGTTTGCAAATGCATGGTCCTTTGTCTAATAGCACATTATTGTGCAATTACAGGAACCATTCTAATACTTAGGTTTTAAACAATTTGGTCTTGCACATGTAGGTCGTGCTGTCAGAGGTTTTGACCTGCTTTTCCACCCTTTCTGCATATGGGGAAATGAGTTGTCCATGAATATCAGTCAAGTCAAGAAACTCAGAAAGATTGTTTGGATAAAGAAGTTAGCGACAAAAAACAACAAGATCTTTGTCTGCACAATGAAGAAGACATCAGTTCACTACAGGATGGTACTAATTATTATACCTTGTCTTTTTTATTCCCTTGCCCCATTTCCAATATAGAGAAGATATTTATGCACATCCTTGTTTTCAGGCCTTTCCAAAGCAGTTCACTGATGATTACCTCTCAAACCACCTATATGGTCAGGAGGCGAGGAAGGTATTCATACAACACCCATGGTTCAATATTGAAGTGTTCCTGAAGAGTACGAAGGACGGATGGTCAATCATCTACAGGCACTTGCCTAAAGTTGCAAAGACCTTCAACATCAATGAAGGCTCAATATTCGCCTTCCGCTTCAACAATTTTCCCGATGAGATGCATCTGTCTATGTACCGTCTATGATGCTAATTTCAAAAGGTTCTAGATGTTTCATGTGAAACTTGGTGCTGGTGCAGTTGTGTAATGGGGTAGCTGAGTGCTGAAGCAATATCATGTTGTAGTCTGATGTATTTCAATTATGAAATCCTACTTCCTTAATATGGGAATGAAATATAGCATGTGTTTAATATGAATGTCAATTAGATTAATAAATGGATTTAATAATAGGGCAATTAGCCTGCTAATGGCGACTTAGCTTGATAATTGGTTTTTTCTATTGCAAATGGTTATTGAGAAAATACCATGGGAGATGACCTAGGGCAATGCACACAGTTTCTAGGAATAAACCGTGTTCGATCGATGAACAATGACACATGACATTCTCTTCAAAACTGTTTGTGTTAGGCCACCTTGCGCAAACATTTACCACATAAAAACTGTGTGTGATGGACAGTCTTTGCCACACAATTTCTTCTATGCACCGTGTGTGATGCATTCAATAATGCAAACAATAAAGTTGTTAATATTGTGTGTGATGGCAACACTATCACAAACGATTTAACGGGGAAAATTGTGAGTGATGTACCTGCGAAAGGAAACGTTTTCCTTGGAGTGACTGTATGGGATGTATATACGAATGGAAACGTTCAGCGGGGACTGACTATGTGGGATGTACTTATGACTGGAAACAATTTCACCTGTATAATTGTATTTTTTGAGCACTACTATATGTATAATCGTATTTGCTCGCTCTGTCGCTCACGACCTCATTTTGCCGAGCGTGTCTGCCAGGAGGGCATATCCTCGACGGTTTTTGGGTCGTGTGGGAAGGACACCCTATCGCCCACACTCACTTGGCGATGGTTCCAAATGCCGTCGCGGAAAGGGTTTAAAAACTGGTTGTATAGCACCGACGCATACCAGTGAGCCAGAGAAAACATAACTATTCCAAATAGTAATAATGCCACCAGATGCACCAGATGAGGGAGCAAACACAAATTTATCCAAGCGCTTAGGGAAGAAGGTTTTAACGAAAGCTAAATCAAAAGATTCCCGCTTAGTTTCCTGAATACAAATAACCGCACAATCACTGGACTCAATCGCATTTCTTAAAGCCAAAAGTTTCTTATCGGAGTTAATCCCTCTGATATTCCAGGAAAGCACGTTCCAAGACTTATTCATCTCCTAGAGCGGAGGGAAGAGTTGGGGCAACTGACTACTATCCATCAAGCAACTTGTCTTCAGTAATATCTTTAGGTGGAATCCCATAGTGTGAGCCCATGCTATGAATTTCTTCAACTGACATTGGCGGTGGAGGGATCTCTCTGTCAGACATAGGAGCAGCAGCCATGGATGTGATCTTGACACTGGGAGTCACACGTGGCTAGACCCTAGACTTAGTCTGCTTGGTATCATTGATCTGACAGAGCTTAAAACCATCTTACTTGTTAGTACGAGTACTGTGCCTGACAGCATTGAAGTCCAAAGGCACTTTATTTTTACGTGAGGAAGCCGCAACAACATTGGAGGAAGAAGCTAGAACTTGCAGTGCCTTCCCCTGAGTAGAAGAGGCTACATCAGTCAGGTCCTGTGATCGGTCCACCACCACCAAGTCAACTGCAGCAAACTGAATGACGCGCCCCAATGATGAACTTTGTTGCAAAGATCTTAGAGAGAAAATCAGGTTTAGGGAAGAGCAAATCCCTCATAAACTGACCCAAACTCTGTAAATGGTCTCTGATGATTTCAAATGGGTTCAGAGGAAAGATAACACCTCCAATGAAAGGATTTTCCACCAAAGCAGGTGTGTAAATCCTCTTGAACATCTGTCCCATCCAAAGAAGAAGATCAACATCAGAGACAACAACAATAGTGACCGAAGCACCTCCTGCTTTGAAGAACAACATCCGAGCAGCAGGATTGCCGTTAACAAAAGCATCAGCCACGGCCTCCACCGACTCAACCTCAGACGCAGAGGACCACGCATCAGACAAGTTATCAGTTACATTATGTTCAGGGTATATCCCATCCATCAGAGATGGGCCATCATACTGAAAGAAGCTTCTGAAAATGAAACCAGAGTAAGGTGGAGGTATAACTGGCCACATCCTCCACCCATTTGCCTACAGTTCCTCTTGAGTAGGGGCATGAGCCTCCCAAGCAACATTATTAATAGCATTTTGAGCCTCGATCTCCTTAATCCTAGCTTGCTGCAGAAGTGTGTAATAGGGCAATTCATATGGATGAGGAGAAGCATTAAGCAGGGGAGGAGCCTCTTCAGTACCAACTAGACCAGATATTGTGTTTCTACCATTAAGAACATAAACAGGAACTGACCAAGAACGTCCAAGCCCAGGTAGCATACCAACTCTGGTGATCAAAAGACTGAGGGACTTTAGCAATGTCCTTAATGTGACACTTGACCAGGACTCTCGCTTTGTTGTGCCCAGGGTGTGGCCAAACCAACAGTTTCCCGAAATGAGACACAACTTTATGGATATAATGCTCAGTCTAATAATCCATCGAAAAGCTAAAAACATGACCCAAACTTCATATTCAAAAGCAGGCATGCGCATATTAATCCCTTCATCATGCGGAACCAGAGAGAAGTTGGAATCATCCATCAGAGCATGAGGTCCCTCTCTAATCGCAGCATCTCTATTTTCCATATCAGAGAACAAAACACAACCTATCCCAAGAGGGTACAAAAGACCATCCAAAAGCTCATACTCAAGATCCTCTATGATAATACGGCAAACCTAAGCCAGCCACATCTCCTTCTGATGATCAGGAATAGGAGGGTCAACAGTAACAATGGCGTACCTATTGTGATTGAGTGGTGGGTCATCGACCACCATGATCTACCTCTGAACCCGATGATCTGGTCCTCTTTCAAAGGACGATCCCGCCAGCACAAAGGCAAATAGATGAACTAGGATGTTCGCCATGATGATGGTCGGTTGGGTTGCTGGTCCAGAGGATGAACCAAATTGAAGCGAAGGAGGCAACTGGCTTGCAAGGGAAGATTGAGGTGTTGAGCTCGAGGTGGAAGGAACAGAGCTTGATTGGGGGTTTTGACAGGAGGAAAAGAGTGCCCTCTGACCAGGGAGGCGAAAGCAAGCAATCGAATATTTTCACATCCGAGCACTACGGGATTTTCTGTTTCTCTTTTCCTACCTGCTGCAGAGAGATACTCCTAGATACACGGGCAACACCAGCATTAATGTGATCCTTTGCCAACGGCCTCACATGAGAGACCACCATAGATGAACTTGGTCTGATTTTAGGAACCCAGCAATAATGATTTTTATATTTTGCACACATGACAGACTTTGAGCCTCTGTGGCCCAAAAGGTGACAAAACCGACATCTACGGGAGCCAGGGCAGTCCGAGGCCGAGTGACCAACCTTGGAGGAAACCTGGCAGATTTGAGCCTCAAAGGCCTTGCCCAATATGCATGGCCCACTTGACTCCTTATAGAATTGTTCCAAACATGTACAGTTACCAGAAGTATCAACACATTTCTTACAGAAAATACCAGTGCAATCCTGAGGAGGGTGACCTAGACGGTCACAAAGGGAGCAATGTTTGAGGCATATATATATATATATATATCCAAAATATCAGTCATCAGTTTGATATCCTCATTAGAATAGCCCGCTTGCCAGCCATCAAGAATAATTAACAATTTATCCGCATGAATAGAATCCCAAATACCTACTAGATAACGAGCACCCTGAAAGTAAGGCAATCTGGCCGCATAATGGGAAACAACCTGCATATCCAAAGATCTGATTCGAAAAACCGTCTGCTGATCCTGAAAATTCGGGACATTAAACTTTCCAAAATGAATCAATGGCATCGAAGAATGATCACCGGGATAGCTCGCCGTCGGTGATGAGAAGATGCCCAGCTATTCAAAGACCCTCACCGAAGAAGGAGCAATTGGAGCCTTGGCCTTAGAAGATAGCCATTTAGATTTGATGGCCGGGCCCGGGGAAGAAGCTAGACCCGCAAGTTCCACATCCGCATGCCATGCATTGCGGCTCATGGATGGTTTAGCATGTCGATGGAGATGAAAATGACAAATAAACCATATACAAATGACCCACACGGTTTGAGGCCACGAAAAACCGGAACCTCCGATCAGCTAGTCGGCAAACCTTAAACCTAGAACTGAGTCCACCAATACAAGATTGAAGGGCGAGTCCCACACATACTTCCGAGAGAGGAAGGAGGCAGATGAGAAGTAGACTTCCAAGAAAAATTCCTTGGATTTTGGTCCGTAAACAAAGTGAACCGTAGATCCGAACCAAGCACGCACCTATGCCTCGACTGCGACGACAGGGGAGAAGTCCCAATGGATGAGGCCGTCCATGGGAGTACTCCGACGGGAACCCTAGAGGTAGGAGCAACGAGCGCCGTGGGAGTCGCCATGGGTGGGTGGGAGCTCCGTGGGATTCACAATCAATATCTGTGACGGACGATGCTATTGTGTAGTACTAGTACATTTACGCGTCCTTTGGTTCAATGGACTTACTAGATGCATATAAGGCGGTTGTCTCGGCTTGCAGGCGGCACTTGCGAACGACTTTCCATGGTCTCCCTCAATGGTGTTCTCTATTGAACGCACTTTGCCAAACCACAACATTTGAGATGTCGTCGATGTCACCGCAATGGGGAAGGAATTCAAATAGTTACTACCTCCATTTTTTTGTACACAAGGCTAGTATATCAAAACTACAATTTGCAGAAGGCCACTAACACTAATCGAGGCAAAATTGATGGGGTTTGCCTCGTACTAGCAACCAAGGACATTAACATACCCTTGCCTGCATGCGGAAGTGAGAAGGTTTGTCTGCATGGCGATGCATTAATCAAGCGATGAGGAGTGAGATGGTTAGCTCTTTGGGCATTGGAGAAAAAAATACGAATTAATTGACATGTAAAACAAGGATTTGTATCGATCAATCCCGCGAAGGAAAACCCCACCTTTCTTTTTTAACACAAGTAGTACTCCTACGTACGTACTTGTATCCTGTTTGGATCTAGGCCTTGCATTGCCATACTTCACCACACATTTTTGCCAAGCTTGCCTAAAGTTTTCAAAATGAAAAGGAGGTACACTTGCGCACGGCTGTCGCGGTCGCACCGCACCCTCACATAGTCGCTCCTGCACGCCGCAAACCCAACCAAGGGAACACACCCTCACTGAAAACGTGCTACCGCATGTGATCAATCCAAACTCAGCCATCCTATCGCTGACACATAATTTTCGTTCATATAGTATGTTTATCCAATCGCATGTTGGGGAAGATCCGTACGGCCCATGCGGTGGTCTGTTGGGGAAGAAGAAGAGGTGAGGAAGAAGGGTTAGGAGTGATATCTACTATGCAACTTCACTCTTGTAGACATGCGTTGGGCCTCCAAGCGCAGACTTTTGTAGGACAGTAGCAATTTTCCCTCAAGTTGATGACCTAAGGTTTATCAATCCGTGAGAGGTGTAGGATGAAGATGGTCTCTCTCAAATGACCCTGCAAGCAAATACAAGAAATCTCTTGTGTCCCCAACACACCCAATACAATGGCAAATTGTATAGGTGCACTAGTTCGGCGAAGAGATGGTGATAAAAGTGTGATATGGATAGTAGAATTATATTTTTATAATCTGAATAAATAAAAACAACAAGTTAGAAAATAGTAAACGGGCACAAAAACAGTGTTGCAATGCTTATAAAATGAGGCCTGGGGTCCGTACTTTCGCTAGTGCAACATCTCAACAATGCTAACATAGTTGGATCATATGATTATCCCTCAAAGTGCAATAAAGAATCACTCCCGAGTTCCTATTAGCGGAAAAAGATAGGAATTGTTTGTAGGTGACGAAACCACCTCAAAGCTATTCTTTCCGTTCGATCTATTCAAGAGTTCGTACTAAAATAACACAAAGCTATTTTTCCGTTCGATCTATCCTAGAGTTCGTAGTAGAATAACACCAAAGCAAATACATATTCATAATACTCAATCCACACAAAGAACTATAAAGAGACCCCAAAGTTTCCGTCATAGAAAAACGTGCATCAACCCCTATGCATAGATTACCCCAATATCACTGCGGGAATCTGCGAGTTGAATGCCATAACACATATCAAGTGATTCAATAAGATACCTCATTGTCACCTCAAGTATTCATATTGCAAGACATATATCATGTGTTCTCATCTCTGAATATTCAATTTGACAAGACAAAACTTTCAAGGGTAAAGATTCAATTCGTCATAACAAGAGTATAGAGGGGAGAAACATCATATGATCCGACTATATTAACAAAGCCCATGATATAGATCCCGAGAGAGAGATCAAACACATAGCTACTGGTACAAACCTCAGCCCCGAGGGTGGACTACTCCCTCCTCATCGTGGTGGCCGCCGGGATGATGAAGATGGCCACCGGAGATGATTCCCCCCTCCGGCAAGCTACTGGAACGGAGTCTAGATTGATTTTCATGGATACAGAGACCTTGCAGCGGCGAAACTTCTGATCTAGGTTAACCCCGAAGGGTTTCGGAATATTTGGGAATTTATAGTGGAAAGAGGGGGTGCGGGAGGCCACCGAGGTGGGCACAACCCACCTGGGTGTGCCAGGGGGCCTGGCACGCCCTGATGGGTTGTGCCCCCCTTAGGGCACCCCTAGGTGCAGCACAGGCCCATTGGGTTCCTTCTGGTCCAGAAAAAATCTCCAAAAAGTTATGCGGTGTTTGGACTCCATTTGATATTGATTTCCTGCGATGTAAAAAACAAGAAAGAAACAACAACTGGCACTGGGCACTGGGAATGATATAAAGTTGCTATAAAATAATTGTAAAACATCCAAGAATGATAATATAACAACATAAATACTTCATAAATAATAGATACGTTGGATACGTATCAGCATCCCCAAGCTTAATTCCTACTCGTCCTCGAGTAGGTAAATGATAAAAGAAATAATTTATGAAGTGTGAATGCTAGCAAAGTGCATAAGTTTGATCAATGATAATTTCAACCACTTTTTCTAGCATCATAACAACAGTTCTTTCTTATAAAACTTCTCATTCTTATAGTAGCAACCAATCCACATGTTAAGGTTCAAACAATGAACTCTCTTGAAACTCAACAACCTATGTTCTCAGTCACCAAGCAATTGCAATTCAACTTATTCAACAGAGTCTAAGTAAGAGCTCCACATACTCAACCATCTTATTGTCTTCTATGATACTAACACTCACCGCATACACATGAGCAAAACGTTTCAACCAGACACATAGAAAGACAGGGGCTTATAATTTCGCCTCCCAACGTATTCTCCTTTGGGTGATGTAAACAACAATAACTCATGCTACCCATATTCAACTGGACATATGTTCCTAGATCTTTCCTAAGCACATGATGCTTGCCAAAGGAGAGAAATAAAAAGGAATAGAGAGAAAAACTTCGACTCTTTGCATAAAAGTAAATACTGAAAAGTAAAAGATAGGCCCTTCGCAGAGGGAAGCAGAGGTTGCCAGACGCTTATTTATTTGTATGCCCAATCCCTTAGTGCAAAAGAATGTTACGTTATATTGCAGTCCGTCGCTTTAATTGCTTTGCCATCATAAGTTCGTACAACGCTCAATTTTCTCTCACACTAAATGATCTAACACTTTTCGAAGCAATTTTTATTGCCTTATTGCACCGATAACAACTTACTTGAAGGATATTGCTCAACCCTTAGGTAGGTATGGTGGACACTTGAAAATAAGATTTGGGTTTAAGGGTTTTTGGATGCACAAGTAGTATCTCTACTTGGTGCGGAATTTTTGAATAGCAAAGATAGGGGGCAAGCACCACATGTTGAAGGATCTATGAAAATATAACTTCATTGTGAATATGAACAAACATAAACCATTATGCTGTCTTCCTTGTCCAACATCAACAATTTTGGCATATAATATTTTGATGTGGGCTCACAATCACAAAAGATTTCTAGGATAGTGTATTTATATGTGAAAGTTCTCTTCCTTATACTAATTATTCGTGAATTGCTTGTATGACCAATATTGTGATTGTCAAGCCTCAAAAGATTTCACTTTCTAAACCCAATGTGAAGCTACCACTAGGCATGATATGATTTCAACTTCATGACATTCAATTTATTCAACAATTCACTCATAGGATATAAGTGAAGCACTAGAGCAATTCCATAGAAAAGAGCTTCGTTGACGGGATGTAAATGTCGCTTACCTAGCCTCCCTGGAAACTAATTGAGGACTCTATTTTATTTAAAAAAATCAGGTCTAAGTATTTTATTAAAACAGCAAGCAAAACAAAACAAAATGACATTCCAAGCATAGCACAACTCATGTGAAGAAGCAAAAACTTAGGCTCAACCGATACTAACCAATAATTGTTGAAGAAGAAAGGTGGGATGCCTACCGGGGCATCCCCAAGCTTAGATGCTTGAGACTTCTTAGAATATTAGCTTGGGATGCCTTGGGCATCCCAAAGCTTGATCTTTTGTGTCTCCTTAATTCCTCTCATATCACGGCTTCCCTAAATCTCAAAAACTTCATCCGCAGAAAACTCAACAAGAACTTGTGAGATAAGTTAGTATAAACCAATGTAAAACCTTATCATTCTCTACTGTAGAAAATCACTAAAATTACTATGCAACATTGCATACTAAATGCCTCTGCATATTTAATAGTCCTATCCTCAAATAGAATCCTTAAACAAGCAAACATATGCAAACAATGCAAACATAACAACAATCTGCCAAAATAGTACAGTCTGTAAAGAATGCAAGATTCATAATACTTCCCTAACCCCAAAAATTATGAAAAAATACCACACTGTAGGAAATTTATCAGAGCTTATTTTGCAAAAAGTTTCAACAATTTGCCATGTTCTGCCTTTTCTAGGGAATTTTTGCAACACTGATAAACTTTTTGTTTTGAAACAGCAACATGTATACTTGCAAAATAAGAATGGCAAAGGCTATCATTGCCACTTTTATTGAAATAAAAGATGCAAAACATTATTCTAGACAAAAGAAAGCAAATACTAACAAAATAAATTAACGCTCCAAGCAAAACACATATCATGTGACGAATGAAAACAAACCTCCAAGTGAGGTTACCGATAATGTTGGAGATGAAAGAGGGGATGCCTTCTGGGGTATCCCTAAGCTTAGTTGCTTGGGTCTTCCTTTAATATTACCACGGGGGTGCCTTGGGAATGCCCAAGCTTAGGGTCTTGTCACTCCTTATTCTCTTCATATCGACATTGTAGCGACGAGACCTCAAACCGCCTGATCTCTGTGCATCAGTGTCATCCCTGGATTGGTAATGCTGACACACACAGTACTTGAAGGATTTATAACAGAGTAGCAATCACACACTTTTTACATCGAATGTCTCAAAAGAGAACTTATTACAATAAATATGGCTTAAGGTCATCTACTAACGATAACAACAGAAGGTTTGGAAGATAAGCGAGTCCATCAACTCCAACGGCATCACTGAGTATAAGACCACGACCTAAGGCACCTTACTCGTCGTCTGAAAAGTCTGCAACATGAACGTTGCAGCCCAAAAACGGGTCAGCACATGGAATATGCTGGCAATGTAACACATAGAGAGTAATGAACAAAATAATGCTATCACTACATGCATATATGGCTGGTGGAAAGCTCTATGGTTACAGTTTTGCATAAAGCCAATTTTTCCCTACAACAAAGGAATGAATTTTATTTAACTATCATGGTGGTTGTTAAACATTGAGAAGGTTCACCCAACTCAATCCCAATTAAGCATCATCATTAAAACCCAAAAAATTGAATTAAAGTAACATTATGAGATTCACATGATAATATAGGTACTAGATACCCAAAACGTCCATAACCGGGGACACGACTAACCATGATTAGTTTATACACTCTGCAGAGGTTTGCGCACTTTTCCCTCCAAGACTTGATCTACTCCATTGGATTTTTCGCACTACATGGTGTTTGAGAAACGCATGATCGAGACACAGTCTTTCAGAAGCGTTTGCACCTCACGATGGGTAGACAGTTATACCTACTTTCCCCTACATCTGCTAGTCTACCGCTTAAGAGTTCACACGACTTAATCAACTATGCTAGAGCCCATAGTAGCTTTCGTGCTGCACACGGAATTATCTAGCATGAATAATCTCATGATCCCTTTGAGCCTGGGTGGCGGTCCATAGGAGAATCACACGGTACCTCAGGATTTCCAAAAATACAGGCAACACTGGGTTCCCCGGGTGCCTCAATCCACCCAGATGTGAATTAAAGTTGCCACCTTAAGTAAACCATTAATTAACAATCTCACATCTGTCATGGATACACTCACCCAATCCACGTCTACTAGCATAGCATAGCGATATAAGCAAACGTAGAGGTAACTCCCAAAGGTTTGATAATAAAACATGTAATAGGTTCTACCTCATCTACTTCCCAAAGCCCACATGTTAATCAGATCCTAATCATGCAAATGTTTGAGGATTGATCTAATGCAATTAAACTGGGTAGTAAAGAGGTATGATCAAAGTGTTACTTGCCTTGCTGATGATCCGTGAAACCTAGAGACTCGTCGTAGCAAGCGGCGCACTCCGGGTACTCTATCGCAAACAAACAAGCATACAATAAGCACTCATCTAATGCACAGGTAAAACTCAAATAAGAGATCTAACCAGAAAGTTCAACTTAAGAACTCCGGTTTGCAAAAAGAATCAAATCAAACAAAGCAACGAAAGTCAAACGGCGAAAGAAACAAGCTTCATTTACTAATCTGGACCTAAGTCAAATTTTATAGTAGCAAAAACTTGTTTGAGTTGGTTAAACGGAAAGAGGGTTTCGAGAAGAAACTCTAGGCGCTTGAATCGCCTGATTCCGATAAACGAGCGAAAAGTTATACTAGAACGAAAATCGGATCAGAAATCCCAATCGGAAATAATCGCGGAAAATCCGAGAAAAAGAAAAACGGACGAATAGGCTAACGAACGAACGTTCGCTGTCTGCGGCTAAACGATATAAACCGTTTGTTAAAATGAACATACGGACGAACGTTTGCAATATAAATAAACCGGAAAAAAAACTAAACCGATCTATAAAAAAAATAAGCCGCGGTTCCTAAAGAAAAACCAACGGTTTTCCGAAGAAAACCGGCGGCGGCGCGGGTGCTACCTCCGACGGCGGGCTCCGGCGAGGTCGGCGGCGTGGGCGGTGGCGGCGGACGGTGGCGGCGGTGGTCGGCGGCAGCGGCGGTCGGCGGTGGCAGGCGGCTCCGACGTGGGGCGTGGCGGCGGCGGCGGCGCGACGCGGCTAGGGTTAGGGTTTGCGGGGCGAGGCAGGCTGGAGTGGGCCGGCGGGGTGGGACGGCTTATAAAGCCGGGCGGCGGACGAGTCCGGGTCGCCCACGGAGGCCCGTGTCGGTTCGTTTGTTTTTTTTTAAAAACAATTCGGACGTGCAGAAAAAGAAAGAAAAGAAATACTAAACGGACTCCAAAATAAATTTTTCCCGTCCTCTAAAAATAAGCCACACAAGATGAACATTTATTTGGGCCTAAAATGCAATTTTGAAAAACGTGCATTTTTCCTAAATTCAAATAAAATATCAATAAACTCCGAAATAAAAATCTTATTTGATTTTATTATTAAATCCTCAATATTTCTTTATTTTGGGAAAGTCATTTTATTCCCTCTCTTTTATTTTTGTATAAGAAAAATTCGAAGATAAAATAATTAAAATCAAATGATCCTATTTTTAAAATTTGAGAAAACTCAAATATGAAAATAACGAAATCTCCAACTCTCTCCGTGGGTCCTTGAGTTGCGTGAAATTTCTAGGATCAAGCCAAAATGCAATAAAATGTGATATGCAATGATGATCTAATGTATAACATTCCAAATTGAAAATTTGGGATGTTACAAACCTACCCCCTTAAGATGAATCTCGCCCTCGAGATTCGGGTTGGCTAGAAAATAGGTGAGGGTGGTCCTTCAATAGATCTTCGATATGGTGGCTCCACTAAACTTTGCAAAACTTGATAAACTTGCTGCGCGTGACTCGGCTGGCAAATTCGAGAATCTTAACTGCTTTCTCCTCATAGGTCAAATCACTATCCAGCTGAATCGCTTCCAGTGGCACCGTATCTCTTGGCGGTATATCAACCATCTCTGCGTGGCACTTCTTCAACTGGGAAACATGGAACACATCATGAACTCCTGACAATCCTTCGGGCAACTCCAACTTGTAAGAAACTTCTCCCATACGTTCCAAAACTTTGTATGGTCCCACAAAATGTGGTGCTAACTTTCCCTTAACTCCAAAACGCTTAACTCCTCGAAGTGGGGATACATGAAGACAAACTCTGTCTCCAACTTCGTAAGCTGTCTCCTTGCGTTTAGAATCTGCATAGCTCTTCTACCTAGACTGGGCTACCTTGAGCCTATCGCGAATCAACTTCACCTTCTGTTCAGACTCTTTAATCAAATCTGGTCCAAACAACTGACGGTCTCCAACTTCATCCCACAACAACGGTGTCCTGCACCTCCTTTCGTACAAAGCTTCGAAAGGGGCCATCTTCAAACTAGATTGATAACTATTATTGTAAGAGAACTCTGCATATGGCAAATTATCGCCCAACTAGATCCATAATCTAGCGCACAAGATCTCAGCATGTCCTCCAGAATCTGATTGACTCTCTTGGTCTGTCCATCTATCTATGGATGAAAGGCGGTACTGAACTCTAGCTTGGTACCCAAAGTTTCGTGCAACTGATTCCAGAACATTGAGGTAAACTGGGTTCCTCTATCCGATACAATGGTCCTCGGAACTCCATGCCGACATACGATCCTGGTCATGTATATCTTCGGCAACTTAGCACTGGTGTAAGTGGTCTTCACTGGGATGAAATGAGCTACCTTCGTCAAACGATCGACTACAACCCATATTGAGTCATAGCCTGAACGAGTCCTGGGCAATCCCGTAATAAAATCCATGCCTAGCTTATCCCACTTCCATTCGGGTATCGGGAATGGCTGTAGCAATCCTGCTGGCTTCTGATGCTGTGCCTTCACTCTTTGACATACATCACAAACTGCTACATACTCCGCAATATCTTTCTTCATTCCGGTCCACCAGAAAGTGTCCTTCAAATCCAAATACATCTTGGTATTTCCTGGGTGAATCGAATACGACGAATCACGGGCCTCCTGCAGAATCAACTTCCTGATCTCCGGGTCATTAGGCACATAAACGCGGTCCTCAAACCATAAGGTATCATGCTCATCCTCACGAAATCCTTTAGCTTTTCCTTTGCTCATCTTCTCCTTTATCTCAGCAATCTCCTTGTCAGACTTCTGAGCTTCTCTGATCTTGTCCATCAAAGTAGACTGAATCTCCAATGCTGCTACATAGCCTCTCGGAACTATCTCCAAACATAGCTCGCAAAGATCCTCGGCTAACTCCTTAGGTGACTCTCCGGTCATGAGTGTGTTGACATGGCTCTTACGGCTCAACGCATCGCCTACCACGTTAGCCTTTCCGGGGTGATAATGCAATCTCATATCATAATCCTTAATGAGATCCAACCATCTCCTTTGCCTGAGATTTAACTCCTTCTATGTGAAGATGTACTTCAAACTCTTGTGATCTGTGTACACCTCACAATGGTTTCCGATGAGAAAATGTCTCCATGTATTCAATGCGTGCACTACGACTGCTAACTCCAAATCATGTGTAGCATAATTCAACTCATGGGGCTTAAGGTGTCGTGAGGCATACGAAACAACTCTTCCCTCCTGCATAAGCACTGCTCCAAGTCCTCGACGAGAAGCGTCGCAATATACTTCATAATCCTTGCGCTGATCTGGCAAAATCAACACCGGTGATGTAACCAAATGTTTCTTCAACTCCTGGAAACTGGCCTCACATTCCTCAGTCCATTTGAACTTGGTGTTCTTCTTCAACAACTCCGTCATGGGTTTCACAATCTTCGAGAAATTCTCAACGAACCTTCGGTAGTATCCTGCGAGTCCAAGAAAACTCCGAATCTCTCCAACTGTTGTTGGGGCTTCCCAGTTTGTCACAGTGACAACTTTGGTGGGGTCTACTGCTATTCCTTATCCGGATATAACATGTCCGAGGAATCCAACTTCCTTCAACCAAAACTCACACTTGCTGAACTTGGCATACAACTGATGTTCTCTGAGCTTCCCAAGTACCAAACGCAAATGCTCCTTATGATCCTCTTCATTCTTCGAGTAGACCAGAATATCATCAATGAACACCATGACGAACTTATCCAAAAACTCCATAAACACTTTGTTCATCATGTTCATGAAATAGGCAGGTGCGTTAGTCAAACCAAATGACATAACGGTATACTCATACAGCCCGTACCTGGTGGTAAAAGCCGTCTTAGGTATATCCTGCTCTCAAATCTTTAGTTGGTGGTATCCTGATCGCAGGTCGATCTTGGAAAATACCTTAGCTCCTTGCAATTGGTCAAACAAATCGTTGATCATCGGTAGTGGGTACTTGTTTTTGATTGTCACTTCATTCAATCCTCGATAATCAACAACCATTCTCAAAGATCCGTCCTTCTTCTCCACTAGAAGCACTGGTTATCCCCAAGGTGATGAACTTGGGCGAATATAGCCTTTATCCAGTAACTCCTTAATCTGCTTCTTAATTTCGTCCAAATCCTTTGCGGGCATCTTGTACGGTCTCTTAGATATCGACCCTGTGCCTGGCAAAAGCTCAATCAGAAACTCAATTTCTCTATCCGGTGGCATGCCTGGCAACTCTTCTGGAAATACAACAGGGAAATCCTTCTCCACTGGTACTTCCTCCTGTACAACTCCTGATAAGGAATTCACTTGAGTCCTCTTCGGTTCAAGCCGTGACACATACTTAATCCTTCTTCCTTCTGGGGTGGTAAGCAAAATTGACTTGCTAGCGCAATCGATGTTTCCTCCATACATCGGTAGCCAATCCATACCCAGAATCACATCCAAACCTTGTGACTCCAATGATTAAATCCGAGGGGAAAACATGCCTACCTATGGTCAATGGCACTTGAAAACATCCTTGACTTGCCACATGCTCCGCTCCTGGTGAGCTTACTAACATAGGTGTCCTAAGAACTTTAGTGGGCATCTTATACTTATCCACAAATCCCCTTGATATGTATGAATGCAATGCTCCAGTATCAAAAAGAACGATTGTAGTAAATGACTTAACCGAAAACTTACCTATTACTGCATCCGGCTGGGCTTCAACCTCCTCCACGTTAACGTGGTTCACCTGTCCCCTGTTGAAAGGGCTCGGCTTCTTCCCAGAGCTTCCATTGCCGTTTCCATTCTTAGCTTCAGGACACTCATTGGCATAATGTCCAGTCTTCTGGCATTTATAGCAAGTGACGTGGCTCAGATCCTTCTTGGCTGGGGTTGATGGGTTGGTACGGTTATGGTCGTTGCTTCCTCCATTCCCATTCCCATTCTTGGGGCCACTATGGTTGTGCAAACTCCCTCCTCCATGGGTATGCTGAAAAGGTCCTCCCGAGTTCGGGGTAAAACGAGGCTTCTGCTGAGCTCCAGAATTGTACTTCCCTTGTCCATACTTCCTCTTGCGGTTGTCAATCTGCTGCTACTTCCCTTCAATCATGAGAGCTCTATCTACCAACTCCTGGTAGTTGTTGAAGGTTGCCACCATCAACTACATGCTCAGCTCATCATTCAGTCCTTCCAGAAACTTCTCCTGCTTAGCTGCATCCGTAGCAACGTCAACTGGGGCATAGCATGCTAGCTTACTAAAGTCATCCACATACTGGCCAACTGTACATCCTCCTTGGCGCAAGTTAAGAAACTCACGCTTCTTCATGGCCATAGCTCCTGCTGAAACATGAGCAGTACGGAAAGCCTGCTGAAACTGGTCCCATATGACAGTGTCGATGGGATAAGTGGCTATGAAATTCTCCCACCATGATGCTGCGGGTCCATCAAGCTGATGTGCAGCAAAATGCACCTTCTCCGCATCTGTGCATCCTGCAGTGGTCAACTCCCTTCCCATCTTGCGGAGCCAATCATCTGCAACTATCGGCTCGGTGCTGCTAGAGAACACCGGCGGATTTAGCCTTAAGAAACGGGCTAAGTGATCATCAGGTGGTGGTGGTGGTGGGTTGTTGTTGTTGTTGTTGTTGTTGTTCCCCTAATTCTGATTCTGGACTAGCATATGCATCAATGCATTCTACTGCTGGATCAACTGAGTGAGCTCCGGTGGGAAAGCAAATCCATTGTCACGTCTCGGAGGCATCTGAGGGTTTAGAAAAGATGAGAATATAGAATAGAATGAGGTCTAGAGAGAATAACACTACCCATATGCACATGAGACAAATGCAATCAATATCACATCAATCAATTCAAACAAGGGCATACAATGGTCTAACTATCATTACAAAAGTGCTCGGACTATACTATATACATGGGGAATACTACTATTGATGGTGGTCGACTAGAAAAATTGATTGGTCGAGGACTCCATGATATCTGCTCCAGCTTCATCAACAAAGTCATCATCGTTATCGTCTGGGTCCGAGTCGGTGTCGTCGATGATGATGCAGTTCTCCGGGCAAGTGCAATCATAATCTTCTCCTCTAGTCACGGGGAATCCCATGAATACCTTTAGCTTCTTCTTCAGATCATCATTCTTCTCCATGAGTGTCGTCATTTCCTCCTCATAACCATCGCGTGTAGACTTAAGTTCTTCTTCCAGCTCCGTGATCTTGGTCAATGCCTTCTTCAGATCTATCATGCCTGCGCACATCTGGTTCTTCTGGCGACGAATGTGCTGGTTTAGCTCCTGGATGAAAGCTACAATTGATCTATCCTTCCTGGAACTGATCATCTCCCATTGCTCATCTCGGCGCCCACAAATCTGGTAAATAGTATCCTTGAGATCCTTATGGTAAACTTCTCCAATGCGTCCCATGGTGATGTGGGCTGCCATGCTCTTTCCTAGACTCCAGGTTGGTGCATCAAAGGAAAACTCTATGGGCTCAGTGATGGGCATGAACGTCCTTCCTGGAACTTGAACTTGAATCATCCAACGCTCCTCTTCGGGTAAAGTGGCGATGTAGGTCCCGATGAAGCGTGGCACTCCAATGTTCAGGTACCTAGTGACTTCCTTCAAGTGGCGTCCAAAGGGTGTATCTTCATCCAATTGCATGAACTTGTTCCTTGCATCCGCCATCCTAAAGAGTAGAAAAGGTGAGGAGTCAGAAATGAGAAGAGAGTAGTGATCTAGGGCTTTAGCTTAGTGGTCGTGTCCTACAATCAACGTGTGCTCTGATACCATCTTGTAGCGACCAGACCTCAAACAGTCTGATCTCTGTGCATCAGTGTCATCCATGGATCGGTAATGCTGACACACACAATACTTGAAGGATTTATAACAGAGTAGCAATCACACACTTATTACATCGAATGTCTCAAAAGAGAACTTATTACAATAAATATGGCTTAAGGCCATCTACTAACGATAACAACTGAAGGCTTGGAAGATAAGCGAGTCCATCAACTCCAACGGCATCACTGAGTATAAGACCACGACCTAAGGCACCTTACTCGTCGTCTGAAAAGTCTGCAACATGAATGTTGCAGCCCAAAAATGGGTCAGCACATGGAATATGCTGGCAATGTAACACATAGAGAGTAATGAATAGAATAGTGCTATCACTACATGCATATATGGCTGGTGGAAAGCTCTATGGTTACAGTTTTGCATAAAGCCAATTTTCCCCTACAACAAAGGAATAAATTTTATTTAACTATCATGGTGGTTGTTAAACATTGAGAAGGTTCACCCAACTCAATCCCAATTAAGCATCATCATTAAAACCCAACAAATTGAATTAAAGTAACATGATGAGATTCACATGATAATCCAGGTACTAGATACTCAAAACGTCCATAACCGGGGACACGGCTAACCATGATTAGTTTATACACTCTACAGAGGTTTGCGCACTTTTCCCCGCAAGACTCAATATCCTCCATTGGATTTCTCGCACTACATGATGTTTGAGAAAGGGATGACCGAGACACAGTCTTTCAGAAGCGTTTGCACCTTACGATGGGTAGACAGTTACACCTACTTTCCCCTACATCTGCTAGTCTACCACTGTAAGAGTTCACACGACTTAATCAACTATGCTAGAGCCCATAGTAGCTTGCGGCTGCACACGGAAGTTTCTAGCATGAATAATCTCATGATCCCTTTGAGCCTGGGTGGCGGTCCATAGGAGAATCACACGGTACCCCGGGATTTCCAAAAATACAGGCAACACTGGGTTCCCCAGGTGCCTCAATCCACCCAGATGTGAATTAAAGTTGTCACCTTAAGTAAAACATTACTTAACAATCTCACATCTGTCATGGATACACTCACCCAACCCACGTCTACTAGCATAGCATAGCGATATAAGCAAACGTAGATGTAACTCCCAAAGGTTTGATAATAAAACAGGTAATAGGTTCTACCTCATCTACTTCCCAAAACCCACATGTTAATCAAATCCTAATCATGCAATTGTTTGAGGATTGATCTAATGCAATAAAACTAGGTAGTAAAGAGGTATGATCAAAGTGTTACTTGCCTTGCTGATGATCCGTGAAACCTAGAGACTCGTAGTAGCAAGCGGCCCACTCCGGGTACTCTATCGCAAACAAACAAGCATACAATAAGCACTCATCTAATGCACGCATAAAACGCAAATAAGAGATCTAACCAAAAAGTTCAACTTAAGAACTCTGGTTTGCAAAAAGAATCAAACCAAATGAAGCAACGAAAGTCAAATGGCGAAAGAAACAAGCTTTATTTACTAATCTGGACCTAAGTCAAATTTTACAGTAGCAAAAACTTGTTTGAGTTGGTTAAATGGAAAGAGGGTTTCAAGACGAAACTCTAGGCGCTTGAATCGCCTGATCCCGATAAACAAGCAAAAAGTTATACTAGAATGAAAATCAGATGAGAAATCGCGATCGGAAATAATCGCGGAAAATCCGAGAAAAAAATGGACGAACAGGCTAACGAACGAATGTTTGTTGTCTGCGGCTAATCGACGGAAACCGTTCATTAAAACGAACGTACGGACGAACGTCCGCAATATAAATAAACCGAAAAAACTAAACCGACCTATAAAAAAAATGAACCGCGGTTCCTAAAGAAAAACCAACGGTTTTTCAAAGAAAATCGGCGGCGGCATGGGTGCTACCTTTGGCGGCGGCATGGGCGGCGGCGGCGGACGGTGGTGGCGGTGGTCAGCGGCGGCGGCGGTCGGCGGCTCCGGCGCGGGGCGCGGCTGCGGCGGCGGCGATGGCACGACGCAGCTAGGGTTAGGGTTTGCGGGGTGAGGCGGGCTGGAGTGGGCCTGCGGGGTGGGGCGGCTTATAAAGCCGGGCGGCGGACAAGTCCGGGTCGCCCACGGCGGCCCCAGTCGGTTCGTTTTTTAAACAATTCGGACGTGCAGAAAAAGAAAGAAAAGAAATACTAAACGGACTCGAAAAATCCCGAAATAAATTTTCCCCGTCCTCTAAAAATAAGCCGGCCTAGATGAACATTTATTTGGGCCTAAAATGCAATTTTGAAAAACACACATTTTTCCTAAATTCAAATAAAATATTGATAAACTCTGGAATAAAAATATTATTTGATTTTATTACTAAATCCTCAATATTTCTTTATTTTGGGAAAGTCATTTTATTCCCTCTCTTTTATTTTTGTATAAGAAATATTCGAAGATAAAATAATTAAAATCAAATGATCCTATTTTCAAAATTTGAGAAAACTCAAATATGAAAATAACGAAATCTCCAACTCTCTCCGTGTGTCCTTGAGTTGCATGAAGTTTCTAGGATCAAGCCAAAATGCAATAAAATATGATATGCAATGATAATCTAATGTATAACATTCCAAATTGAAAATTTTGGGATGTTACAGACATCTCACCCAAAACTTGAAAACTTCAATCACACAAAACTTAACGGAACCTTGTGAGATAGGTTAGTATGCTAAAGAGCAAACCATTTCACTTTTGTTACTGTCAAAGACAAGATTCATAATTGTTTCCACACAATTCCTACTGTAGCATATAATTTCCACAATTTATATTGAGCAATAGAAGCCATAGAAACTAGGAAACAAGCAAACTATGCATTGAAAACATAATCTATCAAAAACAGAACAGTCTATAGAATCTGTACTCAAACCATACTTATGCTACTCCAAAAATTATGAAAAAAATTGGACCACGTGAGAAATTTGTATATTAATCTTCTGCAAAAAGAGTCAACTCAGAAGCACTCTTCTGTTAAAAATGGGAGCTATTTTCGTGAGTGCAAGAGTTTCTGTTTTTCAGCAAGATCAAATCAACTATCACCCAACATGATCCCAAAGGCTTTACTTGGCACTTTATTGAAACAAAAGCAATAAAACATGATTTCTAAGGTATCATAATCATGTGAACACACAAAAAAAGTAGGTAAAAATGTTGGGTTGCCTCCCAACAAGCACTTTTCTTTAATGCCTTTTAGCTAGGCATGATGATTTCAATGATGCTTGCATAAAAGATAAGAATTGAAACATGAAAAAGAGCATCATGAATCACATGGCAAGCACATTTAAGCCTAAACCTATTCCAATGCATAGGGATTTTGTGAGCAAACAATTTATCGGAATAAGAATGAACTAGCATAGGAAGGCAAAACAAGCAATACTTCAAAACTTTCAACACATAGAGAGAAAACTTGATATTATTGCAATTCCTACAAGCATATGTTCCTCCCCCATAATAATTTTCAATGGCATCATGAATTAATTCAACAATATAACTATCACATAAATCATTCTTTTCATGATCCACAAGCATTGAAAATTTATTTCTCTCCACACAAGCAAACTTATTCTCATTCATAGTAGTGGGAGCAAACTCAACAAAATAACTATCATGAGAGTGAAAATTAAAATCATGATGACAAGTTTCATGGTTATCATTATTCCTTATAGCATACATTTCATCACAATAATCATCAAATATAGGAGGCATGCTTTCATCATAATAAACTCGCTCATCAAAACTTGGGGGAGTGAAAATATCATCTTCATCAAACATAGCATCCCCAAGCTTATAGCTTTGCATATCATTAACATCATGGATATTCAAAGAATTCATACTAACAACATTGCCATCATGCTCATCATTCATTCCAATCATTTTATTAAATTCTTCTTCTATCAATTGAGCACAATTTTTCGAACCATCATTTCCAAGAAAGATATTATAAAGATGATCAATAATATGATGCAACCTTAATTCCATTTTTTGTAGTTTTCTTTTATAAACCAAACTAGTGGTAAAACAAGAAACTAAAAGATTTAATTGCAAGATCTAAAGATATACCTTCAAGCACTCACCTCCCCAGCGACGGCGCCAGAAAAGAGCTTCATTGCCGGAGTGTGAGTGCCGATTTTCTTACCTCCCCAGCAACGACGCCAGAAAAGAGCTTGATGTCTACTACGCAACTTTATTCTTGTAGACACGTGTTGGGTCTCCAAGCGCAGAGTTTTGTAGGATAGTAGCAATTTTCCCTCAAGTGGATGACCTAAGGTTTATCAATCCATAAGAGGTGTAGGATGAAGATGGTCTCTCTCAAATGACCGTGCAACCAAATACAAGAAATCTCTTGTGTCCCCACAACACCTAATACAATGGCAAATTGTATAGGTGCACTGGTTCGGCCAAGAGATGGTGATAAAAGTGTAATATGGATGTTAGAATTATATTTTTGTAATCTGAATAAATAAAAACAGCAAGGTTGCAAATAGTAAATGGGCACAAAAATGGTATTGCAATGCTTAAAAATGAGGCCTAGGGTCCGTACTTTCACTAGTGTAACCTCTCAACAATGCTAACATAGTTGGATCATATGATCATCCCTCAAAGTGCAATACAGGATCACTCCCGAGTTCCTATTAGCGGAGAACGAAGTATATGAATTGTTTGTAGGTCACGAAACCACCTCAAAGCTATTCTTTCCGTTCGATCTATTCAAGAGTTTGTACTAAAATAACACAAAGCTATTTTTCCGTTCAATCTATCCTAGAGTTCGCACTAGAATAACACCAAAGCAAATTCATATCATAATACTCAATCCACACAAAGAACTATAAAGAGACCTCAAAGTTTCTGTCAGAGAAAAATATGCATCAACCCCTATGCATAAATTACCCCAATATCACTGCGGGAATCCGCAAGTTGAATGCCATAACACATATCAAGTTAATCAATAAGATACCTCATTGTCACCTCAAGTATTCATATTGCAAGACATATATCATGTGTTCTCATCTCTGAATATTCAATCCAACAAGACAAAACTTTGAACGGTAAAGATTCAATTCGTCATAACAAGAGTATAGAGGGGAGAAACATCATATGATCCGACTATATTAACAAAGCCCATGATATAGATCACGAGAGAGAGATCAACCACATAGCTAATGGTACAAACCCTCAGCCCCGAGGGTGGACTACTCCCTCCTCATCGTGGTGGCCGTCGGGATGATGAAGATGGCCACCGGAGATGATTCCCCCCTCAGGCAGGGTGCCGGAACAGGGTCTAGATTGATTTTCATGGATACAGAGACCTTGCGGTGGCGGAACTTCTGATCTAGGTTTACCCCGAAGGGTTTTGGAATATTTGAGAATTTATAGTGCAAAGAAGGGCTGCGGGAGGCCACCGAGGTGGGCACAACCCACCTGGGCGCACCAGGGGGCCCTGGCGCGCCCTGGTGGGTTGTGCCCCCCTCGGAGCACCCCCCAGGTGCAGCTTAGGCCCATTGGGTTCCTTCTGGTCTAGAAAAAATCTCCAAAAAGTTACGCGGTGTTTGGACTCCATTTGATATTGATTTCCTGTGATGTAAAAACAAGCAAAAAACAACAACTGGCATTGGGCACTGGGTCAATAGGTTAGTCCCTAAAAATGATATAAAGTTGCAATGAAATGATTTTAAAACATCCAAGAATGATAATATAACAGCATGAATACTTCATAAATTATAGATACATTGGAGACATATCAAGGAGACGTAGAATATTCATCCAACCGCCTGAAATGGTCGACTGACCCAAATGATGAAAGTCAGGCGAATTGCATAAATATATGTTTTTACACAACAAAAGATCCCTAAAAACAAAATAAAAAAGAAAACTATCACTGCTCGCGGAACGAGACGGCCTCGTCATCTTTGGCTGTCGGCGTGAACTAGCCGTAGCTACCGACGTGTGTCTCTGTATCGTGGTTGTCCTTGGCTTCTAGCTACTCGTTCACATGGAGTGCACGGGCGCTCTACACGGATGAGAGCACCACCCCGTTCAAGTCCAGGACATCCGGTTCCACCTACAGGAGGGCCTCAATGGCAGCGGCATCCGCGCACTCCGTGTCGAGTTGAGCCTCTGTTGCCCGGTTCAAGTCCAGGACGTCCGGGTCCGCCCACAGGAGGGCCTCGATGGCAGCGGCATCCTCGCGCTCCACGTCAAGTTGAGCCTCCACCACCTGGTTCAAGTCAAGGACGTCCGGTTCCGCCTGCAGGAGGGCCTCGATGGCAGCGTCATCCGTGCGCTCCACGTCAAGTTGAGCCTCCGTCGCCCGGTTCAGATCAATGACATCCGGTTCTGCTTGCAGGAGGGCTTCGATGGTAGCGGCATGCGTGCGCTCCATGTCGAGTTGAGCCTCCGCCTCTCGGTCCTCCTTTAGTATCGCCAGGTTGAACCGCTGGTCTGCCTGCACCATGGGGGACCTGGATGCCGGCAAAAAGTCAACGTCCATCGTCTCACACGCATCGAGGGCCTTCTGCGCCGTGACCTCCGCCATAAACATTGGATCGGCTTCCACCTCCTCGGAGCTTGGCTCCAGAGAACTCGGGGATTGGCCCGCCGCAAAGCGAGCTTGGGAACGGAGGTCTGTGGCACCAACCACCGCCGCAATTTCTGCGCGGCGCTCCAGCGTCAGCATCTTGTAGTACGTGATCTTGCGGCGCACCATGGCTTTCCGGCGAACTAGGGGATGCTTGATGCGGGCTAGGGGATCAAAAGGTGGGGGAATGGGCTGGAGAGGAGGTGTGGTTTTGGGGTAGTGGCTGGCATAGGTCGAGCAGCGAAGGTTCTTGTGTGAATAGTGGTTCCAGTGACGACTGGTCAATCAGTTTTGACTGAACATCGCTCTTGTCGCGTTCGCGTTGCACCCCAACACGCTGTACCCTCCACGTCGCTCACTGAATGGAACGCACTTTGTCTTACATTTTTGCTCGCTTGTGGGACCGCAGTTGAGAGCAAACTGACATCCCTCACCCTCCCCGGCCCGCGTCATTTATATTACTACCTCCGTTTTATGCGGAGTAAATAAAAACATATGTTGTCAATACTCCACTAGTACTATTGGATAGGGGGCTTAAAAAAGTTACTATTGGACTGGCTATACATGATGAAATCCTAGTAGGAAGAGCATGCATGAGAACAAGCACATTCACGTGTCTGAAAACAAATTGGAAACCATCTCTGTTTGAATACAAATCTAGGAGTATGTACGAATCTACCAATATTGATTGGCATTGTTGAATGTTGATACTTTTTTCTGTAAGTTTGATCAAAGTAGAGATACTTTGATTACACATAAAACTTATATGTAAGCTAGAAAGGATCGGAGGGAGTATATTGTACGTTCAAAAGCAAAACCAACATTAAATACCCTTTATGTATGATTTGCTGATGCTATGATCACTGGTTCAAAATTTTGATCCGCCTTAGGTATCACATATGCACCCACTCATTCTCTCTCGGTTTCATCTCAGGGTCCGAAGATCGATTGAAAGAGGACTAGGGTGGGTCCAGTACGTTCGTTTCGCTTATGAACATACAATATACTCCCTCCGATCCCCACAGACCCCCCTCCCCCGCGGGTCATTTCTATCATAGAAACAGACCAAACCTTTATCTCCTTGCACGACACGCAATTGATCTCTCAACATTAATCAATCCCGTCAAGATGTGTTGGGGCATGAACCGAATGGGATGTCAAAACTAAGTCAGGAAGCGACACATAGTGGAGGCAAAGTGAAAATTTAAACGAACCATTTGTTAGTATGCATGTCGGACAAATTATAACATTGGAAATACAAGCATGGTCTAGGCCCACATGCAAATGATACTCGGTGGAATGTTCAAATGAGGCATGCGGGAGGATGGACTCTGCCGGAGGGCGGCATGATCAATGGAGAAGAGGGTTGGAGAGGAACGAGAAATAAGCAACGCCACATGATTATACTTGAACGACTCAAATAAACAATAAGTTATCTCGTTTTCCCTGCTGTCTTGGTCACGGAGTAAGTTACTCCCTCCGTTTTTTTTTACTCTGCATATTAGGTTTGACTGGAGTCAAACTTCATAAAATTTGACCAAATTTATAGAAAAAATATGAACATTTACAATAGCGAATCTATAAGATGTGAAAGTATATTCAATAATGAATCTAATGGTATTGATTTGTTATTGTATATGTTATTATTTCTGTCTATAAACTTTATCAAAGTTTACAAAGTTTGACTTTCAGCAAACCTAAAATGTGGAGTAAATAAAAACAGAGGGAGTATGCAGGGACTAGTATAGTTACTACTGCCGGAATATGGTAAGTTGGACCCCTAAATGCGGGCACGGATCGGGCACACCTCAATTATTCCTTCAAACAGTCGGACACCTACATTAGCACACCATCCGGCTAATTAATCAAGTGTTACGCTTCACTAGTTAAAAGGGAAAATGGTGGTACCGTACCCAAAACCAACACATTAGCACTGTGGCACGACCAGCAGATCAACACCCAGCTCGTCGAGGATGCACGGGGCGCCAAAGTGCGCGCGCGCACCGCGACGCATCCGCGGAGTGTTGTAGCACGACCAACTGACCATGCCGGGTCGTCTTGCTTTTTCAATGACATGCGGGAATTGCATTGAGCAAAGGGCATCTCCAACGTTGCCACGACCGCAGCTAACTACCCTGGCACACAAAAAACCCTCGTCCCTCTGCCGTCATGCGGTGTGTTCTCAGTCGACGCCAGCTGCCCGCATTTATGTCGTCCATCCGTATGCCGTCATTAAGAGGCTCGGTGCGCGAGGAACCAACTTCGGTGACTTAATGACACACACGGATGCTTGGCCTCACCGGAATGCGCTACTTAAAGCAGCAACGGGCAGATAAACTCCGCACCATAGCGCATTGTGCTGCTACATGGCACCACATCCACCAGGACCGCAAGCGTGAACGCTCTGCGGGAGATCTTGTCTTTGGGGATAAAGCTCGAGGTCGCCGCCCTCGCTCAAGTTGCCGCTTGTGATGCAATAGCGGCATAGCTGGATGCGGACGCGACCACACAAGCGGTGGCCACGCTGGCGGCCGATGACAGGTGCACCGTCAGCCACGCGTCCTACTTGTTGCCGTCCAATGTTCGATCGCGCATGTGGTAGGTGAAGCGACTCACCGTCCACATCCATCATCATCGACCTCACATCCACCGGCACTGGCGAGGTCGGGGACTCCTCCGAGTATGAGTAGGGCATGGGAGGTGGCAGGGCATGGTGTGCCAACTGTCCGGTCCTTCTCCCATGCTCTACTCTTCCTTGCCGGAGACCGCACTTTCACTTCACGGGTCTTGAACCCCGCCCCTGTACATGGATATCGCAGATGGAGGACGTCGGTCGCCGCCATAGAATAGGTTTAGGGTCGGGTTTCTTTTATTTTTCTGTCCTATAAAAGTTCGAAATGTAATGAAAATCTGTCATGTTTGCATTAATCTCGTCCGGTGTATATGAACTTTCACAATCATAGTAAGATATATGGAATGATGATTCGTTTTTGTGTGTATAAACTTAGAATGTTTTACCCGAGATAAAGCTAACATGCGAAGTAAATAAACACATAGGGTCTGCATACACAATTTATCTTAGGCACTCCAATAGTACGTCCACTACACATTCACGCATTTCACATCTTTCTACATCTATGGGAACCTATGAAAGGGTTAATGTAAATTGCCTCTCTCTCCCCCCTCATTTTCATGGTGGTGGGCCCCTCCCTCCCCCCGATCTACAATCAATAGCTCTCACATTTCACATTATTTTAATTACGTAACTGGGATTACGTAGGTGTAGCATTACTCGTCCTAAAAAACCAACTAAGCCAACCTCCTAGCATATCACGCGGGAAAAGACCCGGCCACGCCATTTTAGTCGTGATTACCAGATTACTAGTAGTAGTATCGAAGGATCGCGTGAAGCACCAAGTTTTTTTAGGGGGCGAAGCACCAAGTTTAAAAGGAAAAAAGGCGATACACTCACAACACGCCTGTCGCGGTCGCATTGCACCCCACACACGGTCGGTCCTGCAAACAGCTCACACAAACGGAACACGCTTATGCTTGCCTCTTCACTAATACATGGGACTGCAATTGGAGAAACCGACCATGCGCCAAACCGCTAAAATCCCACCGCGCAACCCCCCCCCCCAGAAAATTCCCCTCAAATCCCAAATTCAACCACCCTTTGGACAACTAGCCAATAATACTCCCCAAACCCCAAACCCCCTCCCCCGGCCCCCTCCACTCCATTCGCCCCGCTAAAGCCGCCCTCCCCGCCGCACCGATACGCCGGCGCCGCGGTTCATCGAGGGGACGCACGGTGATCCTCTCGCTCCCACAATACGCTTTCATAGACTGTCGTCCTCTAGCCACGCTGCCACCACTGGTGACGTTCTTGTGCAGACGCACTGCGGTCTGCACCGCCACCGCTAGGGACATTCTTGTGGATATGCACAGCGGTCAACTTCTCCCACGGTACGCGCATTCTAGACTAAGGCCTCGTGCATGTCGGTGTAGCGTTGAATGTTAGCTGATAGACGCTGTTAATCTCACTGTTTCTCGAAGTAGTTTACATTCAATATGCTGTGCTTAAACTTCCTTGCCCTGTTATGCACTTAATCTGCTTAGCTGAGATGGCATGCCAAGCCCAATTAGTTGCTAAAATATCCTGCCATATATTTATTGTGACGGAGATTGCCATGGTCTAGTAGCCAATCTGTTCGGTGAAATAGCTCTACACCATTTTATACTCAATCTTTGTTGCTGAGATGGCCTTTGATGGCTGTGTGCTTGGCCTCATTGACTGCTGAAACAGCCTGCCATAATTTAGCACTCAAATCTGTTTGCTGAATTAGCTTTACATATATTTAGTTACCTAGATCTGCTTGTCCAAATATCTTGCCATACTTTAGACATTGATGACCCAAAAGTATAGGGGATCAATTGTAGCCTTTTCAATAAGTAAGAGTGTCGATATAGAAACCAACATGACCTAAGAAACTACGAATACCTTTGGTATCTTTAGGACATGGCATTTTCTCAATTGCATCAACCTTAGCCTTATCCACCTCAATACCTCTTTCAGAAATTTTATGGCCCAAGACAACACCTTCATTAACCATAGAGTGACACTTCTCCCAATTCAAGACAAGATTCGTTTGCTCGCATCTCTGCAAAACTCGATCAAGATTGCTTAAACAATCATCAAAAGACTTCCCATAAACAGAAAAGTCATCCATGAAAACCTCAACAATCTTTTCACAAAAATCAGAGAATATAGCATTCATACATCATTGAGATGTAGCAGGTGCATTGCATAAACCAAAAGGCATACGTCTATAAGCATAAGTTCCAAAGGGACAAATGAAAGTGGTCTTTTCTTGATCAGGTTGAGAAACAGGTATTTGTGAAAAACCAGAATATCCATCAAGGAAGCAAAAATGTGTGTGCTTAGATAAACTTTCTAGCATTTGATCAATAAAAGGCAGAGGTTAATGATCTTTTCTAGTTGCTTTGTTTAATTTTCTAAAATCATTACCATTCTATAGCCTGTAACAATTCTTTGTGGAATAAGTTCATTCTTATCATTAGGAACAACAGTAATACCTTCTTTCTTAGGGACACAATGGATAGGACTTACCCATCTATTATCAGCTATAGGATAGATTATACCTGCTTCTAGAAGTTTTAATATTTCCGTTCTTACCACTTCCTTCATCTTCGGATTTAACCAGCATTGGTGATCAACAATGGGTTTACTATTAGGTTCCATATTAATCTTGTGCTGACATAGAGTGGGACTAATGCCCTTTAAATCATCAAGAGTATATCCAATAGCAGCTCGGTGCTTCCTTAGAACTTTCAATAATCTTTCCTCTTCATGTTCTGAAAGGTTAGCACTAATAATAACAGGATATATCTTCTTTTCATCAAGATAAGCATATTTCAGAGTGTCTGGCAATTGTTTTAATTACAACACAGGATCACCTTTAGGTGGAGGACTACCTCCTAGAGTTTCAATCGGCAAATTGTGTTTAAGTAGAGGACGTTGTTGATAACCCACACATATAGGGGATAGCAACAGTTTTTGAGGGTAGAGTATTCAACCCAAATTTATTGATTCGACACAAGGGGAGCCAAAGAATATTCACAAGTATTAGTAGTTGAGTTGTCCATTCAGCCACACTTGGATAACTTAGTATCTGCAGCAAAGTATTTAGTAGCAAAGTAGTATGATAGTAACGGTAATAGTAGCAAAAGTAACGATAGCAGTTTTGTAGCAATTTTAACAGTAGCAACGGTAAAGTAAATAAGCAACGAACAATATGTGAAAAGCTCGTAGGCATTGGATCAGTGATGGATAATTATGTCTGATGCGGTTCATCATGTAACAGTTATAACATAGGTGACATAGAACTAGCTCCAGTTCATCAATGTAATGTAGGCATGTATTCCGAATATAGTCATATGTGCTTATGGAAAAGAACTTGCATGACATCTTTTGTCCTACCCTCCCGTGGCAGCGGGGTCCTAGTGGAAACTAAGGGATATTAAGGCCTCCTTTTAATAGAGTACCGGACCAAAGGATTAACACATAGTGAATACATGAACTCCTCAAACTACGGTCATCACCGAGAAGTATCCCGATTATTGTCACTTCGGGGTTGTCGGATCATAACACATAATAGATGACTATAGACTTGCAAGATAGGATCAAGAACTCACATATATTCATGAAAACATAATAGGTTCAGATCTGAAATCATGGCACTCGGGCCCTAGTGACAAGCATTAAGCATAGCAAAGTCATAGAAACATCAATCTCAGAACATAGTGGATACTAGAGATCAAACCCCAACAAAACTAACTTGATTGCATGGTAAACCTCATCCAACCCATCACCGTCCAGCAAGCCTACGATGGAATTACTCACGCACGGCGGTGAGCATCATGAAATTGGTGATGGAGGATGGTTGATGATGACGACGGCGACGAATCCCCCTCTCCGGAGCCCCGAACAGACTCCAGACCAGCCCTCCCGAGAGAGATTAGGGCTTGGTGGCGGCTCCGTATCGTAAAACGCGATGAAACTTTCTCTCTAATTTTTTTCTCCGTGAGAGAGAATATATGGAGTTGGAGTTGAGGTCGGCGGACATCCAGGGGGCCCACGAGGCAGGGGGCGTGCCCCTGGGCGCGCCCCCACCCTCGTGGACAGGGTGTGGGCCCCCTGGCCTTAATTCTTTCGCTAGTATTTTTTATATTTTCCAAAAATAACACCATGGATTTTCAGGTCATTCCGAGAACTTTTGTTTCTGCATAAAAATAACACCATGGCAGTTCTGCTGAAAACAGCGTCAGTCCGGGTTAGTTTCATTCAAATCATGCAAGTTAGAGTCCAATACAAGGGCAAAAGTGTTTGGAAAAGTAGATACGTTGGAGACATATCAACTCCCCCAAGCTTAAATCTTTGCTTGTCCTCAAGTAATTCAGTTGATAAACTGAAAGTGATAAAGAAAAACTTCTACAAACTCTATTTGCTCTTGTTGTTGTAAATATGTAAAGCCAGCATTCAAGTTTTCAGCAAAGATTATGAACTAACCATATTCACAATAAAACTTAGGTCTCATGTTTACTCATATCAATGTCATAATCAACTAGCGAGCAATAATAATAAATCTCAGATGACAACACTTTCTCAAAACAATCATAATATGATATAACAAGATGGTATCTCGCTAGCCCTTTCTGAGACCGCAAAACATAAATGTAGAGCACCTTTAAAGATCAAGGACTGACTAAACATAGTAATTCATGGTAAAAGAGATCCAGTCAAGTCATACCCAATATAAACTAATAGTAATGCATGCAAATGACAGTGTGCTCTCTAGCGGGTGCTTTTTAATAAGAGGGTGATGACTCAACATAAAAGTAAATAGATAGGCCCTTCGCAGAGGGAAGCAGGGATTTGTAGAGGTGCTAGAGCTCGATTTTAAAATAGAGATGAATAACATTTTGAGTGGTATACTTTCACTATCAACGCAACAACTATGAGATCTCGATATCTTCCATGCTACACACATTATAGGCGGTTCCCAAACAGAATGGTAAAGTTTATACTCCCCCACCACCAACAAGCATCAATCCATGGCTTGCCCGAAACAACGGGTGCCTCCAACTAGCAACAATCCTGGGGGAGTTTTGTTTTATTATTTTGATTTGCTTTGATCTTTTTGATCATGGGACTGGGCATCCCAGTTACAAGCCATTTTCTCGTGAATGAGGAGCGGAGTCAACTCCCCTTGAGAATAACCCACCTAACATGGAAGATATAGATAGCCCTAGTTGATACATGAGCTGCTCGAGCATACAAAACAGAATTTCATTTGAAGGTTTGGAGTGTGGCACATACAAATTTACTTGGAACGGCAGGTAAATACCACGTATAGGAAGGTATGGTGGACTCATATGGAATAACTTTGGGGTTTATGGAGTTTGGATGCTCAAGTAGTATTCTCGCTTAGTACTGGTGAAGGCTAGCAAAAGACTGGGAAGCGACCAACTGAGAGAGCGACAATAGTCATGAACATGCATTAAAATTAATCAATACCGAGTGCAAGCATGAGTAGGATATAATCCACCATGAACATAAATATCGTGAAGGCTATGTTGATTTGTTTCAACTACATGCGTGAACATGTGCCAAGTCAAGTCACTCGAATCATTCAAAGGAGGATACCACCCTATCATACCACATCACAACCATTTTAATAGCATGTTGGCACGCAAGGTAAACCATTATAAGCTCCTAGCTAATTAAGCATGGCATAAGCAACTATAATCTATAATTGTCATTGCAAACATGTTTATTCATAATAGGCTGGATCAGGAATGATGAACTAATCATATTTACAAAAACAAGAGAGGTCGAGTTCATACCAGCTTTTCTCATCTCAATCAATCCATCATATGTCGTCATTATTTCCTTTCACTTGCACGACCGAACGGTGTGTACAATAATAATAGTGCACGTGCTTTGGACTAAGCTGGAATCTGCAAGCATTCAATTCAAGGGAGAAGACAAGGTAATATGGGCTCTTGGTTAAATCAACTATCATGCATATGAGAGCCACTAAACATTTTCATTATGGTCTTCTCCTCTCGACCCCCAAAGAAAAGAAATAAACTATTTACACGGGAAATCTCCCAACAAGCAAAAGAAGAACGAGAAATGTTTTTGGGTTTTCTATTAATTATACTACAACAAGCATGGAAAATAAACTAGCCAAATGCTACAACTATTTTTTTGGTTTTTCTGAAGGTTGTTCAAACACACAAGAAGAAAGCAAGAAAAATAAATTAAACTAGCATGGATAGTACAATGAAAAAGTATGAGCACCGACAACTAGAATGAGTGTGTGAACATGAATGTAATGTCGATGAGAAATACATACTCCCCCAAGCTTAGGCTTTTGTCCTAAGTTGGTCTACGCGCATTGATCAAAGTGGTAGCTGGGGTCGTACTGGGATGCAGCAGCCATTGCCTCATGAGCTGCAGCTTGGAGGCGAACTGCCTCCGTCCTCCTTCCGTACTCGCTAGCCTCCTCCCTGTTGTGTTCTCAGTACCAAACATTCTCAAATATTCTAGAAAAAATCACATTTCATTTTCAGGGCATTTGGAGAACTTTTATTTTCAGGGTAATTTTTTATTGCATGGATAATTCAGAAAACAGACAGATAATACTATTTTTGATTTATTTATTCTAAATAACAGAAAGTAAAAAGAGGGTATAGAAGGTTGTGCCTTCTAGTTTCATCCATCTCATGATCATCAAAAGGAATCCACTAACAAGGTTGATCAAGTCTTGTTAACAAACTCATTCCGAATAACATGGAACCGGAGAAATTTCGAATAACACTAGGTTACCTCAACAGGGATATGAACATCCCCTATAATAAGAATATCATATTTCTTCTTGGCAGTAGGAAGAGGAAATTCAAAACCTCCAATAATAATAGTTGAATTTTTTTCCAATAGAATTGATGCTATGAACTTGAGGTTGTTTCCTCGGAAAGTGTACCGTATGCTCATTACCATTAACATGAAAAGTGACATTGCCTTTGTTGCAATCAATAACAGCCCCTGCAGTATCCAAAAAGGGTCTACCAAGGATAATTGACATACTATCATCCTTGGGAATATCAAGAATAACAAAGTCCGTTAAGATAGTAACGTTTGCAAACACAACAGGCACATCCTCACAAATACCGACAGGTATAGCAGTTGATTTATCGGTCATTTGCAAAGATATTTCAGTATGTGTAAACTTATTCAATTCAAGTCTATGATATAAAGAGAGGGGCATAACACTAACACCGGCTCCAAGATCACATAAAGCAGTTTTAACATAGTTTCTTTTAATGGAGCATGGTATAGTTGGTACTCCTGGATCTCCAAGTTTCTTAGGTATTCCACCCTTAAAAGTATAACTAGCAAGCATGGTGAAAATTTCAGCTTCCGGTATCCTTCTTTTATTTGTAATAATATCTTTCATGTATTTAGCATAAGGGTTCACTTTAAGCATATCAGTTAAGCACATACGTAAGAAGGTAGGTCTAATCATTTCAGCAAAGCGCTCAAAATCCTCATCATCCTTTTTCTTGGATGGTTTAGGAGGAAAAGGCATGGGTTTCTGAACCCATGGTTCTCTTTCTTTACCATGCTTCCTAGCAACAAAGTCTCTTTTATCATAACATTAATTCTTTGATTGTGGGTTATCAAGATCAACAACAGGTTCCATCTCTACATCATTATTATTGCTAGGTTGAGCATCAACATGAACATTATCATTAGGTTCATGTTCATCACCAGATTGTGTTTCAGCATCAGAAATAGAAATATCATTGGGATTCTCAGGAGTGTCTACAACAGGTGTGTCTACAACAGGTGTGTCTATGACGGTGACGAATCCCCCTCTTCGGAGACCCGAACGGACTCCAAATCAGCCCTCCCGAGAGAGATTAGGGCTTGGCGGCAGCTCCATATCGTAAAACGCGATGAAACTTTCTCTCTGATTTTTTTCTCCACGAAAGAGAATATATGGAGTTGGAGTTGAGGTCGGTGGACATCCAGGGGCCCCACGAGATAGTGGGGCGCGCCTAGGGGGAGGGGGCACGCCCCCACCCTCGTGGACAGGGTATGGGCCCCCTGGCCTTGATTCTTTCACCAGTATTTTTTATATTTTCCAAAAATAATCTCCGTGGATTTTCAGGTCATTCTGAGAACTTTTTTTCTTCACAAAAATAACACCATGGCAGTCTTGCTGAAAACAGTGTCAGTCCGGGTTAGTTTTATTCAAATCATGCAAGTTAGAGTCCAAAACAAGGGAAAAAGTGTTTGGAAAAGTAGATACATTGGAGACGTATCAGTTGTTCAAATAAGATATTATCTATTTCATTTCTTTCATGCATATGTACATCATTTTCATGGTCTAACAGGTATTGTTCTAAAGGATCAGTAGAAGGCACAACAATAGAAGCAAGACCAATTATTTCATCCTTACTAGGAAATTATTTTTATGAGGTTTTCTACTAAAATTGAAAATATTAAACTCATGAGACTCATCACCAAAGCTGACACTGACAATTTGTTTCTCACAATCTATTTTAGCATGGACGGTGTTCAAGAAAGGTCTACCAAAGATAATGGGACAAAAATCATCTTTTGGGGAACCAAGAACAAGAAAATCAGTAGGATATTTTATTTTCCCACACAAGACTTCAACATCTCTAACAATCCCAATTGGTGAAATAGTGTCTCTATTAGCAAGTTTAGTAGTAACATCTATGTCTTCTATCTCTGCGGGTGCTATGTCATTCATAAGTTCTTGATATAAAGTAAAGGGAATAACACTCATGCTAGCACCTATGTCCCATAAGCCATGATAACGGTGATCTCCTATTTTAACTGAGAGAACGGGCATGCCAACAACATGTCCGTGTTTATCTTTACCATCAGGTTTGGCAATTCTAGCAGCTTCATCACAGAAATAAATAACATACCCATCTATGTTTTCTTCCAGAATATCTTTAACCATAGAAACACTAGGTTGTACTTTGATTTGGTCATCAAGTTTAGGTGTTCTAATATAACTTTTGTTGACCATAGTTTAAACTGTAGCACGTTCATTTATCCTAACAGGGAATGGTGGTTTCTCAATATAAGCAGTAGGAACAACTGGATCAACATTATAAATAATAGTTTCCTCTTTAGTTGGTACATGTTCTTTAATTTCTTCTTTAATAGGTGGGTGATATTTAAACCACTTCTCCTTAGGGAGATCAACATGAGTAGAAAATGATTCACAAAAGGAGGCTACTATCTCAGAGTCAAGTCCATATTTAGTGCTAAACTTTTGAAAAGCATCGGTATTTATAAAAGATTTAACACAATCATACTTAAGCTTAATATCTGACTCTTTACCTTCGTAGAGTTCACAATCTTTAGAGTTGCCTTTAATTCTTTCCAAAAGATCCCACTAGAATTCAATAGTCTTCTTCATAAAAGAACCAACACAAGAAGTATCAAGCATGCATCGATCATTATGATAAAGCCGAGCATAGAAATTCTGGATAATAATTTCTCTTCAGACCTCATTATTGGGGCATGAATATAACATTGAATTAAGCCTCCTCCAATCTAGAGCGATACTTTCTGCTTCAAGAGGCCAGAAATTATATATGTAATTCCGATCATGATGAACTAGATGCATAGGATATTTTTTTGGTGACACACCAATTTCAATCGATTCCAATTCCAAGATCCAATATCATCGCATAGCCTATACCATCCCAATGGTTTTCCCTTAAAAGATAAAGGGAAAACCTTCTTCATAACTTCCTCTTCGGGTAAACCTGCAAGCTTAAACAATCCACAAATTTGTTCCACATACATTAAGTGCATATCAGGATGTTCGGTTCCATCTCCTATATAAGGATTATCTAGCAGTTGTTCTATCATACCCGAAGGTATTTCAGATTCAATATTTTCATTAGGGTCAGTAGGTTGAGGGGTAACTAATTGTGGTTCCGGTCGAGGTGAAGATACCCCGAACAAACCCCTCAAAGGATTGTTTTCCATAGTAACAAGTGACAATAAATTACAGCATGTAGTAATAGTTTTTCCTTACCAATTTCCACTTACCAAGAGCGCTTCACTCCCTGGCAATGGCGCCAGAAAATGGCCTTGATGATCCACAAGTATAGGGTATCAATTGTAGCCTTTTTCAATAAGTAAGAGTGTCGAACCCAACGAGGAGCAGAAGGAAATGACAAGTGGTTTTCAGCAAGGCAATGTCTGAAAGTGCTGAAATTGTAAGTAACAGAGTAGTTTCATAGCAAGATATTTGGTAACGAGCAAGTAACGATAATAGTAACAAAAGTGCAGCATGGTAGCCCAATCCTTTTGAGGCAAAGGACAGGCCAAAACGGTCTTTTATAATAACCAAAGCGTTCTTGAGGGTACACGGGAATTTCATCTAGTCACTTTCATCATGTTGGTTGGATTCGTGTTCGCTACTTTGATAATTTGATATGTGGGTGGATCGGTGCTTAGGTGCTGTTCTTACTTGAAGAAACTTCCTACTTATGATTAACCCCCTCGCAAGCATCTGCAACTACGAGAAAAGTATTAAGAATAAATTCTAACCATAGCATTAAACTTTTGGATCCAATAGGCCCTTACGGAATAGCGCATAAACTAGGGTTTAAGCTTCTGTCAGTCTCACAACCCATCATCTAATAACTACTACACAATGCATTCCCTTAAGCCCAAACATGGTGAAGTGTCATGTAGTCGATGTTCACATGACACCACTAAGGGAATCACAACATACATACTATCAAAATATCGAACACATATCAAGTTCACATGATTACTTGCAACATGATTTCTCTCGTGACCTCAAGAACAAAAGTAACTACTCACAAATGATAATCATGCTCAAGATCATAGGGGTATTAAATAGCATATTGGATCTGAACATATAATCTTCCACCAAATAAACCATATGGTAATCAACTACAAGATGTAATCAACACTACTAGTCACCCACAAGCACCAATCTATAGTTCTGGTACAAAGATTGAACACAAGAGATGAACAAGGGTTTGAGAGGAGATGGTGTTGTTGAAGATGTTGATGGAGATTGCCCTCCCCAAGATGGGAGAGTTGTTGGTGATGATGATGACGATGATTTCCCCCTCCGGGAGAGAAGTTCCCCCAGCTGAATCGCTCCACCGGAGGGCAAAAGTGCTCTTGCCCGAGTCCCGCCTCGAGACGGTGGCGCTCCGTCCCTAAAGTACTCTCCTTATTGTTTCTAGGTCAAAATGACTTATATACCAGAAGATGGGCACCGGAGGTCGGCCGAGGGGAGCACAACCCACCAGGGCGTGCCTGGGCTCCCTGGCGCGCCCAGGCGGGTTGTGCCCACCTGGTGGGGCCCCTTTGGTACTTATTGGCTCCAATATTCCTCATTTATTCCATAAAAATTCCCCGTGAATTTCAACTTATTTAGAGTTCTGCAGGATAGGTGGCCTGACGTAGCTTTTCCTGGTCCAGATTTCCAACTGCTAGAATTCTCCATCTTTGTGTATACCTTGCATATTATGAGAGAAAAGGCATTAGAATTACTCCAAAAAGCATTATTGTGCATAAAAACATCATAAATAACAATAGGAAAACTTGATGCAAAATGGACGTATCAGACATCGACCTGGGTATTTTTTTTTGGACTTCATAAAAAAGCATATATGTTTTTCCTGTCTAGTGGAAGAACTAATTTGTATGTCTAACAGCTGGAAAGGACTTGGATAACTTTTGCTCGAAGATTCTCTGCTGCATATGCCGAGGGGGTTGAAAACTTCATGAACTTTACCAGAGCTGAGTACGGTGGTCTGAAATCAGATGTGCTCTGCCCGTGTAGCAGTTGTATGAATTCAGTTACAAGACCCCAGTCAACTATGCAAAATCATCTACACTTGTATGGGATGTCGGTCACATATAGTAGGTGGGTTCATCATGGCGAAGCTGTGAACTCCAATGTTACTGACTATGTGGAAGCAGCAGATCACCATCTTGATCTGCCTGATGCTTAGGTGGAAGAGGAGGGGGAGGTGGTGGTGGCGGAGCCAGTCAATTTGACGAACATTGAAACAATGCTATGAAATGCTCGTGCATTTCATGAACTTTCACCTGCAGAAGAAAAACGGTGGGCCCGCATGTTGGAACAATGCAACGTGGCTGTCACCCCAGGAAGTAAGCTGTCAGTATTCTCAGCTATGGTCACCTTTCTTTAGGTGAAGACATCTGAGCGGATGACCAAAGAAATCATTCGCAATGTTGGCTGCTTTCCGCAAATCTTTCCCAGATGCGCCTCAGTTGCCACACACCTACAGTAAAATGAATAATTTCCTTCATGCACTTGGAATTGGATATGATATGATCCATGTTTGTAAGAATAATTGTGTTCTATTATGGAAGGATTATGCTAACTTAAGTGAATGCCCGAAATGCAAATCATCAAGATGGAAAGATGGCAATGCTATGAAGAGGATTCCTCATAATGTTCTAAGACATTTTCCAATTATACCAAGATTGCAGAGGTTGTTTCATGACGCTGAAACAAGAGAGGATGTACTGTGGCATTCTAGGAACCAAGAGTACAGAGATCAGAATATAATGAGCCATCCATCTCATGGTAGTGACCAGAAAAGCTTCAATCAGAACCACAAAAAGTTTGCTGCTGACCGAGAAACATTAGACTTGGCTTAGCTTCAAATGGATTTAACCCATTTGGCCACTATAGTGCCACATATAGCATGTGGCCAGTGCTTGTTATCCCTTACAACATGCCTCCAAATGTCTGCACCAAGGAATCAATCTACATGATGGCCTTGCTCATCCCAGGTCCAAAAAGTCCTGGAAAGGATTTTTATTTATTCATGGAGCCTCTTGTGGAGGAACTTCAACAACTATGGAGGGGTGTTCTCACTTGAGACCTATATAGCAGCCCACTAGCTGATTTATTTCCGCGTGCTGTTATAATTTGGTGCATCCATGATTATCCGGCTTTGGGCACTATGTCAGGGCGAACGACACATGGTTAGAATGCATGTGTTCATTGTGACAGGAATCCGCTGTCATATGCAATACTTAGCAAGATCTGTTACATTGGACACCACCGTTTCCTTGCCAAGGACAAGTCACGTCCTACAAAATACCGAAGACATGTGTTCAATGCAAAGCATGAAAACCGTGATGCGCCGAAGAGGCTCACCGCCGATGAGTTGCAAGTGGAATTAGAGAAGGTCAGACATATTACACCAGGAAACCATCCTAATAATGGTAGCGGGAAAAGGAAGCGTGGTAGGGCAGAAGTGAGATTATTGTTTCCCGCAGGTCCACTTTGTGGGACTTGGAGTATTTGAAAGATTTGTATCTACGGCATAATCTTGATGTGCACATAGAGAAAATATATGTGACAACATTATCGGCACACTTATTAATATTGAAGGCAAGATGATAGATACCTTAAAATCCAGGATTGATTTGACACACCTGGGTATCAGAAAGGATTTGCAGGTGCAAGATGAAGGTAAACCACATGATATGACACCAGCTATGTACGTCTTGGACAAGGTAAAAAGAAAACAATTCTGTGAGGTCTTGTCACGTGTGAGATTCCCGCATGGATTTGCTTCCAACCCTGAAAGGAGAGTCAGTGCAGATGGAAACAAGGTACAAGGGTTGAAAACTCATGACTGCCATGTCCTACTTCAAAGGGTTTTACCTATTATCCTTAGAGGATTGGGCCGCCCCGACTTATATAGAGCAGTTGCAGAGTTGGGACAATTCTTCAGGGAACTCTGCAGTACAAATATCAGGATAGATGCTTTGGAGCGTCTTAGAGACAAGATACCAACAATCCTATGCGACCTTGAGAATATATATCCTCCAGCCTTCTTTGATGTGATGGTGCATTTGGTTGTTCATCTTCCTGATGAGGCACTACTTAGAGGTCCAATACAGTATGGCTGTACCCTATTGAAAGGCTGCTAGGCACTTTCAAGGGCTATGCTAGGAATAGAGCTAGACCCGAGGGTTCCATTGAAGAGGCCTACATTGCTACAAAAGCATTGGCATTCTGCTCAAAATACATTGTAACAGCTAATCAGCTTAGCAAAGAGGTGGGTGAAGACAATCCCGGACTCAATGTTTTTGATTGTTCTGTTTGAGTTACAGGGAAGAGTCGACAAGACAACAAACCTAAAGATTTGGACAAAATGGTTGGGTCTGTGTTGAATAACTGTCCTGAGATACTACCTTATATGAAGTAAGTACTAAGTACTGCAGTTCATACAACATAATCTACTAAACTTGCAGCACATTCTTATAAATTTAGATGTTTGACACGATCACTATGTTGTGCAGCATCTACAAAATGGAGTTGCTGCCGCAAAATCCAAAAAACATTGACAAACTAGTTATGGCAGGATTTGCGAAATGGTTCAAGAGACATGTAAGCTTTTGAATTGCACTGTCGTTTTTTAATATATTGAGTACATAAGACGACCAGCTTGTCTATTTTCTAACCGTAGGTTAAGAAGATGCGGGAGGATGGGCAGGCAGTTGATGATGCCCTTTACGCACTAGCAATGGGTCCTGATACTCGGGTAAGACATTATGAATCTTGCATTGTTGGAGATGTGCGCTACAACACCCTTGCAAGCGACAAAGGCTGGAAGACACAAAACAGTGCCATCATGAGCACGGATAAGTACGGCTAAGTGACAACTTAAATGTATGCTAACATAACAGATGTTGTTTAGTTGCAGTATATCTCCAGTTTTGAGGTTCATCGGTGTGTGGTTCTGTTGTGCTGTCGTTGGTATAACCTGTTTTCCAAGATCGCAAAACCCAGAGCTGATGATTATTTCAAATCCATCAATGTTAAGGTGGCGTACTAGACCAAGGAGCCTTTTATTTTGGCAAATCAAGCAACACAAATATTTTTCTTGGAAGACACATTTGCACGTAGCGATGACTGGAGAGTATTGCAAAGGTTTGAGAAGAGGAATTGTTTAATGAAGTTGCACAACAAGATGATGCTTACACTGCTGCTGATGTACAAGATTCCACAGATGTTCATAATATGTTTGAGAACCATCACTTCAATGACGCTGGCGAAAAGATTGCCTGTCGGGCTGTGGACATACAAGAGTTGATCAATAAGAAGCCAATGTTCGAGGACATTTAGGATGAAGAAGAATATGACACTATAAGGAATTACGATTCAAACACTGCTGCTGCGGATGATGATTAGATTGCTTTTGTTGTATTTGTCTATCAGAAGATGTTTTTTATCTACTATGTGAAATTGTGTTTGCTATGACAACTAAAACCTCATGAACTTGTTGTTTAGTATTTTGCTGTGAGAACATCACTTATTATGTATGTTGATTTGTGTTTGGTGATTGTATGACAACTAAAACATGACGACATTGTTGTTTAGTTGTACTCATATTTGGCTATGAGACTTGAATTTGACAAAATAGTTTGCTGTTGGAGTGCAATTTGCTCAACGTCTTCGAATGGGAACAAAGCTGACCCGACAGGGCCTCTGCTAATTTTTCTATTTATTAGCAAAAGGGCCTCTACTATTTATTTACTTACGAGCAAAAGGGGATACCCCCCGATTTCCGTTAATAGAAATCATTAGATATTCACAACACTACGCCCAGCCTGTTAAACAGGTTTCATTCATTACTAGTTTCAGCAAAGTGCTCATGTCATAGCCACTGAATACATCACGAGTGCTACGTACATAGCAAATAAATAGACAGTCATCCTACAGAGCACATCGATTTTGCGCATTATCTTCACAAGCTCTTTCATCTCTTCATTGCTGTCAAGGCCGTTCAGCAGCTGTTGCTTGGCCATGATTAGAGGAACTACATCTTTAACCTTCTGCTATGCATCTTCCTCTTCTGTCGTTCCTTCAATTACTTGTCCAACACCCCAACCTGCTGGTATTGAGATTCCTCGGCTAACCAAATAATCAGCATAGTTGCATTCCCCCACATCAGCAACTTCCTAGAAATACAAATCACACAAATCTTCCCTTTTCTGCATGAATAAAATTGGAAGATCATCAACCAAACTATTGAAAAAGAATCAGCAACTGAAAGTAGCAGAACAATACTTAAACATATTATTACCCCATGATTCAGGCATTTGTAGAAGACTCGGCCAGGGTTGAGGATTGTGGTTGAGACGTGACGGATGACTCTGCGTGATTTGCAGTAGTGGCACCACACCAACAGAAGCAGGTTGCGATGAGCAACCGGCTGCGGCGCATGTGCCGGGGGGGGGGGAGGGTGGTGTGATGAGACCCACAGGCGATGGTATGGGTGGCGAGTTGGTGCATATCTGGTTGTTGCCTGCTGAAGAGGAGGTGGACGAGCTGCCAGCGGACATGGTTGCTTCGGCCAGAGCATCTAATACTAGGCAGAGTAAGGGGGTGTTTGTTTCCAGGGACTTTTTTGTGTAGGGACTAGAAAAAGTCCCTCTTAGAGACTTTTTTACCAAACGGAAGGGACTTTTTAGGGACTAAACTAGGCATTTGGGACTAAATGAAGAAGACTCTCAAGGAGAGTCTTTTTTGGGACTTTTTGGGACTTTTCCAACAATGCCCCTCCATGCATTCATTGGCCTGCCACCCCATGGTGTTGTTTGATTGTTATTTTTCTATATACTAGGGGCAACATGGTCATTTAATAACCTCTAGGAAGGGACTAGGGACTTTTTAGTCTCTGAAAACAAACAGGGAGGGACTTTTCAGGGACTAGGGACTTTTTAGTTGGGACTAGAAAAAGTCCTAGGACTTATGAACCAAACAGGGCCTAAGTAGAGAAGAGGAGAAGTGAATGTTGGATATGTCAGTTTCATTACTTGCAGAGTAGCATAGCACCACATATAGTCATAGTCTAGGTTTGGATTCGAACCAGCTACAGGAGCACGTCTCTCTTTTTTCTAAAACTCAGCAACGTCTCTTTACTGGTACACTAGCTTGTTATGTACGCTTCTCAAGTCTTTGATTTTCTTTCTTTTTTTTCGAGGAAGGAAGGAGGACAAAATTGAGAGTTCATGGGAATCAAACCCAAGACCTCTCAGTTGAAAACCAAGGGTGCTAGTCACTTATGTGGTGAACGTTCCCTGGGAGGAGGATGGCAGACAAACGCATTTTTCCTCGTAGTGTTAGTTGCAACGCAAGATCGAACGGTCGCAGTTTCGGGAATGTTTTCAGGTGAACGAGCCCAGTTTTTCTTTTCTTCCTATATATAAAAAAGTATGCTGCTTGGTGTCGGCTTAATCAACAAACGATTGTGCCAACCTTCACCGTTGGATTGACATTCAACACCTGTCGTGTTTCTTCAGTCTCTTCTTCCTCCAGCCGCCAAAGCCAGACCAGCATCGGCGGGACCGCCTGCTCCTACCTCCCACGGCTGGCTATGATGCCGCGCATGCATCGTGGCCACATCGCACCCTAAAAATCTGCGCATCTTCCTCGGCTCCTGTTAGTTCCCGTCCGAGGCCTCACCATTGTCCGCCGCCTTAGTTCGCTCACCGCGGCGCCGCCCTCCGGTGTTGTCAACATGGTCAATAACCGAGAGGAATAAGGAGATGACTGTACATGGTGAGGATGACAATAGGGACCCAGTAGCGCATGCAGTTTTTTTTCAGGATGGAGAAGGGTATCAACTGGGTTGTGCGGGAGCTGTGGCCCGTCTAGCCCAAGCTTTTATTTCATATGTTTACCACATGACCTGCCTAGTTTGTTTTTTCTTTCTGAAAATGGCTAGCCCAGCTATTTGGTTTTTTGTAGAATAACCAACGTAGGCCTACTTGCTTTTCTACGCCTTGTTGGGCCGGAAATCTTCCAAGACGAGGAGCGATGCATTCGGGCTTTCCCAGAAATGGGCTATAAGTAATAATAAATGGGCTGTAAAATGAAAAAATACAGCAAATAGACAATTAGTTCCAAAATAACTTTTTCTTTCAGATTTTGATATTTCAAATTTCACTGTTTTTTTGCGGGTAAAATTTCATACGATTTAAGTTAAGGTATGTTTAGTTTTTAAATTAATTTGAATCTAGATAGAAATTTTGGGCCGTATGCTATTTGAGACATATTTGGAGGCTGACTTGTGGGTCTACTCGGTTGACGTGTACGAAAGGCTTTGTCAATTTAGTCCACAAACGATTCTAGCAACAGTGACCGTTGGATATTAATCCAACGACAGTGATGCTTCTTCAATATTTGATCTTCTTGCTCCAGCCGCCCAATCTAGAGCCGGTGGGACTGCCTGCTCCCGCCTCCCATGGCCGGCTGTGCTGCCGCACAGGCCGCACCGCCCCACCCTACTCCATCGGTTGCCAGGCCATTCCTCTACCCACCCACACCTCCTGGTTTCTGGCAACAGCATCCGAACCAGTAAACCCTCATACTCCCCACCACATGGGCAACCACTGTCGAGTCTTCCCCGGCTCCGTGTTGTTCCCTTCCTAGGCCTCACCGTCGTCTACCGACCTGGTGCTCTCGGCGCGGCGCGGTCAACACAGTCAACGAAGGACATCCGTCGGAAGTGGACTGTACGTGGAGAGGCTGACAACTGGGTCCACGGCCGCATGCAAGGAAATGCCTCCTTATTACGCGCAAAATAATAATTCCTCCACCTGACAGCTGGGACCCACCGGAAGGGCCTCTGTATTTCGCGAAAAAATGTTCCCCCTGCTGACAGCTCGGACCCACCAGCTATATCTTCGCATGCAAGGAAGTGCCTCCTTATTACGCACACAAAAATAAATACTCCCCCTGCTAGCTCGGACCCACCATTGTGGGAGGCTCACTTTTGGGCCTACTAAGTTGACGCAGACAGAGGGCCTTGTCAACTTAGTCAATATGAACGATTCTAGCTCCAGTGACCGTACGATGTCCATCCAATGACCGTAGTGCTTCTTCAACTTCTGGTCTTCTTGCTCCAGCCGCCCAAACCAGCGCAGGTCGTGCCGCCTGCTCCTGCCTCCCGTGGCTGGCTGTGTTGCCGCGGAGGCCTCACTACCCCTACTACTCCCACCGCTAGCCAGGCATCCCTCTACTCACCCACACCCCCTGTTATTCTGCGGCTACGGCAGCCTCACACCGCAGCCAAACCAGTGAACCCTTGTACTCCTCTCCTCGTGGGCATCCACTGCCGCATCTTCTCCGGCTCCGCATCATCCCCTTCCTAGGCCTCGCCGTCGTCCACCGCCTTGGTCCTCTCGGTGCGGCGTGGTCAATGTGCTCAAGGAATGACTTCCATCGGAAGAGTACTGTACGTGGGCAGGCTGACAACTAGGTCCACGGCAACAGCAAGGAATTGCAACCTTAGTACATGCAAAATAATGATTTCTCCATCTGACAGCAGGGACCCACCGGACGGGCCACCGTATTTTCACGAAAAAAACATTTCTCCCCTGACTGCTGGGACCCACCACCTACATCTTCGCACGCAAGGTAGTGCCTCCATATTACGGGCAAAAAAATGATTCTCCCCCTGACAGCTGGGACCCACCAGCTATATCTTCACATGCAAGGAAGTGCCTCCTTATCCTCCCTGACAGTCCAGACCCACCTGGTCGAAATGTACAAAGCGTTGTAATTTTGGTCGCGAATGTGTATGTACATACTGGTCGATCGGTCTGTCTGGAGGCTGCAGTGATGAACTATGGTCGAGTAAGGAAGGGCATGTGTCGTAGTAGAGGCGCGAACGTAGCATGTACATGTACGTACAACCAGGGTGCAAGAAAGTAAATACGGCCACGTACGTACATACGGGCGGGGTCTCGAACGCCTACTCGCGCATAGGTACGGCCAAGGCTCATGTACATGTCTAGGTCGGAATGGAGAAACTACTTCATCGTGTTCATCAGGAGGCAACGAAATGCGTCGTGTTCATTGGGAGCCTACTGGCTTGGACAAAACAGCCGAAACGAGGCCTGGTGTACAGTAGAACAGAGGAAACGGCCTTGCGTTCGACCGCCTGTGGTCGAAACGGGATCATGTTCACCGGGAGGGGTGTGGCGTACTGCAAAACAGAGGAAACGGACTTCTCTTGGACCACCTACGGTCAAAACGGGGTCCTGTTGATCGGGAGGAGTGTGGCGCACCGCAAAACGGAGGAAACAGACTTCTCTTCGACCTCCTACGGTCGAAACGGGGGTCCTGTTCATCGGGAGGGGTGTGGCGTACTGCAAAACGGGACTCCACGGGCTACTGTTCATCCACTGTCTACTGCCTTGCTCCAGCCTCCATGGGCTACTGTTCATCCACCGTCGACCTCCTCCAGCCTCCAACTGCGACTGTTCATCCACAGCGTCTCCCCCTGCCTCCACCAGCTACTGTTCATCCACGAGCTCCTGTTCATCCAGCCTCCACCGCTCCTCCACCGGCTACTGTTCAACCAGCCCTCTCCGCGGGATCCTGTCAACCACCCCTCCACGGGCTACTGTTCAACCAACCCTCCACGGGGTCCTGTTCATCCAGCCCTCCACGGGGTCCTGTTCATCCACCACCAACTAGCTCGATCGGGGTCCTGTTCATCCAGCGGCAACGGCCTCTACTACCACAGGGTCCTGTTCATCCAACCCCCACCGGGAACTATTTATACAATCCCCAACAATGCTCACTGTTCATCAAGAGGCAGCAGGTTCGATCAGGTTCAGTTAATAGCCAGATGGATCGATCGCTCGGGTTCTGTAACGCGTAACCTACGGTGCAATCGCTCAGGTTCAGTAGGCGAATGCCCCGCTCGGGTTTAGTTAGAGCCCAACGCCTCGCACCCATGCGCGTACGTGTATGAGAGAAACTTGCATCGCTCGGCCCCAACCACCCACCATAACGGGGACTCCCCGATATTTTCCTCGCCCTCGTTTCTACCACGGTTTTTGACATCATGGACGACCCAAACAATGTCATGCAGCTGTGTCTCTGGCCCGCCTAGGATGAAAACCCATTTTCTATCATGATTTTTTGTCATAGAAGTAGGATCCCGCCACATCTACGATGATACCCGGTTTTGTCACAATTATCGTCACAGAAGTGTCATAAGCATGACAGAAAAAAATTGTTCGGCCCACAATGTCATGGATGTATCTTTTTTTGTAGTGGGTTACACCGCCGCATAGAGGAGGAGAAAGTTGGTGTTGACGGTAGCAAGATTGTTGATGTAGATCGCCGTCACGATCCTAGCCCCGGTGGCACCCCGGCGCCATCGAGAAAGAGGGAGAGAGAGCCCCCCTCCTTCTTCTTCTTCTTCCTTGACCTCCACCCTAGATGGAAGGAGGGTTTCCCCTCTGGTCCATGGCCTCCATGGCAGCGGAGGGGCGGAAGCCCCTCCGAGATTGGATCTCCCTATATGTTCTCTTCTGTTTCATGCTCCTGTTTTCTAGCCCTTCCCCGTTTCTTAAATTCCCGGAGATCCGTAACTCCGATTGTGCTGAAATTTTTACAGGTTTTTTCCATAAATTAGCTTTCTTGCGCCTGAAGAAGGGCCAACTTACGGGGAGGGCACAAGACACCTGGGCGCGCCAGGGGGTTCCCGGCGTGCCCTGGTGGGTTGTGGAGGCCGTGGGCCTCCGTTTACGTTGATTCCACCTCCCAAAATTCACAAATATTCGAAAATAATTCTCCGTAAATTTTTATTGCATTTAGACTTTGTTTGATATGGATTTTCTGCGGAAAAAACACGCAAGCAATAGGAACTGGCACTGGGCACTAGATCAATAGGTTAGTCCTAATAAATCATATAATTTGTTGCAAAAAGTATGTAAAAGTTGAATAATATTAGCATGAAACAATCAAAAATTATAGATACGACGGAGATGTATCAGCATCCCCAAGCTTAATTCCCGCTCGTCCTCGAGTAGGTAAATGATAAAAAAGATAATTTTTGATGTGGAAAGCTACCTAGCATAATCTTGATCATATATCTAATCATGGCATATTAATACATGAGTGATTCAAAGCAATAGTCTATAATTTGACATAAAGACAGCAATACTCGGGCATCCCAACAAACAATCATGTCTTTCAAATATCAATGCTAAAGAATGTTATCCCTACAAAATCATATAGTCTTAACATGCTCTGTCTTCCTAACACAAAGTATAAATCATGCTCTACCCCGCTGTCAGCCAAGCAATTGGTTCATACTTCTTAACGCGCTTCAGCATTTTCAACTCTCACGCAATACATGAGCGCAAGCCATGTATATAACACTATGGGTGGAATAGAGTATGGTGATAGGGATAAATATATAGAAGAAAAAAAGTAAGAAAGTCTCACATCGACGCGACTAACCAACACGCTATGGAGATGCCCATGAATTGATATCAATGCAAGGAGTAGGGATTGCCATGCAACAAATGCACTAAGAGCCATGCAATAAATGCACTAAGAAGCTCAATATGAAAATTAGGTGGGTGTGCATCTAATCCTATAATGATAAATTCCCACTAGTATATGAAAGTGACAACATAGGAAACTCTCTATATGAAAAACATGGTGCTACTTTGAAGCACAAGTGTGGTATTTGCATGCCCCTTCTCTCTTTGTCCTTTTCTTTCTTTCTTTGTTCGGATCCTCATCCCGACTTGTTTGGTATCATAGTCTCCATCATCCTTTCCTCACTGGGACATGCTCTAATAATGAATAATGATGGTCATCACACTTATATTTAATTATAACTCAAAAGAAATAAAAATTACAACTCAATACCTAGAACAAAGTACGACTCTATATGAATGCCTCCAGTGGTGTACCAGGATGTGCAATGATCTAGCATAACAATGATATCGAAAAACGGACAAGCCAAGGAAATATGATGCTAGCTATCTTACGATCATGCAAAGCAATATGACAATGAATGCTCAAGTCATCAAAATGGAGGCGGTGGAAGTTGCATGGCAATATATCTCGGAATGGCTATGGAAGGGCCATAATAGGTAGGTATGGTGGTTGTTTTGAGGAAGATATAATAAGGCTTATGTGTGATAGAGCGTATCATATCACGGAGTTTGGATGCACCAGGGAAGTTTGCACCACGTCTCGAGGTGAGAAAGGGCAATGCACGGTACCGTAGAGGCTAGCGAATTGCTGAGAGGTAAGAGTGCGCATAATCCATGGACCCACATTAGTCATAAAGAACTCGTATACTATTGCAAAAGTTTATTAGCCCTCGAAGCAAAGTACAACTATGCATGCTCCTAGGGGGAGGTCAGTAGGAGTTAACCATCGTGTGCCCCCCTTCACACAAAGATATACAATCGGGGATATACTGTGCTCCAACTTCTCGGCATAACGAGGGACTATACATGCATGCTTTGGGAATCACAAACATTAACACCAATATCTTACTAAACACGATCATCCACTAGTAGCTCCCACATATTCCATCTCTATATCGCAAAACTATTGCAAGGAATCAAACATATCATATTTAGTGGTCCACAAGTTTAATGAAGGATTTTATGACTAACCATGCAATTGACCAATTCTGTTGACTCTCTAAATATATATAAGTGAATCATGAGAGTTTAATTCTTTCTACAAAAGATCATGCTCTAATAAGTATAAGTGAAGCAAAAGAGCATCTACAAATAACAGTTTTATATGTGAAGAGAAACAAGCAATCCAAACTTCAAATGATATAAGTGAAGCACTTGAAGCATTCTATAAAACCATACTTAAAAAGATATAAGTGAAGTGTAATGAGCATTCTATAAATCAATCATGGACTATCTCATACTGATAACCCACAAGTATAAGGGATCGCAACAGTTTTCGAGGGTAGAGTATTCAACCCAAATTTATTGATTCGACACAAGGGGAGCCAAAGAATATTCTAAAGTATTAGCAGTTGAGTTTTCAATTCAACCACACCTGGATAACTTAGTATCTGCAGCAAAGTATTTAGTAGCAAAGTAGTATGACAGTAACGGTAATAGTAGCAAAAGTAACGATAGCAGTTTTGTAGCAATTATAACAGTAGCAACGGTAAAGTAAATAAGCAAAGCAAAATATGTGAAAAGCTCGTAGGCATTGGATCGGTGATGGATAATTATGTCGGATGTAGTTCATCATGTAACAGTTATAACATAGGGTGACATAGAACTAGCTCCAGTTCATCAATGTAATGTAGGCATGTATTCTGAATATAGTCATACATGCTTATGGAAAAGAACTTGCATGACATCTTTTGTCCTACCCTCCCGTGGCAGCGGGGTCCTAGTGGAAACTAAGGGATATTAAGGCCTCCTTTTAATAGAGTACCGGACCAAAGCATTAACACATAGTGAATACATGAACTCCTCAAACTACGGTCATCACCGAGAAGTATCCCGATTATTGTCACTTCAGGGTTATTGGATCATAACACATAATAGGTGACTATAGACTTGCAAGATAGGATCAAGAACTCACATATATTCGTGAAAACATAATAGGTTCAGATATGAAATCATGGCACTTGGGCCCTAGTGACAAGCATTAAGCATAGCAAAGTCATAGGAACATCAATCTCAGAACATAGTGGATACTAGAGATCAAACCCTAACAAAACTAACTTGATTACATGGTAAACCTCATCCAACCCATCACCGTCCAGCAAGCCTACAATGGAATTACTCACGCACGGCGGTGAGCATCATGAAATTGGTGATGGAGGATGGTTGATGATGACAACGACGACGAATCCCCCTCTCCGGAGCCCCGAACGGACTCCAGATCAGCCCTCCCGAGAGAGATTAGGGCTTGGCGGCGGCTCCATATCGTAAAACACAATGAAACTTTCTCTCATATTTTTTAATCCGCGAATGAGAATATATGGAGTTGGAGTTGAGGTCGGTGGACATCCAGGGGGCCCACGAGGCAGGGGGCGCGCCCAGGGGGAGGGGGCGCGCCCCCACCCTCGTGGACATGGTGTGGGCCCAGTATTTTTTATATTTTCCAAAAATAATCTCCGTGGATTTTCAGGTCATTCCGAGAACTTTTGTTTCTGCACAAAAATAACACCATGGCAGTTCTGCTGAAAACAGCGTCAGTCTGGGTTAGTTTCATTCAAATCATGCAAGTTAGAGTCCAAAACAAGGGCAAAAGTGTTTGGAAAAGTAGATACGTTGGAGACGTATCAACTCCCCCAAGCTTGAACCTTTGCTTGTCCTCAAGCAATTCAGTTGATAAACTGAAAGTGATAAAGAAAAGCTTTTACAAACTCTATTTGCTCTTGTTGCTGTAAATATGGAAAGCCAACATTCCAGTTTTCAGCAAAGATTATGAAGTAACCATATTCACAATAACACTTAGGTCTCATGTTTACTCATATCAATGGCATAATCAACTAGCGAGCAATAATAATAAATCTCGGATGATAACACTTTCTCAAAACAATCATAATATGATATAACAAGATGGTATCTCGCTAGCCCTTTCTGAGACCGCAAAACATAAATTTAGAGCACCTTTAAAGATCAAGGACTGACTAAACATTGTGATTCATGGTAAAAGAGATCCAGTCAAGTAATACCTAATATAAACTAATAGTAATGCATGCAAATGACAGTGTGCTCTCCAGCGGGTGCTTTTTAATAAGAGGGTGATGACTCAACATAAAAGTAAATAGATAGGCCCTTCACAGAGGGAAGCATGGATTTGTAGAGGTGCGAGAGCTCGATTTTAAAATAGAGATGAATAATATTTTGTGCGGTATACTTTCACTATCAACGCAACAACTATGAGATCTCGTTATTTTCCATTCTACACACATTATAGGCGGTTCCCAAACAGAATGGTAAAGTTTATACTCCCCCACCACCAACAAGGATCAATCCACAGCTTGCCCGAAACAACGGGTGCCTCCAACTAGCAACAATCCTAGGGGAGTTTTGTTTAATTATTTTGATTTTCTTTGATCTTTTTGATCATGGGACTGGGCATCCCAGTTACCAGCCATTTTCTCATGAATGAGGAGCGGTGTCCACTCCCCTTGAGAATAACCCACCTAGTATGGAAGATACAGACAACCCTAGTTGATACATGAGCTGCTCGAGCATACAAAACAGAATTTCATTTGAAGGTTTGGAGTTTGGCATATACAAATTTACTTGGAACGGCAGGTAAATACCGCATATAGGAAGGTATGATGGACTCATATGGAATAACTTTGGGGTTTAGGGAGTTTGGATGCACAAGCAGTATTCCCGCTTAGTACAGGTGAAGGCTAGCAAAAGACTGGGAAGCGACCAATTGAGAGAGCGACAACAATCATGAACATGCATTAAAATTAATCAATACTGAGTGGAAGCATGAGTAGGATATAATCCACCATGAACATAAATATCGTGAAGGATATTTTGATTTGTTTCAACTACATGCGTGAACATGTGCCAAGTCAAGTCACTCGAATCATTCAAAGGAGGATACCACCTTATCTTACCACATCACAACCATTTTAATAGCATGTTGGCACGCAAGGTAAACCATTATAAGCTCCTAGCTAATTAAGCATGGCATAAGAATCTATAATCTCTAATTGTCATTGCAAACATGTTTATTCATAATAGGTTGAATCAGGTACGATGAACTAATCATATTTACAAAAACAAGAGAGGTCCAGTTCATACCAGCTTTTCTCATCTCAATCAATCCATCATATGTCGTCATTATTGCCTTTCACTTGCACGACCGAATGGTGTGTATAATAATAATAGTGCACGTGCTTTGGACTAAGCTGGAATCTGCAAGCATTCAATTCAAGGGAGAAGGCAAGGTAATATGGGCTCTTGGTTAAATCAACTATCATGCATATGAGAGCCACTAAACATTTTCATTATGGTCTTCTCCTCTCGACCCCCAAAGAAAAGAAATAAACTATTTACACGGGAAAGCTCCCAACAAGCAAAAGAAGAACAAGAAATCTTTTTTGGGTTTTCATTTTAATTACTACAACAACATGGAAATTAAACTAACTAATTTTTTTGGTTTTTCTTAAGGTTTATCAAACACACAAGAAGAAAGCTAGAAAAAGAAATTAAACTAGCATGGATAGTACATGAAAAAGCATGAGCACCGACAACCAGAATGAGTGTGTGAACATGAATGTAATGTCGGTGAGAAATACGTACTCACCCAAGCTTAGGCTTTTGGCCTAAGTTGTTCTATGCCCACGGATCACGACTACTCTCCCCGGTGTACCGAGGAGTGTCTTCGTACTGCCACTGGCTGGCGATCACCGTCGGATCCCACTGATAAGATGATGGACGATAAGGGTCCAATGGTGATTCTGGCTTAGGCTCTGAAGCTAATGTTTGGCCTTGATGCACGTACACGGCCGTCGGCAAGACGAGGTAATGGCCTGCAGTTAAATCAAACAAAGAAGGCGCAGGCAAGATAATAGTCTCATTGTGTTTCTTATTAAATCTCAAGTTATACAGAAGCATATTATCATCATTGTTAACAATAAACTCATGTGCTACCATGCTCTTATAATCTTGAAAAGTAGGAGGCAACAATTTTTCCTCTTTCTCATAATGCCAAATAGGTATCTCGAAATGTCTAGCAAGGCGTGCTACATAGATGCCTCCAAAGATGGGGCCCTTTCTATGGTTCGGGCTTAATTGTTTAGCAATAACGGCACCCATACAAAAAGAGTTATCGTGAAATAAGGCATGGAACAAAATAATAATATCAGGAACACTGAGGTTTCCATAGTTTCCGCGACCAATTAAACATCGACTAGCAAATATGGCAAAGTAGCGTAAAACAGGAAAATGTATGCTAGTGATTCTTGCATCGGAAAAGTTCCTCGATTCCCCTACAGTAATAGTATCAATAAATCCATCCACATCTTTGCGATGTGGTTCATCTAAAATGCCCTCGAAGGGTATTCTGCAAACCACGCAAAAATTACGTAATGACATCTCCTTAGCCTCATCATATAAATGAAAAGCTACTGAAGGAGGTGAATTCTTAGGATAATAGTAGAAGTTTTGCATGAAAGTATTGGTGAGTAAGAGATACTGTTTGATCCGTTCATGGAGGAAGTCGGTGAGGCCCGCATTATCAGCCAAAGAATAAAAGTCTTCATAAATCCCGACTGCTCTCAAGAAATTATCACAAGGCCACTCACACGGCCGTACTTCCGCTACGCGAGGAAGATTATACTTGGCCTTTTCTTTCTCCTTAGCTTGTTTGTCCTTGGAGCCTTGGCTAGAAGCGCCCCTCAAAAATCTCTTCATCATTTTCTGAAAATTTCTGAAATTTTTAGTAACTCAAAATAAAAGTGAATCAAACTAAACAAGATTGATAGCAACTACTCCCACAAGTGCCTAGAGCCTATATCATGCATTAGAATTACTTGGGACCTCATAAATTTGGCATGCAAGCTCAAGAACAGGGTCACCCAGGCAGCAAAAACTTGCAATGAATAAAGCACTAGAATAAAAACTAATCGGACCATTGGAGGAGTCACATGCCGAGGAACAATCTCCCAAAGCAGTTTTGTGAATAGAGCTTTGAGCAAGGAGATCGAAAATCGCAGCAAAATGAGCTAGAAATCGTGCTTGAGCTGGATGGGGATTTTTTGGGAGGAAGATGGAGTGTGTGGGTGCAGGAATAAGTGGAGGGGGCCACCATGGGCCCATGAGGCAAGGGGCGCACCCTGTAAGGGTGGGCGCGCCCTGGACCCTCGTGGCCAGGTGCTTGCCCTCCCTGCTGTGTTCTCACTGCCTAAAATCCTCAAATATTCCAGAAAAAATCATAGTAAATTGGCAGGGCATTTGGAGAACTTTTATTTTCAGGATATTTTTATTGCATGCATAATTCATAAAACAAACAGATAATACTATTTTGATTTATTTATTCTAAATAAGAGGGTACAAAAGGTTGTGCCTTCTAGTTTCATCTATCTCATGATCATCAAAAGGAATCCAGTAACAAGGTTGATCAAGTCTTGTTAACAAACTCATTCCGAATAACATGGAACCGGAGAAATTACGAATAACACTAGGTTACCTCAACGGGAATATGAACATCCCCTATAATAAGAATATCATATTTCTTCTTAAAAGTAGGAAGAGGAAATTCAAAACCTCCAATAATAATAGTTGGACTTCTTCTAATAGAATTGATGCTATGAACTTGAGATTGTTTCCTCGGAAAGTGTATCGTATGCTCATTACCATTAACATGAAAAGTTACATTGCCTTTGTTGCAATCAATAACAGCCCCTGCAGTATTCAAAAAGGGTCTACCAAGGATAATCGACATACTATCGTCCTCGGGAATATCAAGAATAACAAAGTTCGTTAAGATAGTGACATTTGCAACCACAACAGGCACATCCTCACAAATACCGACATGTATAGCAGTTGATTTATCAGCCATTTGCAAAGATACCTTAGTAGGTGTCAATTTATTCAATTCAATTCTACGATATAAGGAGAAAGGCATAACACTAACACCGGCTCCAAGATCACATAAAGCAGTTTTAACATAGTTTCTTTTTATGGAGCATGGTATAGTTGGTACCCCTGGATGTCCAAGTTTCTTAGGTATTCCACCTTTAAAAGTGTAATTAGCAAGCATGGTGGAAATTTCAGCTTACGGTATCTTTCTTTTATTTGTAATGATATCCTTCATATATTTAGCATAAGGATTCACTTTAAGCATATCAGTTAAGCGCATACGTAAGAAGATAGGTCTAATCATTTCAGCAAAGCGCTCAAAATCCTCATCATCCTTTTTCTTGGATGGCTTAGGAGGGAAAGGCATGGGTTTCTAAACCCATGGTTCTCTTTCTTTACCGTGCTTCCTAGCAACAAAGTCTCTTTTATCATAACGTTGATTCTTTGATTATGGGTTATCAAGATCAACATCAGGTTCAATCTCTACATCATTATTATTGCTAGGTTGAGCATCAACATGAACATTATCATTAACATTATCGCTAGGTTCATGTTCATCACCTGATTGTGTTTCAACATCAGAAATAGAAATATCATTAGGATTCTCAAGTGTGTCTACAACAGGTTCACTAGAAGCATGCAAAGTCCTATCATTTTTCTTTTTCTTCTTTTCAGAAGGACTAGGTGCTTAAATTTATTTTCTTTGAGAATCTTGCTCAATTCTCTTAGGGTGGCCTTCAGGATACAAAGGTTCCTGAGTCATTCTACCAGTTCTAGTAGCCACTCTAACAGCAAAATCATGTTTATTATTTAATTCATCGAGTAAATCACCTTCAGCTTTAAGTACTTGTTCCGCTTGAGTGGTAACCATAGAAGCATATTTGCTAATGAGTTTAAGTTCACCTTTAACTCTAGCCGTATAATCACTCAAGCGTCCAATCATGTAAGCATTACTCATTAATTCTCTACCAACATAAGCATTAAAACTTTCTTGTCTAGCCATAAATTCATCAAATTCATCTAAACATAGGCTAGTAAACTTAGTAGACGGGATTTCAACTTTGTCATATCTATAGAGAGAATTTACCTTTACTACCTATGTCAGGTTATCGAGACCATGTGTTTCCTCCATAGGTGGTATATTAAGACCATGTATTTCTTCAACAGGAGGTAAATTCTTCACATCCTCAGCTTTAATACCTTTTTCTTTCATAGATTTCTTTGCCTCTTGCATATCTTCAGGACTGAGAAATAAAACTCCCCTCTTCTTCGGAGTTGGTTTAGGAATAGGCTCGGGAGTTGGCTCAATTGGCTCAGGAATTGGCTCAGGAAGAGTCCAATTATTTTCATTAGTTGACATATTATTCAATAGTAATTCAGCTTGGTCGACTGTTCTTTCCCTGAAAACACAACCAGCACAACTATCCAAGTGGTCCTTGGAAGCATCGGTTAGTCCATTATAAAAGATATCAAGTATTTCATTTTTCTTAAGAGGATGATCAGGCAAAGCATTAAGTAATCGGAGAAGCTTTCCCCAAGCTTGTGGGAGACTCTCTTCTTCAATTTGCACAAAATTATATATTTCCCACAAGGAAGCTTGTTTCTTATGAGCAGGGAAATATTTAGCAGAGAAGTACTAAACCATATCCCGGGGACTACGCACACAACCAGGATCAAGAGAATTAAACCAAGTTTTAGCATCACCCTTTAATGAGAATGGAAATATCTTAAGGATATAATAGTAGCAGGATTTCTCATCATTGGTGAATAGGGTGGCTATATCATTTAACTTAGTAAGATGTGCCACAACAGTTTCAGATTCATTGCCGTAAAAAGGATCAGATTCAACCAAAGTAATTATCTCAGGATCGACAGAGAATTCATAATCCTTATCAGTAACAAAGATAGGTGAAGTAGCAAAAGAAGGGTCATGTTTCATTCTAGCATTCAGAGTTTTTTGTTTAAGTTTAGCTAATAACTTCTTAAGAGCAGGTCTATCATTGCAAGCAAGAAAATCTCTAGCAGTTTCTTCATCCATAACATAACCCTCAGGAACAACAGGCAATTCATACTTAGGGGGAGAACCTTCTCACTATCTTTAATAATTTCATCATCAATAATTTCATTCTCTCTAACCCTAGCAAGTTGTTCATCAAGATATTCACCTAATGGCACAATAGTATCAAGTATAGAAGTAGTTTCATCATAAGTATCATGCATAACAGAAGTGACATCATCAATAACATGCGACATATCAGAATACATAGCAGTAGCAGGTTTAGGTGTCGCAAGCTTACTCAAAACAGAAGGAGAATCTGGTGCAGAGCTAGATGGCAGTTCCTTACCTCCCCTCTTAGTTGGGGAAAAAAATCTTAGTTCTTTCGTCTTTCAAGTTCCTCATAGTGATCAACAGATATAAATCCCAAGTGACTCAAGGAATAGAGCTATGCTCCCCGGCAACGGCGCCAGAAAGTAGTCTTGATAACCCACAAGTATAGGGGATCGCAACAGTTTTCGAAGGTAGAGTATTCAACCCAAATTTATTGATTCGACACAAGGGGAGCCAAAGAATATTCTCAAGTATTAGCAGTTGAGTTGTCAATTCAACCACACCTAAATCTCATCCAACACATCACCGTCCAGCAAGCCTACGATGGAATTACTCACGCACGGGGGTGAGCATCATGAAATTGGTGATGGAGGATGGTTGATGATGAAGATGGCGATGAACCCCCCTATCCGGAGCCCCGAACGGACTCCAGATCAGCCTTCCCGAGAGAGATTAGGGCTTGGCGGCGGCTCCGTATCGTAAAACGCGATGAAACTTTCTCTCTGATTTTTTTCTCTGCGAAAGAGAATATATGGAGTTGGAGTTGAGGTTGATGGACATCCAGGGGGCGCGCCCAGGGGGAGGGGGCGCGCCCCCCACCCTCGTGGACAGGGTGTGGGCCCCCTGGTCTTGATTCTTTCGCCAATATTTTTTATATTTTCCAAAAATAATCTTGGTGGATTTTCAGGTCATTCCGAGAACTTTTGTTTCTGCACAAAAATAACACCATGGGAGTTCTGCGAAAAGTAGCATCAGTCCAGGTTAGTTTCATTCAAATCATGGAAGTTAGAGTCCAAAACAAGGGCAAAAGTGTTTGGAAAAGTAGATACGTTGGAGACGTATCAGTTGTTCAAATAAGATATTATCTATTTCATTTCTTTCATGCATATGTAAATCATTTTCATGGTCTAACAGATATTGTTCTAAAGGATCAGTAGGAGGCACAACAATAGAAGCAAGATCAATTATTTCATCCTTACTAGGCAATTATTTTTTTATGAGGTTTTCTACTAAACTTGAAAAAATTAAACTCATGAGACTCATCACCAAAGCTGACACCAACAATTTGTTTCTCACAGTCTATTTTAGCATGGACGGTGTTCAAGAAAGGTTTACCAAAGATAATGGGACAAAGATCATCTTTTGGGGAAGCAAGAACAAGAAAATCAGTAGGATATTTAATTTTCCCACACAAGACTTCAACATCTCTAACAATCCCAATTGGTGAAATAGTGTCTCTATTACCAAGTTTAATAGTAACATCTATGTCTTCTATCTCTGCGGGTGCTATGTCATTCATAATTTCTTGATATAAAGTAAAGGGAATAACACTCATGCTAGCACCTATGTCGCATAAGCCATGATAACGATGATATCCTATTTTAACTGAGACAATGGGTGAGGGAGTCCTGGATTAGGGGGTATCCGGACAGCCGGATTGTGTACAACGTCCGGACTATTGAAGCGTGAAGATACAAGACTCAAGACTTCGACCCGTGTCCGGATGGGACTCTCCTTTGCGTGGGAGGCAAGCTTGGCGATCCGGATATTATATTTCCTTCCTTGTAACCGACTCCATGTAAACCCTAGCTCTCTCCGGTGTCTATATAAACTGGAGAGGTTGGTCCTTAGAAGGCCGATCACAATTACATTCATACCATCATAGGCTAGCTCTTAGGGTTTAGCCTCTATGATCTCGTGGTAGATCTACTCTTGTACTACCCATATCATCAATATTAATCAAGCAGGAAGTAGGGTTTTACCTCCATCGAGAGGGCCCGAACCTGGGTAAACATCTATGTCCCTTACTTCCTATTACCATCAGCCTTGAGACACAGATCGGGACCCCCTACCCGAGATCCACCGGTTTTGACACCGACATTGGTGCTTTCATTGAGAGTTCCTCTGTGTCGTTGCTGTCAGGCTCGATGGCTCGTCTCATTGTCAAGGACGACATTACTTCGGAGGGAGCTCTAGCTGTAGGCCAGACGCTCCGACTCGGCGGCTTTATTATGGCCGCCCCATTAGCGGTTGCACCGATGATGGCCTCTCGGGTCATCAATCATAACCTTCACGTCAGTTCGGAACTTGCCAAACAGATGGACCCAATGGAGCTCTCCTCCCTTAATGAACTCTTGGATCGCATCGCCGCGCTGGGAGTCGCTACAAACTATGACCGGATTTGGCTTAAACCCGACCAAAGGGACATCAGGTCCCCGCCGGCCACCCATGAGGTAGCGATAGTGGAGGAACCACACGCGGATTGTCCCTCAACTTTGAGGACGAAATATGTTCGGATTGCCGAACTCCTTGAGCCGAAAACCTGCTCAAAGGGAAACACGACCCAGGCCTCGGACTTAGAATCGGGCACCGGGCCAAAGGAACTGGGCGATATCCCGGATTCTTTGCTGTTAAGCTCGCAACTGCCCACGCCCTTGGGTGTTAGATCGGATCAAAATCTAGATTCCGCTAGCAACACCTGCCCGGACTTAAACTGTCTCTCCCGCATCAGGCAAGATCCCCAGGAGACGGTACACCATTACTGGGCCAGATTCCTCCTTGCGCTTAACAAGGTCAAGGACTCCACGAGGAGAACGTGGTCTCACTCTTCTGCAAAAACTGCACGGACGAAGGGCTCCTTAATGCTATAAGCCGCCGCGACATACTACGCTTCGCGGACTTAACAAACATAGTACGGAAGTACTGTGCGATGGAGAGCGCTTGGAAGACCCGAACGGAATTTTGGGATAGTACTGCTCTCACCAAAACCTTTGTCCGAACTAAACGGACAAAATCTCGTAAGTCGTCCGATCCAATCCCTAAGAAACCAAGGCCCGCCCCAGGGCGGGGAACCGTATTGGAGGAATGGCTCGACGGGCCATGTAAGCTCCACAGTACTCCGGATACAATGCCAACTCATAGCCTTAGGGCATGTTGGATACTCGGGAAGGTGGCAAAAAGTGGCGAGGATCTTCTTGTGAGCCATAAAGCGGAACAACATCCTGCCAGCAGACACAATACGGTACTAACAGTCTTTGAGACTTTTGCCTCGAACAACAAGCGCAAGCGGGCTCATCGAAGCTCTACAGAAATTTTCCATGTGGCAAAGATAAACCCCTGGAACGACACTGCCATAACTTTCAATGCCAGTGATGAACCTCAATTCTAGACTGTCCGAGCACCGGCCGCTCTGGTCCTCAGCCCAATCGTGGAGGGCTTTCGGCTCACCAAAGTACTCATGGACGGCGGAAGCGGGTTAAACTTGATCTATGAAGAAACACTCAATAAAATGGAAATTGATAAGGGCCACATTGAGCAAAGTGATACCACCTTCAGGGGAATCATCCCTACTCGGGAAGCGCGGTGCGCGAGAAAAATCACACTCGATGTGGTATTCGGCGCCCCGAAGAATTATAGGTCCGAAGAAATCACATTCCAAGTGGCTCCCTTTAGCAGCGGATTCCACACCCTTCTAGGGCAAGATGCGTTTGCAAGCTTTCAAGCTGTGCCCCATTACGGGTACATGAAGCTTAAAATGCCTGGGCCCAACGGAATCATCACTCTAGCCAGTGATCCGGACGTCGCACTTCGCGCTGAAAACAAAACCGCGGCACTAGCCCTGGAAGCACTATCTGAATCCCTAGCGGCCGAAGAGTTAACGACACTGCGGGCCACTGTAGACAGGGATGATGTGATACTCGACAAACGGCCCAAGTCCAACTCATTTAAACCTGCAGACGAGATAGTCAAATTCCAAGTCCACCCAACGGACCCCGCCAAGACAGCATCCATCAGGACACAGTTGAGCCCCGTTATGGACACTGCACTGCGAGATTTCTTACGCGAGAATTGGGACATTTTTGCCTGGCACCTTTCGGACATGCCAGGCATCCCACGTCGGCTGGCCGAACACAGCCTCAACATACTGATGGGATACAAACTGGTCAAACAAACCCTAAGGCAGTTTTCAGAACCCAAACAGCAAGCCATGGGGGAAGAGCTAGCCAAGCTGCTTGAGGCCAGATTCATCAGAGATATTAAACATCCGGATTGGCTGGCAAATTTGGTAATGGTACCAAAAAAGGATAAATCTTGGCGCTTATGCGTCGACTTCAAAGACCTCAACAAGGCCTGCCCCAAGGATCCCTTTCCCCTCCCTCACATTGATCAAATCATCGATGCTATAGCTGGACACGACTCGCTGTGTTTTCTCGACACATACTCCGGATACCATCAAATAAAGATGACAGAGTCTGACCAAGCTGCAACAGCTTTTATAATGCCATATGGCCCATTTTGCTTCAACACTATGCCTTTCGGGCTCAAGAATGCCGGCGCAACCTATCAACGCATGATTCAAACATGCCTGGAAAACAAATTGGCAAAATAGTGGAAGCATATGTGGATGACGTAGTCATAAAAACTAGACACGTCGAAACCCTAATAGATGACTTGAGGCTTACATTTGATAACCTCCGGACATATGACATCAAGTTAAATCCGGAAAAATGCGTTTTTGGTGTCCCTTCGGGGAAGCTGCTGGGCTTCATTGTTTCCCATAGAGGAATCGAAGCGAATCCAGCAAAAATCCGAGCTCTGTCACAGTTGGCTATAGCAACAGACCTCAAGCACATCCAGAAGCTAGTTGGATGCATGGCCGCTTTGAGCCGCTTTATATCCAGGCTAGGAGAAAAGGCATTGCCTCTTTACCTCCTTCTTCAGTGCACCGAACACTTTGTATGGACGGATGCAGCCGCAGCCGGACTCGATGAGATAAAGACCTTATTGGCCAGTAATCTAGTCCTAACAGCGCCAAACATAGGCGAACCTATGCTACTATACATAGCTGCAACACATCAAGTGGTAAGCGCAGTGCTCGTTGTCGAACGAGAGGTGAACGGATACAAATTCCCGCTTCAAAAGCCAGTTTATTACGTATCCACGGTCCTCACCCCGTGCAAATCCCGATACCCACACTATCAAAAAATAGCATACGCGGTCTTCATGGCATCTCAGAAGCTAAGGCACTACTTTCAAGAGTGTTCGATTACCGTGGCCTCCGAAGTACCACTCAATGACATAATTAACAACCGCGACGCCACGGGCCGGATCGCTAAATGGGCTATCGAGCTCCTCCCGTTCGACATAATATACAAACCACGACGAGCCATCAAGTCGCAAGTACTGGCTAACTTTGTCGCCGAATGGACAAAAGCCGAACTCCCTAAAGAGTACGGCGCATACTCTAACAGGATCATGCACTTTGACGGCTCCAAAATGCTGGCCGGACTGGGAGCAGGGGTAGTCCTGACATCTCCCACCGGGGACACGGTCCAATACGTCCTACAAATATCATACACAGACTCCAACAATGCAGCCGAATATGAGGCTATGTTGCATGGTCTTCGGATGGCAGTCTCTATGGGCATCCAACACCTGGAAGTGCGTGGGGATTCAAACCTCGCAATCTCACAAATAAGTGGAGACTTTGATGCCAAGGATCCGAAATTGGCGGCCTATCATAATGCCGTCCTCAAAATGTCAGCTCGGTTCGAGGGGCTCGAATTCCACCATGTGGCTCGAGAAAACAACCAAGCGGCGGATGTCCTCGCCCGCATCGGCGCTAAACGCGACCCTGTCCTACCCAATATATTCCTGGAAAGGCTGTTCAAGCCATCCGTAGTATGGGAAGCGGAGTCTTGCAATACCAGCACGGATCCGAATACACCCCCAGACTCCGAACCATCAGACACAATCGGAGGCTCTGCCACTGAAATAACATCTTCGGCCCACGAAATCATGGCCGTAATCGCCCCGTGGACTGAGCCTTTCTTGGCCTACCTAAATAGGCAGGAGCTCCTCGAAGACCAAAACGAAGCACGCTGCATAGTCCGGCGTTCTAAAGCTTACAAAGTCCACGAAGGGGAACTCTACAAGAAAAGCGCGACCGGAGTGCTCCAAAGGTGCATCTCCGAAGAGGAAAGGCAGCAACTCCTGGCTGAAATCCATGCCGGACTGGGCGGACACCATGCCGCAGCTCGAGAACTAGTCAGCAAAGCCTTCCGTACAGGCTTCTATTGGCCGACGGCCCGAGCAGACGCACAGGACCTTGTCCAACATTGCGTCGGCTGCGAGCTCTTCGCCAATCAGAGTCATATGCCCCCCACCGCTCTCCAAACAATCCACATAACCTGGCCCTTCGCAGTCTGGGGGCTGGATATGGTCGGACCTCTTAAAGGGGGAAGCCATAAGAAAAAATACTTGCTGGTCATGGTGGACAAATTCACCAAATGGATCGAAGCCAAATCAGTTAAAACGGCCAAATCCGGACAAGTAATAGACTTCATATCCGGGGTCGTACACCGGTACGGTGTCCCCCATAGCATCATCACTGATAATGGCTCAAATTTAACAGCCGATGAAGTGAAAACTTGGTGCGGCAAAATGGGCATTAAGCTCGACTACGCTTCCATCTACCACCCCCAAACAAACGACCAGGTCGAACATGCAAATGGTCTCATCATGAGCGGCATAAAACCCAGACTAGTGCGATCTGTAACAGAATCGGATACACACTGGGTAGAGGAGCTAGACTCCATACTCTGGGGGCTGCGGACCACACCGAATCGAACCACCGGATATACACCATTTTTATGGTGTATAGCATGGAAGCAGTACTACCCTGCGACATAATACATGATTCGCCATGCGTACGCATGTACGAAGAGAAGGAAGCCGAGTTAGATTGGCAGGATAACTTGGATGCCCTGGAGGAGGAGCGCGATGTCGCAAAAGCCCGTTCCGCATTTTATCAGCAGCAGGCTCGACGATATCAAAGCAGAGAAGTGCGGGCCAAAACTTACAATATTGGCGAACTCGTTCTACGCCTACCGAAGAAGAAGAAGGACAAACTCAAACCCAAGTGGGAAGGTCCCTTCGTCATTGACAAAGTTCTCATCGGAGGAGCGTACCATCTACGTAATGCATCCGATAATAGACTCGAGCCGAACCCATGGAACGCGGCCAGACTCCGGAGATTCTACGCCTAATGCCGAACTCAGTGTTCGTCTCCTCACCCCTCCTTTTTAATTATGCTCCACCTCTTTTCCTCTCCTTTCTCGACCTTTTCTTTTTTCTTTTTTCTTCTCTCCTCACACAAAGTATTTAATATAGTGCGGGTTACCGAATCATTCCGGCCGTACTATGTGTGTAAGCTATACCTGGGGGCTTCCTATTCAGAAGCTAGACATAATTACTTTAAATGGATTTTTGCCCATCGCATATGCGTTCCTTTTCCATATGTGCCTTTCTTCACTATTTTATGCATCGATATGACTTAAGATTTGGCCAAGCTGGGTTGCCTGGCTCTTGTATTTATGCCCTACGTTCCTATTAATTCGGCTAGGGCATAAGGGGAGCACCTCTGCGATTGTTACTGCCAGTTAAGCCGGATGTGTACCTCAGACTGGGTGAAGCCGAAAGCTAGTATCCTTAAGAGAATATTCGATCAGTGAACAAAGGATGTATTTGTTGGTTACAAAAAACCCCAGAAGCTTTTTATCCTGCGCCACAGTTCACAGTCCGGACATGTGCATTGACACATGCATACCCAGGGAAAGGAACCCCTAACGGAACTATTCTCCCTGGAAAATGTTTCTTGCTATCCATGCAATATAACATAACTAGTTGGGTACTTGTCTGTTCAAGCACTTATGACCCCTACGCCTGGTCTCCACGCATACCCCGGTTCTTGTATAACCGAGCGGGTATCGGACACACCCCAGACTATAGGGTCCGGGGGCTGAAGCGAAAAGGTCCGCCATGACAAATGATTTCAATCCGGCTAGGGGCTGTTTATGCCAATTAAATTACAAAGTCACTGAGACTGACTATACTCCTCCTCTATACCATCTAACAGGCTATATAGCCTACAATCTTGCTGAGAACACTTAGCGGCTAATGCTACCTGGTCATATACCAGACTCACGCGAATTTCTTGTCCATCCGGCCCCGCCGGTCCTACTTCGGCCATGTGGTTCGGGTCCAGCCTGGTGTAGCGCGTCTTCACCATTGCCCAGGCTTCTCTTGCTCCTTGTCGGCATGCTGATATCTTCCACAGACGGAAGCGCCACCGGGCTCCTTGAAGTAGATCCGCAAGCTCCCCCATGCCATTCGGTAGGAGGCTCTATGGCCACAAGGCCTGAGCAACGTCGTGCATGACCTGCCGAGCACGCTCGTGCAACTACGAAAGTTCTTGCAGCAAATCACCTGCAGATGAGGGCATCTCCTCTTCAGGGCGACCCGTTAACATTCCTGCAGGCAAAAATTTTCATTGAGACTTCCTCGCCGAACTATCACACAGTTTGATTGAGCTCTTACCATAAATGCCGCGTCGAAGCTTTTTGTTCTCCTTCACGGAGTCCGCCAGTTGAGCGCGGACGTCCTTTAATTCCACGTCCAAACGAATATTGGCATCTTGTAGCTTATTCTTCTCTCGGGTCACCTGCGTAAGAAAGCGCTCGCCTGTGTTTAGCTGCCGTTGGAGATGCGAATCATCACCCATTATGCCCTCCGGATTCACCCCGGGATTGTCTGCAGAATCTTCTGTTAGAGTAACCGCACCAGCCATTCACTAACTGATACATCTGCGTATAATGGAAACAATTATTACCAGAGGGGGCCGTTCGGGATCCCTCTAACTTGGCCACCGCATCAGTCAACTGGGCTTTGCATGCCTCCAGCTCCCGCGGCAATTGTTCGTTCTTGTCCACAAGGACCTGTGCATATATTGATCCTTCAAACAGTTGTCCCAACTATTCCAAGTCTCATGGGCTACCACTATACATACTTATCAAAATTTCTTACCCGTATGTCTTTGGTATACTAGTTTGTTGCTTGGGCAAGCCCGCCTCGAGCAGCTCGGACAAACGCGTCCGCCGAATTGAAGGCATTAAAAGCTTCTTCGGAAAAGATGTTGTTCCGGAGCACGGCCCTCCATCGCCGGTGATTCATGGCGCTCTCCACTTCGGAGTTCGTGGCCAAACACATATCCACATCCTCCGTCGGGGGGCTATGCGGTGTTGGCCCCATTTCCGCCTCCGCTCCCGAAGCCGGTTCTGGAACCCGGCTGGTGGAGGCGTGACTGGTGGGGTCCCCGGATATAGTCTAGTTATTCCTCTTCCTGCCAGACACAAAGGGCGCGGTCATATTTCAAACTTTGTAAATTGTAGGGCAGGTCATTACTTTACCTCTGTAGCGGTGTGTCAACCCTCACCACCTTCCTCTTGAGCCTGCCGATCCGGACGCCTGTGGTTGACGAGGCCCTAGGGGCTCGGCCCTTCGCTCCGGCCGTCGTTTCTGCAAATAGAACGATGCCTCAAGGGTAAATTACAATACCTGGGGGGAATCCTCTTCGGAGGATAGGGTTTTTTAGCCCAGCTTACACGCGATGCGGGGAGCAGTCCAGGGTAGTCGGTCATAATGGCCACTAGGGCGCTATCCTAGCTTACCTGATAAAATACCCTGTTGACAAGCTCCACTATAATATCCGGGTCTACCTTGAGTCCTGGATCTAGGGCCCTTCCAGGGTCCTCTGGTTGCGGGGAGGGGCTGAGGATTCCCTCTACGGCCCTCCTCAGTTCCTACTCAGAAGTATTGATGCAAGTAATCTCAGCGGAAGGACGCTAGAGTAAGCAAAGCTGGGAAAAGAATGGCAAATTACCCACTCTGGGGGGTTGTACATGGAGAATCTGTCCCGCATTTTTATGCGGAGGAATTCCTACTCTTCCTCTTTGTACAAATCGGACAATATCCTCGCCAAAGCAGCAGCGGAGTCCGGACCCTTACGGCCGCAACGGGTGGCGTCGTTTTCCCCGTTGAAATGCCACATGGGCTTCCCCCTATATTGGAGCGGTTGCACTCCTCGCCTTATGCATATCGCCATGACCTCGACTATCATCAGTCCGGATTTGGCCAGCGACTTTATCCTGTTCATCAGGAGGTATACCTCCTTTGTGTCCTCTTCTTAAGGGCCCCGGGGGCGCCAGCTTAAGCGTGCGCTTGGCGGGGCGTTGATGAATTGGGAAGACCTATCCGGACTGGATCCGAAAGGGGAACATCATTTATATAGAACCACTCTGAAGGCCAGTTTTCTGGTGCCCTCTCAGGAGTGCCGGACAGGTATCCGGTTTCGGCGATGCGCCATACTTCGGCCCCGCCCACTTGACATAGGTACTCTCCCTGGGCGCGGGGGACAAGGCAGAACAGCTTCCTCCATAATCCGAAGTGTGGTTCGCAGCCTAAAAATAGCTCGCAAAGGGCGACATACCCAGCTATGTGCAGAACAGAGGCTGGGGTAAGATTGTGTAACTGGAGGTCGTAAAACTCCAGGAGCCCGCGAAGAAACGGGTGGATAGGAAACCCGACGCCCCTCAGCAGATGCGAGATGAGGCATATCCGCTCGTCCGGAGATGGGTTAGGAGATCCCTCAGCCTGTTCCCCTTCGTCATAAGTGGCTATTCCAGCTCGGATGGAGACCATGAACGCCGGCGGGAGAAACCCTTGGGTCTGTAGATTTACCAAACGGCTGTAAGGAACTGAGCACTCTCCCCAATCCCCCGACTTAGAGCGAGGGGGGCAAGCAGAAGAGTTGCGGCGACCGGCCATGCTGGGATGTTTTTTGCTGAGCGCTCTAGGATGCTAGCTCGAGGGAGAAGAGTGAGGCTTGGATCTGAGAATCCCTGTCCGTTCAAATAGACGGTTCGCCCGGAGGATCAATGGTGGGAAATGAAAAAATGCCTCGACTCCTCGCATTCGCTCGACACGTGGAGATGGTCATTACTGAGGCGCTGGAGCCGAGGAGCACAAATTGATTGGAGGCCGGACATAATTCGTCGTAACAGGTACTTTGGAGTATTCGGAGAAGGAACCGGCCTTGCAATGCCGAAGACAATACTGCATGCCGGACTCATCATCATTGAAGGCTGGTTCAGGGGCTACTGAGGGAGTCCTGGATTAGGGGGTATCCGGACAGCCAGACGGTGTACAACGTCCGGACTATTGGAGCGTGAAGATACAAGACTCAAGACTTCGGCCCGTGTCCGGATGGGACTCTCCTTTGCGTGGGAGGCAAGCTTGGCGATCCGGATATTATATTTCCTTCCTTGTAACCGACTCCATGTCAACCCTAGCTCTCTCCGGTGTCTATATAAACCGGGGAGGTTGGTCCTTAGAAGGCCGATCACAATTACATTCATACCATCATAGGCTAGCTCTTAGGGTTTAGCCTCTATGATCTCGTGGTAGATCTACTCTTGTACTACACATATCATCAATATTAATCAAGCAGGTAGTAGGGTTTTACCTCCATCGAGAGGGCCTAAACCTGGGTAAACATCTGTGTCCCTTGCTTCCTGTTACCATCAGCCTTGACACACAGATCGGGACCCCCTACCCGAGATCCGCCGGTTTTGACACCGACAATGGGCATGCCAACAACGGGTATGTGTTTATCTTTACCATCAGGTTTGGCCATTCTAGCAGGTTCATCACAGAAATAAATAAAATGCCCATCTATGTTTTCTTCCAAAAGATCTTTAACCATAGAAACACTAGGTTCTACTTTGATTTGTTCATCAAGTTTAGGTGTTCTAATATAACTTTTGTTGACCACAGTTGAAACTTTAGCACGTTCATTTATCCTAATAGGGAATGGTGGTTTCTCAATATAAGCAGTAGGAATAACTGGATCAACATTATAAATAATAGTTTCCTCTTTAGCTGGCACAGGTTCTTTAATTTCTTCTTTAATAGGTGGGTGATATTTAAACCATTTCTCCTTAGGGAGATCAACGTGAGTAGAAAATGATTCACAAAAGGAGGCTACTATCTCAGAGTCAAGTCCATATTTAGTGCTAAACTTTTGAAAAGCATTGGTATTTATAAAAGATTTAACACAATCATACTTAAGCTTAATATCTGACTCTTTACCTTCGTAGAGTTCCCAATCTTTAGAGTTGCATTTAATTCTTTCCAAAATATCCCACCAGAATTCAATAGTCTTCTTCATAAAAGAACCAACACAAGAAGTATCAAGCATGCATCGATCATCATGATAAAGCCGAGCATAGAAATTCTGGATAATAATTTCTCTTGAGACCTCATGATTGGGGCATGCATATAACATTTACTTAAGCCTCCTCCAAGCTAGAGCGATACTTTCTCCTTCACGAGGCCAGAAATTTTATATGTAATTCCGATCATGATGAACTAGATGCATAGGATATTTTTTTGGTGAAACTCCAATTTCAATCGATTCCGATTCCAAGATCCAATATCATCGCATAGCCTATACCATCCCAATGCTTTTCCCTTCAAAGATAAATGGAAAACCTTCTTCATAACTTCATCTCTGGGTAAACCTGCAAGCTTAAACAATCCACAAATTTGTTCCACATACATTAATCGCTTATCCAATGCATCAGCTTTCAATCGCTTATCTACATTGTTTCCATGAGCATGAACACAAGTGTTCAAGGTTGACCCTCACTTATCCAATGCATCACCTTTCAATCGCTTATCTTTTTGAAAAAAATTTAGGTTCCCCTCTATATTTTTTGTTTTTAAACTTTATAAAAGCACTCAACAGAAATAAATGACTCTCTAAAACTTCTGGGTTGTCTCACTAGCAACGGTTTCTTTAAAGCCATTAAGCTAAGCATAAAGTTCTCAAGTAATGGATCTACCCACATCCCAAGGTATATCGAAGCCAATTTTAATTAACAATCAAGCAATGACGAAGTCTAACTCTCTTCCTATGCATAGGCATGTCATAAAAGAACAATTCATGCACATCAAGTAAAGGCCAATACATAGCATAAGCAGTTTCTTGCAAATTTATCATGTTGGAAACATTGAGAGGTGGACATATAGTTCCTCTCTCATAATAATTGCAAGTAGGAGCAGCAAGCACATGCATTTTATATTCATCAAAATTATCATGTGCAACGGTAAAAGGCAACCCATCAATATAATCCTTAATAAGAGCAAACTTCTCTGATATAGTGTAGTTTGGAGAATTCAAAAAGATAATAGGACTATAATGTGTGGGTGCAATAGCAAAAATTTCATGTTTAACATAAGGAACAATAGCAAGTTCATCTCCATAAGCATAATTCATAGTGGCATCTTGGCCACAAGCATAGCAATCATCAAGTTCATCAAAAAGGGATATTTCAAATCAATCCAAGGGATCGTAGCAATTATCATAGCATTCATCCTTCGGTAAGAACAAATGGATATTAAACAATGTATGAGTTGAAGAGTTACTCTCATTAGAAGGTGGACACGGTAGCTAATCTGCTCTTCCTCCTTTTGTTCTTTGCTCTCCTCATCATCTTTTTCATCCAATGAGCTCAAAGTTTCATCAATTCCTTCTTCCATAGACTCCTGCAAAATATTAGTCTCTTCTTGCATAGCGGAGAGTTTCTCAATAAATGCATCAATATCGGAATTGTACTTATAATTGTCATAGCAATATTTAAGGATGGAAAAATTTGCAGGTCTATAAACTGAATCATCAAAATCTTGATACTTTTCAAAGATAGATTCAATTTCATAAGCACCCATAAAAGCTACAAATTCTTCTATTCGTTCCCAATCATAATAATCATATCTACCCTTAGCGTAAGAAGCCAAGGTTTCATTATCACTAAATTCACATGAAAAGGGAAGGTGTCGAGCCTTCATCCTAGAGCAACAAGTATAATCATATCTCCAGCATAAATTCCAAGCATACCATTGCAACATTTCAATTTCATCCCATAAAAGTTTTCCTTTTTGAGTCAAGTGATAATCCCTATTGTATTCATGTTGCTCCAATGTTACTCCCATTATCAAGTTGAATGGGGTTTTCGCAGGATTATCAAAGTAATGTTTAATTTTTTTCACAAAACGAGGATCGAGGGTTTTAGGAGGTTCCCCATCTCCATGAGTATCAAGTACAACTATTTTTTTGGTATTTCGTCTTCCATATCCATAACTAAAGATAGAGAATAACCTAGAATAGAAAATAAAAACTACTTAGTGATAAAGCAAACAAGCACACACGAGAATATTCACCCCACACTATTTTCCCCTGGCAACGGCACCAGAAAAAGGTCTTGATAACCCACAAGTATAGGGGGTCGTTGGTAGCATTCTCAATAAATAAGAGTGTCAAACCCAATGAGGAGCTAAAGGAAGAACAAATATTCCCTCAAGTTCTATCGACCACCAATACAACTCTACACACACTTAATGTTTGATTTATCTAGAACAAGAATAAAACTAGAAGTACTTTGTGAGAACTACTAATAAATTTCAAGGTAAAAAAAGTAGATAGCTTTTTGTAGCACAAGAGAAGGATTTGTCCCTAGGCAATCAACTATGTTACTAGACCGATAGCAAGTTTTTATGTGGGAGAGACCACAGCTAGCATGTCATCTCTTACTTGGAAATCTATGAACTTATGATTGGAACTCCAGCAAGCATCCGCAACTACTATCGTTCAATAAGGTAAAACACCCAAAGCATTGAGATATATTGGTCCCCCTTCAATCCCGTATGCATCAATTTCTATGCTAGGTTGAAGCTGCTGTCACCCTTGCCCTCCAATACATAGTCCTATCAACATACAACCAACCCTATGGTGTGATCCACATGTACACGCTCATATGATGGGCACCAAAGGACAACAACATAACCACAAGCAGTTTAAACCAATCATAACAATTTCACCGGACAACCCATAGGACAAAATAGATCTACTCAAACATCATAGGTTAACCACATATCATTGGATAGTACTATATAGCATTGAGCACCATGTTTAAGTAGAGAAATACAGCGGGAATAGAGAGGTTAAACCACTGCATAGAGGGGGAGAAATTTGGTGTTGATGGTAGCAAGATTGTTGATGTAGATCATCGTCACGATCCTAGCCCGGCGGCACTCCAGCGCCACCGGGAGAGAGGGAGAGAGAGAGCCCCCTCCTCCTTCTTCTTCCTTGACCTCCCCCCTAGATGGGAGGAGGGTTTCCCCTCTGGTCCATGGTCTCTATGGCGGCGGAGGGGCAGGAGCCCATCTGAGATTGGATCTCCCTCTCTGTTCTCTTTTGTTTCATGCTCCTGTTTTCTGGCCCTTCACCATTTCTTAAGTTCCCGAAGATCCGTAACTCCGATTGCGCTGAAATTTTCACACATTTTTTTCCATAAATTAGCTTTCTTGCACCCGAAGAAGGGCCCCAAATGACTTATGGGGAGGGAAAAAGACACCTGGGCACGCCGGGGGGTGCTTGGCGCGCCCTGGTGGGTTGTGGAGGCCGTGGGCCTCCGTTTACATTGATTCCACCTCCCAAAATTCACAAATATTCCAAAATAATTCTCCGTAAATTTTTATTGCATTTGGACTTTGTTTTGATATGGATTTTCTTTCGAAACAAAATGATGCAACAAACAGGAACTGGCACTGGGCACTGGATCAATAGGTTAGTCCAAATAAATCATATACATTGTTGCCAAAAGTATGTAATAGTTGAATAATATTGGCATGAAACAAACAAAAGTTATAGATACGACGGAGACGTATCAATATGTCACATGAAGCCATCTATCCTCAGCCTACCAAGGAACCACTACATGAAGACAATGCTGCCTTTCAAAGCTTCTCTACCCCTCTTGAAGCCACTCATATTCCCAATCTTGTTGCTGCTGGTCCACTTGTCGGTTAAGCTTCGTCCGCCACATCATGCTCACACTGATGCGACCACCAGCACAGTTCCTCGGAGGGCTCAGAAGCATGCTCGAGTACTCAATGAAAGAGAACTTCATCAGAAGCATGATAGGCATCATGATTGGATGAAGCGTCAGATGCAAAGTCTTCTTGTGGACGTCAATCGGATTCGCAACCTCTCCACCACGAACTCTTTTGTTGCCCATGAAGCCTGCAGGCATGCTTGGACAAGCTTCACAATGCTCTATTCTGAAGATGATCTTATCGCGTATGGCTTCACAGAGAGATTCAAATTCAACTCCAAGCCCCTAGAATCAGCTAAGTGGCGTCCTACACCATTGATTGAAGATTCTGACTACTCATCATCCACTCCAACTGTTGTTGTGCGCGTCATTGATGAGGAAGACGACGCCACTTCACACGCCATGGCTTCACTACACCAAGACGCTGCATCGGGCCCTACTACACCACCCCAAGTCCACCATTGACCTGGCTGCACCAACATCTTTAGCAACATCTCTGGGGAATGCTTAGACACCCTATGTCTTCATTCCTTTTTGGTCATTCCATGACAAAAGGGGGAGAAGCATTTGGGTTGATAGTCTTCAAGCGGGTCTATTTGGTCGGGTGCTATATTTTTGTTAAGTTTTGCAACTCTCGTTCGTGAACAATTGGCTTTTGAGTTGTAACACTTAAGTCCAAGTGGTACGTCTTCTATGTTTTCTGTTGTTCTGATTGCGTGGTTGAATTTCCATCTTATGCACATGAAATCATTCTGCAGACACCCATTTATCATTGTACATATCATTATCTTCAATACATTCTTGTATGCAGTATGATTTGATGTAATGAACAGAGGGAGATCTCCACAAAGCCAAACCTACAATGTGCATTTGCATTCAAAGGAAAATTACTTATATGCACATCTTCAAGGGGAGCCCATTCAACTTCATGAAGCCAATGACCATGTTCTTTAATTTTCACATATTTTATCCCTGTTGAAAACTTCAACCAGTTTGTCATCAATCACAAAAAAGGGGGAGATTTTAAGTGCATCTAGTGCCACCCCTAGTTGGTTTCGGAGTATTGACGAGAAACGTGGTTGAGGGACTAATGTGTTTGTGAGATTCACAGGAGAACACAGGTAGAAGTCACTACTGATTCAGTTTACGCATCGAAGATGACTTCTAAAAATGTATGGAACACTTCCCTAGAATAAGAATTAAGCCACCATATGTATCAATCATGAGGGCATCTTCTGGATTAAAAACCAAAGATGACAATACTGGAATCTATGCATTATGCCTAGATAGTGATGTGCCCACTCTTCTGGACTACAAAGACTTTAATTGTGATAATTGCTCTTCGATTGAATGTATTTCTTAGTTGCAATCCATGATAAATTCACCCCATGCTTATGAACAAAATAAAGCTTTACTAAACATATTGTAGATGCCATGAGAAGTTGGAATTAGAGATTTATATTCCTAGAAAATTACATGATGAATGGGAACCAACTATCAAAGTCAAGATTAAAAACTATGAGTGTTTTGCTTTATGTGATTTGGGTGCTAGTGTTTCCACAATTCCAAAATCTTTATGTGATGTGCTTGGTCTTACCGATATTGAAGAATGTTCTCTTAATTGCACTTGGCGGATTCTACTATTAAAAAGCCTTTGGGAAGAATTAATGATGTTCTTATTCTTGCAAATAGAAATTATGTGCTTATAGATTTTATTGTTCTTGATATTGATTGCAATCCGTCTTGTCTCATTATACTTGGTAGACCGTTTTTACGCACTATAGGTGCCGTGATTGATATGAAAGAAGGGAATACTAAATTTCAATTTCCACTAAGAAAGGGCATGGAACACTTCCCTAGAACAAGAATGAAGCCACCATATGAATCAATCATGAGGGCATCCTATGGATCAAAACCCAAAGATGAGAATACTTGAATCTACATTATGCCTAGCTAGGGGCATAAAACGATAACGCTTGTTGGGAGGCAACCCAATGAATAAATTTTATTTTTGCCTTTTTCTTTCTGTTCTTGAGTGTTTACACAATTATGCTACTGTTATGATTGTGTTTTTATGTTTTAATTAGTGTTTGTGTCAAGTAAAGCCTTTGGGATCATGTTGGGTGATAGTTGATTTGATCTTGTTGAAAAACAGAAACTTTTGCGCCCAGTAGAAGAATTGTTTAAAATCATTGAAGCGTGATAAAATTCTGACTTTTTACACAAGATTGATATGCAAATTTCCCACATTGTCCTAATTTCTTCAGAATTTTTGGAGTTACAGGAGTATACAAAGTTTCTAGATTACTACACACGGTTCTATTTTTGATAGATTCTGTTTTCTTTGCGTTGTGTGCTTATTTTGATGAATCTATGGATTGTATTGGGGGGGGGGGGGTATAAGCCATGGTAAAGTTAGAATACAGTAGGTATGACGGAAAAATAAAACATGAATGGGTTTGCAACAACACTTAGAGTAGTGATTTGCTTTGTTACACTAACGAATCTCACGAAGCTTTTGTTGAGTTTTGTGTGATTGAAGTTTTCAAGTTTGGAGATCACGATGGGTGAAGGAATAAGGATGAAAAGAGCCTAAGATTGGGGATGCCCCATGGCACCCCAAGTTACTATTCAAGGAGAACCAAGAAACTAAGCTTGGGGATGCCCCGGAAGGAATCCCCTTTTTCTTCTAACGACCATCGGTATTTACTAGGAGCTATTTTTTTATTCGTCACATATCATGAGTTCTGCTTGGAGCGCCTTGTATTATATGAGTCTTTGATTATTTTGCTTTTTAGCTTGTTTCATCTATCCTTGCGGGAGACACCTATTTGAGAGAGCCAAAATTATGCTATGATTTGTTAGAATTGCTCTATATGCACTACTGTAGGATGCTGCTAACGCGACACTACGATCAGAGACCCTTTGACGAAACTGTGTGCGATGCATTAATCGCAAAGGGTGGTGTAAAAAACCGTCAAAAAGGTGCAAAATGTTTGCAATGACGGATGCATCAAACGCAGTTCATATTTTAGTTCTGTGTGTGATGTAGGGCAAACGGTTCAATGCAATTAACCATTTGCGATGAGGAGCAACAAAAGAAACGTTCAGCCAGATGAAGGTGTGTGTGATAAACAACATACAGTTCACTAGGATGAACTGTTTGTGATTAGGCAACACAGAAGAAACGGCCAGCCTGATCAATGCGTGTGTGATATATGGCATGCGGTTCACGCGGATGAACTGTTTGTGTTGATACAAGAGAACATAAACGGTTCAATATAACAAGATGTGTGTGATACGCGGCAAATAGGTCTGTAATCAGGAATGTGTGCGAAGACCGATAATAACATAGACGATTGCTGCTAATAAGACGTGTGTGTTGTGCGATTGGATTGCATACAGAACAACAATATATATTAGGTAGGGATGGTGAAAATAGTTTCTGGAAATTTAGGACTTCTATTTTTTATTTTTTTAGGATTTTTGTTTGCGTAGCCGTTTTAAAAAAATTCACCTGGGCCGGCCCAGCCGAAGCCAGCCCACGGCCTAGCTCGCCGCCACCTCCGCCTTCCCGTAGCACCGCGGGGCGACCCCTTCCCCAAGTCGGGCGACCCCTGCCCCTCCTTATAAGCATCACCGCCGCCGCTGACCTCCCTCCTCCTCACAATCGCCGCCGCCGAAAGCCGCAACCGCCGCCGCCGAAAGCCGCGACCACCGCCGCCCGCCCGAGCCACCGCCGCCGATCCGCCGCCGCCGCCGCTGCTGCTGCGCGCCGTCGCCGCCGCTACCGCCCGCGCTGACCGCTGCTATTGCCGGAGACGCCGCTCAGTCTCCCCACCGACGCTGCCTCGCCGTTGACCCGATCCCCCGCCATAGAAGACCGGTAAAACCGATCAGTTTTTCTCTGGTTCTTTTCTTTTTTCGGTTAGTTAGGTTAGATCTTTTTTTATTTTAATATGTATTTAGCGAACGTTCACTCGATTAGCCTGTGTAACGAACGGATTCATTCGTTCGGTTCTGTTAACGGACGTTCGTCCGATAGACTTCTCTTTTTCTGTTTATATTCGGCTAGGGACCTATCCACGAATAGTTTTCTCGCGATTTAGCCCATGATCTTAAAATTAGTGTAACTTTTAGCTCGTTTATCCAAATTAGTTGAAACCAACGCCTAAATCTTTGTAACGATCCCCTCTTTCGAGTAAACTAACTTGAACATGATTTTGACAATTTAAAATTTGAGTTTAGTTCAGATTAGTATTTGATCTTGTTTCGTTTGTATCTTGCGTTTCGTAGCTCCGTTTGAGTTGTTTCTTTTTGCATATCGTAGCTAATCACATGTACCTACTGTTAAGATCTAATTCACATGAAAATAATGCTGTTAGGTTTCATTTATTGTTTAGTGTGGTTGTTTGCTTGTTTCGAGTTTTATTTGGATCTTTTCTCGATTTCTCTTTGTTTCGTTTGATTGATTGCTTATGTATGCTACTGTTTGTCTATGCTAGATTATTCGGAGTGCGAAGCTTGTTACTACGAATCTCTAGAGTTTTCCGACTGTCAGCAAGGCAAGTTAACATTGATCATACTTTTTATACCCAGTTTTTACTATGCATTAGTTTTGCCCCTCAAATATTTGCATGAGTAGGATTGGGAACATGTGGTTTGGTTATAGTACTTGGGGTAGGAACCGAATACCTTTGATCACCCCCCGAATATACGTTATGCTCAATCATAGCTTAACCATGCTCACAGACGGGGATTGGATCGTGATACACATGGAAGTTGTGAGATTTATTAATCTTGGATAACATTAAGGTGGCAACTTTAATACACATCTGTGTGGATTGGTTGGGGCACCTAGAGAATCTAGTGCTATGCCATTTGGGAAATCCTGGAGTACCCGTGTGATTTTTCCTCGCTTCGCCGCCCAGGCTCAAAGGGATCATATGATATTTCATGCCTAGAAACTTCCGTGTGCAGCCACAAGCCATTATGGGCTCTGGGATAGTTGAGTAAGTTTTATGAGCTCTTGAAGAGGTGGACTAGCAGATGTAGGGGAAAGTAGGTGTACCGGTCTACCCGGAGTTGAGAATTAATGCTTCAGAAAGACTGTCTCGATCATCCGATCATGGATGTGGTCGAGCCTTGTGGGGAAAAGTGCACAAACTGTGCAGAGTATATAAGCTAATCATGGTTAGCCGTGTCCCCGGTTATGGACATCTTGAGTATCTAGAATTGGATATTATTGTTGATCTCATCACTCTTAAATTAATTGAATTGGGTTTAATGATGATTCTTGTTTAATTGGGTTTGAGTTGGAGGAACCTTCTCAAATATTGGTACAACTTGGGAGTAGCAAATAAATAGTATTCCTTTGTTGTAGGGAAAAACTAGTTTTATGCAAAACCATAAACTTAGAGCCTCCACCACTCAAATATTGCATGTACGTAGATGTAGTTCTTGCATTCATAGATTTACAGTGTAACTCTGCCAGCATATTGAATGTGCTAACCTACACGGCTGCAACGTCTCATGTTGCAGACTTCTTAGATGATGAATAAGGTGCCATAGGTCGTTGTCATGCACTCAGCTATGCCGTTGGAGTTGATGGACTCATTTACCTTCAAAGCTTCTGCAGTTAATTAGTTTAGATGGCCTTCAGCCATTTTATTTGTGTAATCATACTCTTTACAAGGACCTCGATGTAATAAGTGTGTAATTGAACTCTTTTATAATTCCTCGAGTACTGTGTGTGTCAGCATTACCGATCCAGGGATGACACTTAAGCACAGAGACATCGGTTCATTGGGATCGTGGTCGCAACAATGGATGGTAGATATAGGTTTTTGTAATCTGAAATTGTAAAAACAGCAAGGTAGCAAGTAACAAAAGTGAGCAAAAACGGTATTGCAATGCTTCCAAACAAGGCCTAGGGTTCATACTTTCACTAGTGCAAGTTCTCTCAACAATGATAACATAATTAGATCATATAACAATCCCTCAAGATGCAACAAAGTGTCACTCCAAAGTCATTAATACCGGAGAACAAACGAAGAAATTATTGTAAGGTACGAAACCACCTCAAAGTTATTCTTTCTGATCAATCCATTGGGCTATTCCTATAAGTGTCACAAATAGCCCTAGAGTTTGTAGTAAAATAACACCTTAAGACACAAATCAACCAAAACCCTAATGTTGCCTATATACTCCAATGTCACCACAAGTATTCGTGGGTATGATTATACGATATGCATCACACAATCTCAGATTCATCTATTCAACCAACACAAAGAACTTCAAAGAGTTCCCCAAAGTTTCTACCCGAGAGTCAAGACGAAAATGTGTGCCAACCCCTATGCATAGATTCCCAAGGTCACGGAACCCGCAACTTGATCACCAAAACATACATCAAGTGAATCAATAGAATACCCCATTATCACCACGGGTATCCCACGCAAGACATACATCAAGTGTTCTCAAATCCTTAAAGACTCAATCTGATAAGATAACTTCAAAGGGAAAACTCAATCTATTACAAGAAGGTAGAGGGGGAGAAACATCATAATATCCAACTATAATAGCAAAGCTCGCGATACATCAAGATCATGCCAAATCAAGAACACGAGAGAGAGAGAGAGAGAGAGAGAGAGAGAGAGATCAAACACATAGCTACTGGATCATACCCTCAACCCCGAGGGTGAACTACTCCCTCCTCATCATGGAGAGCGCCAGGATGATGAAGATGACCACTGGTGATGGATCCCCCCTCTGGCAGGGTGCCGGAACAGGGTCCCGATTGGTTTTTGGTGGCTGCAAAGGCTTGCGGTGGCGGAACTCCCGATTTAGGTTTTGTTCTAGAAGTTTGGGGATTTATAGGAGGGGTTGGCATCGGTTTCAAGTCAGGGGCCCCACAGGGAGTCCAAGAGGCAGGGGTCGCGCCCTAGGGATGGCGCCCTCCACCCTCGTGGGGCTTGTAGGACTCTCGTATGGTAACTTTTCGTTCCACTATTATTCATATTTTCCAAAAAATCTCCATTGATTTTCAGCGCATTCCGAGAACTTTTATTTCTGCACAAAAACACCACCACTATAATTCTGTTGAAAACAGCGTCAGTTCGGGTTAGTTCTAACCAAATCATACCAAAATCATGTAAAAATATTATAAACATGGCATGAATACATAAAAAATGATAGAATGTTTGAGACGTATCAGCATCCCCAAGCTTAATTCTTGCTCGTCCTCGAGTAGGTAAATGATAAAAACATAATTTTTAATGTGGAATGCTACCTAACATATTTCAATGTAATCTTCTTTATTGTGGCAAGAATATTCAGATCCATAAGATTCAAAGCAAAACTTTAATATTGACATAAAAAGAATAATACTTCAAGCATACTAATAAAGCAATCATGTCTTCTCAAAATAACATGGCCAAAGAAAGCTATCCCTACAAAATCATATAGTCTGGCTATGCTCTATCTTCATCACACAAAATATTTAAATCATGCACAACCCCGATGACAATCAAAGTAATTGTTTCATACTTTTAATGTTCTCAAACTTTTTCAATCTTCACGCAATACATGAGCGTGAGCCATGGATATAGCACTATAAGTGGAATAGAATATGGTGGTGATGGAGAAGACAAAAAGAAGGAGATAGTCTCATATCAACTGGCTATGGAGATGCCCATCAATAGATATCAATGTGAGTGAGTAGGGATTGCCATGCAACGGATGCACTAGAGCTATACGTTTATGAAAGCTCAAAAATATACTAAGTGGGTGTGCATCCAACTCGCTTGCTCACGAAGACCTAGGGCAATTTGAGGAAGCCCATCATTGGAATACACAAGCAAAGTTCTATAATGAAAAATTCCCACTAGTATGTGAAAGTGACAGCATAGGAGACTCTCTATCATGAAGATCATGGTGCTACTTTGAATCACAAGTGTGGTAAAAGGATAGTAGCATTGCCCCTTCTCTCTTTTTCTCTCATTTTGTTTGTTTTTTTGGGCCTTCTCCTTTTTTGGCCTCTTTTTTTTCGTCAGGAGTCTCATCCCGACTTGTAAGGGAATCATAGTCTCCATCATCCTTTCCTCACTGGGACAATGCTCTAATAATGAAGATCATCACACTTTTATTTACTTTACAACTCAAGAATTACAACTCGATACTTAGAACAAAATATGACTCTATATGAATGCCTCCGGCGGTGTACCGGGATGTGCAATGAATCAAGAGTGACATGTATGGAAGAATTATGAACGGTGGCTTTGCCACAAATACGATGTCAAGTACATGATCATGCAAATCAATATGACAATGATGGAGCGTGTCATAATAAACGGAACGGTGGAAAGTTGAATGTCAATATATCTTGGAATGGCTATGGAAATGCCATAATAGGTAGGTATGGTGGCTGTTTTGAGGAAGGTATATGGTGGGTGCATGGTACCGGCGAAAGTTGCGCGGTACTAGAGAGGCTAGCAATGGTGGAAGGGTGAGAGTGCGTATAATCCACAGACTCAACATTAGTCATAAAGAACTCACATACTTATTGCAAAAATTTATTAGTTACCGAAGCGAAGTACTACACCATGCTCCTGGGGGGATTGATTGGTAGGAAAAGACCATCGCTCGTCCCCGACCGCCACTCATAAGGAAGACAATCAATAAATAAATCATGCTCCAACTTCATCACATAACGGTTCACCATACATGCATGCTATGGAAATCACAAACTTTAACACAAGTATCTACCAATTCACAACTACTCCACTAGCACGACTCTAGTATCACCATCTTCATATCTCAAAACAATCATAAAGAATCAAACTTCTCGTAGTATTCAATGCACTTTATATGAAAGTTTTTATTATATCCCTCTTGGATGCCCATCATATTAGGACTAAATTCATAACCAAAGAAAATTACCATGTTGTCTAAGACTCTCAAAATAATATAAGTTAAGCATGAGAGTTCATCTATTTCTTCTAAATAAAACCACCGACGTGCTCTAAAAAGATATAAGTGAAGCAGTAGAGCAAACAACAAACTACTCCAAAAGATATAAGTGAAGATCAATGAGTAGTCGAATAATTATGTAAGTATGTGAAGACTCTCTAACATTTAAGAATTTAAGATATTGTGATATTATTCAAACAACAAGCAAAAAAAAAATTATGCTCCAAGCAAAACACATATCATGTGGTGAATAAAAATATAGCTCCAAGTAAAGTTACCGATCAACGAAGACGAAAGAGGGGATGCCATCCGGGGCATCCCCAAGCTTAGGCTCTTGGTTGTCCTTGAATATTACCTTGGGATGCCTTGGGCGTCCCCAAGCTTAGGCTCTTGCCACTCCTTATTCCATAGTTCATCAAATCTTTACCCAAAACTTGAAAACTTCAATACACAAAACTCAACAGAAAACTCGTAAGTTCCGTAGTATAAGAAAATAAAATCACCACTTTGGTACTGTTGTGAACTCATTTTTTATTTATATTGGTGTAATATCTACTGTATTCCAACTTCCCTATGGTTCATACCCTCCGATACGACTCATAGATTCATGAAAATAAGCAGAACAGTCTGTAGTAATCTGTAAAAAACAGAACAGTCTGTAGTAATCTGTAACTCTCGAACACTTATGTAACTCACAAAATCCATCCAAATTAGGAAAACTTGATAAATTTGGGTACCAATCCTGAGCAAGAAAAATCAGATCAAAATCACGTTTCTGTGAATTATCAAAACTAATTTACTGGATGCAAAAGTTTCTGATTTTCAACGGGATCAACACAACTATCACCGTAAGCTATCCTAAAGGTCTTACTTTGCACTTTATTGAAACAAAAGCTATTAAACATGATTACTAAATTAGCTTAATCATGTGAACAGACAAAAACAGTAGGATTAAATATTGGGTTGTCTCCCAACAAGCGCTTTTCTTCAATACCTTTTTAGCTAGGCATGATGATGACAATGATGCTCACATAAAAGATAAGAATTGCAACTTAACGGGAGCATCATGAAACTTATGACTAGCACATTTAAGTATAACCCACTTCCTATGCATAGGCATTTTGTGAGCAAACAACTTATGGGAACAAGAATCGACTAGCATAGGAAAGCAAAACAAGCATAGCTTCAAGATTTTCAACACATAGAGAGGAAACTTGATATTATTGCAATTCCTACAAGCATATATTCCTCCCTCATAATAATTTTCAGTAGCATCATGAATGAATTCAACAATATAACTATCACACAAAGCATTATTTTCCTGATCCACAAGCATATAAATTTTACTACTCTCCACATAAGCCTAATTCTTCTCATTCATAGTAGTGGGAGCAAACTCAACAGAATAACTATCACGTGAGGCATAATCCAATTGAAAATTAAAATCAAGATGACAAATTACATAATTATCATTATTCCCTATAGCATACATGTCATCGCAATAATCATCATAGATAGCAACTTTGTTCTCATAATCAATTGGAACCTCTTCCGAAATAGTGGATTCATCACTAAATAAAGTCACGACCTCTCCAAATCCACTTTCATAATTATCACAATAAGATTCAACACCCTCCAAAATAGTGGGATCATTACTTCCTAAAGTTGACACTCTTCCAAACCCACTTTCATCAATATAATCATCATAAATAGGAGGCATGCTATCATCAAAATAAATTTGCTCATCATAACTTGGAGGACAAAAAAGTATCATCTTCATCAAACATAGCATCCCCAAGCTTGTAGCTTTGCATATCATTAGCATCATGGATATTCAAGGAATTCATACTAACAACATTGCAATCATTCTCATCATTCACATATTTAGTGCGAAACATTTTAATACATTCTTCTTCTAACACTTGAGCACAATTTTCCTTTCCATCATTTTCATGAAAGACATTAAAAAGATGAAGCATGTGAGGCAACCTCAATTCCATTTTTTGTAGTTTTCTTTTATATACTAAAGTAGTGATAAAAGAAGAAACTAAAAGATTCAATTGCAAGATCTAAAGATATACCTTCAGTCACTAACCTCCCCGGCAACGGCGCCAGAAAAGAGATTGATGTCTACTATGCAACCTCCTTCTTGTAGATGTTGTTGGGCCTCCAAGTGCACATGTTTGTAGGACAGTAGCAAATTTCCCTCAAGTGGATCACCTAAGTTTTATCAATCCGTGGGAGGCGTAGGATGAAGATGGTCTCTCTCAAACAACCGTGCAATCAAATAACAAAGAGTCTCTTGTGTCCCCAACACACCCAATACAATGGTAAATTGTATAGGTGCGCTAGTTCGGCGAAGAGATGGTGATACAAGTGCAATATGGATGGTAGATATAGGTTTTTTAATCTGAAATTATAAAAACAACAAGGTAGCAAGTAATAAAAGTGAGCGAAAATGGTATTGCAATGCTTCAAAACAAGGACTAGGGTTCATACTTTCACTAGTGCAAGTTCTCTCAATAATGATAACATAATTAGATCATATAACAATCCCTCAAGATGCAACAAAGAGTCACTCCACAGTCACTAATAAGGGGGAACAAACAAAGAGATTATTGTAGGGTACGAAACCACCTCAAAGTTATTCTTTTTGATCAATCCATTGGGCTATTCCTATAAGTGTCACAAATAGCCCTAGAGTTCATAGTAAAATAACACCTTAAGATACAAATCAACCAAAACCTAATGTCACCTAGATACTCCAATGTCACCACAAGTATCCGCGGGTATGATTATATGATATGCATCACACAATCTCAGATTCATCTATTCAACCAACACAAAGAACTTCAAGAGTGCCCCAAAGTTTCTACCGGAGAGTCAAGACGAAAATGTGTGCCAACCCCTATGCATAGATTCCCAAGGTCACGGAACCCGCAACTTGATCACCAAAACATACATCAAGTGAATCAATAGAATACCCCATTGTCACCATGGGTATCCCACACAAGACATACATCAAGTGTTCTCAAATCCTTAAAGACTCAATCCTATAAGATAACTTCAAAGGGAAAACACAATCCATTACAAGAAGGTAGAGGGGGAGAAACATTATAAGATCCAACTATAATAGCAAAGCTCGCGATACATTAAGATCGTGCCAAATCAAGAACAGAAGAAAAGAGAGAGAGATCAAACACATAGCTACTGGTACATACCCTCAGCCCCGAGGGTGAACTACTCCCTTCTCATCATGGAGAGCTGCATATTTTGACAAATCGCCATTGGAACCGCTGGATGTCCTCTCTATATGTGTCGTCGTGGGTGTGCAAATTGTGGCGTGCGCCGACCCCAAACACTGGCAGCACAACTTATAAATTGACTGATGGAGTACTAGTTACAGTGATGCATATAATTAAGCAAAGGGATCACATGTGTCTGTATTGACTGGAAAGAGAATGCAATAGCACAATAAGAATTAAGGAGGCAAGAAGAAAGATGCATCCATCAAAGTACGACCTCCTCCTCCTCAACTCAATGTGTCGGGCCACCGACCGGCAGCTAAGGAGCGGCTGCTTTTGTGGCGAGGTAAAGGTACTTCTCAGCAAAGGCATCCAAGGCCTCCAGCCGGTTGAAGAAGGCCAACATCGTAGCGTCCTCACTGGCCTCGTAGATACCTATGTACACGATTGGCTTGTACACATGGATGTGTAGGTCAACCAATTCTTGCAGGGCGAGTCGCCTTGCAGTGAGCGCGACCTCCAGGTGGACATTCTTTGTGGCGTCGGCGGGTAGCCTCAGGGCCACTAGTGCGTGAAAGAGGTTCCGACCATTGAGGACGATTAGGGTGGCAGGCAATGAGGAGCCCGGGCGCGCGGGCTGGAGGAGTAAGATGATGTCGTCTGCCAGCTTCTTGACGAGGGTGAACTTGTTAGTGGTGGCAACGATCATCTGGTCCAACTGAGACTCGTTGCCGGCATCGACAGCGGCCATCCACCAGCCGGTCGCCAACACTGTCTAGAGACGATCCTCGGTGCCACGCCGCAGGCTGGCGTCGTGGACCATTTGGCACAGCCACTGGCGCTCTCATGCGCATCGTCGCCAAGGGTCTGGAGTGAGCACGTTTGCGCTTAGTGTAGGTGCTTAGGCAAATGCTTAGGTGCATACAATGTGGTAGATGCATTCGAATGGAGGGGCGCCTTTATATGAGTGCAAACTGCATTGCATTCACATCATGCTGCCTCTTTTCCTGGTCCTCCTCCCATTACTTCCCTCATGCATTCATGATGCTAATTGAAGGAGGATGCATCATTGGCCGTTCAACATTTTGGGAACCGCTACCCTCTCCCCCGTCTGCATTAATGCCGTATCAGGAACTGTGCCGCCCGCTATCAAATCAAATAGTACTGTGCCGCCTGCTGAATGCATGGCTGAACATGCCTCCTCGCCTCCATCTATGCCTAATTACCGAATTTTAGTTGCAAAAATTAGAGACTACTAGTGCTTTTAGCTTCATATTTTGACAAATCGCAGTGTTACAAGGTTGACAAATGGCAATGTTACTAGATGAACAAATGTCAATCTTTCCAGTTTGACAAATGGCAACATACCCAATATGACAGATGCAAATCTTACCAAATTGTTTGTAAGTGGTTGCACACGGGTCATCCAAAACAACCGTTTGCGTTGAAGAGATGCACAAATCCTGCTCTCACTTTGCATTCGGGTGTTCTTTCTAAAACGTTTGCGATCAAGAGCCACCAAAACCTATAGCCATTAAAACCAAGACACGTGGCGTCATGTGAATGGTTAAAATTTGAATTATGCACATAAATGCATTGAAAACTCAATTAATGCATAAAAATGTCCGAACGAACCCCGCAAAATCTCAAAAATTGACACAACACTCATGTTCTTCTATGTTGACACAAGAATTTTTTTAGAAAGCAATAAGAAGCAATGGATATTGTTTCATCCCCAAAGGTGGGACGATCCCTAACGAAATCATTAGGCTTGTTGTGAGAAGCTCTGGTTTGTGAGAAGCATATACCCAAACCTGCCCCAAATGGGACCAAATTTTACCACGACATGTTGATGCCGCTCCATGATAGCTTGCCAAGTTTCATGAATTTCAGACGAGTTTTGGATTGACTAGAATTTAAAAACCAGGTATCTCAATGTTTGCGGCTGGGTGACGATGGCAGGGTGTTTGACATTCATTCCCATTTCTTGCATGGGACCTAGGCATGCAACCAAGGACACAGATTTGAATTTTCAACCAATTTATATGCATTAGAGCATGTGCATGTAGTTCAAATTTGAATTATGCACATAAATTCATTGAAAAACTCAATTAATGCATAAAAATGTCCAAACGAACCCCGAAAAATCCCAAAAATTGACACAACACTCCTATTGTTCTATATTGACATGAGAATTTTTTTGAATGCAATAAGAGGCAATGGATATCGTTCGTCCCCAAAGGTGGGATGTTCCCTACCGAAACCATCATGCTTGTTGTGAGAAGCATATCCCCAAACCTGCCCAAATGGGATAAAATTTTTACCACGGCATGTTGATGCCGCTCCATGATAGAATGCCAAGTTTCATGAATTTCAGACGAGTTTCGCATTTACTAGAATTTAAAAACCAGGTATCTCAATGTTTGCGGCCGAGTGATGGTGGCAGGGTGTTTGACATTCATCCCCATTTCTTGCATGGGTCCTAAGCATGCAACTAAGGACACAAATTTGAATTTTCAACCAATTTATATGCATTAGAGAATGTGCCTGTAGTTTGCATTTGAATTATGCACATGAATGCATAGAAAACTGAGTTAATGTATAAAAATGTCCAAGCGAACCCCCAAAAATACCAAAAATTGACAGAGCCCTATTTGTTCTGTGTTGACACTAGGAAAAAATTGAAATCGAGAAGAGGCGCAATACATATGTTTCATCCAGAAAGGTGAAACGTTCCCTACCGAAACCATCGGGCTTGTTGTGAGAAGCTCCGGTTTTTGAAAGCATATCCCCAAACCTGCCCCAAATGGGACAAAAAATTTACCATGGCATGTTGATGCCGCTCCATGATAGCATGCCAAGTTTCATGAATTTCAGACGAGCTTTGGATTTCAGACGAGCTTTGGATTTCAAACCAGGTATATATCTCAATGTTTACGGCCGAGTGACGGTGGCAGGGTGTTTGACATTCATTCTCAATTCTTGCACGGGACCTAAAAATGCAACCAAGATCACATATTTGAATTTTCAACTAATTTATATGCTTTAGGGCATGTGCATGTAGTTCAAATTTGAATTATGCACATGAATGCATAAAAAACCCAGTTAATGTATAAAAATGTCCAAGCGAACCCTAGAAAATCCCAAAAATTGACACAACACTCCTGTTGTTCTACACTAGGAAAAAATTTGAAATCGAGAAGATGCAACGGATATCGTTTCATCCAGAAAGGTGAAATGTTCCCTACCGAAACCATCACAGTTGTTGTGAGAAGCTCTGGTTTATGAGAAGCTTATACCCAAACTTGCCCCAAATGAGACAAATTTTTTACCACGACATGTTGATGCCGCTCCATGATAGCACGTCAAGTTTCGTGAATTTCGGACGACTTTTGGATCTACTAGAGTTACAAAAGCATGGACCTCAATGTTTGCCGGAGAGCCACGTTGCCATGGTGTTCGAAATTCATCCCCATTTGTTGAATGGGACGTAGGCATCAACCCATGGACACATATATCATTTTACAACCCATTTTGGTGCACCGGAGCATGTGCATGTGGTTTAATTTTGAATTGTGCACCTGAAATGCCTAGAAAACCAAGTTACCATATAAAAATATCCAAACGAACCCTGAATAATTCCAAATTTTTTGACGACACACCTATAGTTGCATGTTCACTACAGATATAAGTTCTAGCAATTGAAACACCATCCTTTGCAGCTATGACCCCATTATGTAATTCAAATCAAGATGAAAAATCAAGTAGATCCCACATAGTATATTATCACCAACCGTGTGAGATGCAGTACAAAATATCCTGGAGCATCGTCGGTGTATAGTATGCCTATGGCTTACGCGAAAAGGTGCGACGGCTACAGTCCATAGCCCGCTCTAAAAAAGGGACCATGTCTGATGACACTTTGCGCGCCAGTTTTTTCACTGAAGCGATTCCAAATTTTGGGCTTTCGCAGAAATATCTACCTCCAGGCCCCCTCCCCCTTACCAAAAGACACATTTCCCTGGTTTCCACCTTCCTTTCCATGTTGAAACCTTCACTCCTTGCTTGCAGCTCTGCCCCCTTGTTGGCAACCCTCCTTCACGCTGCTCGGCCTCGCCTATCCAGGCAGGTAATCCACACCCAACCCCCATCCTCCTCCTCCTTCCACATCCCACATGCCCCGACCGCCGACGCGAGTGCAACACCTTCCACCCAAATCACCAACCCCTCCACCAAATAAGTGTCACCGTAATCCATGGTGCATGCAATATAGCCAGGATCTAAAGGAGCATTTGGCAGCAGAGAAGAAAATCATGGCGGCACGCGTGGATGAGGTCGTGATGGCTGCCATTCGTGCTGACCCCTAGATCTTGGAGGAGCACCTAGTCGTCGAGGCCACCATCGACGCCTCGCGCGCCAATGCTGCGGCGCGGTTGGCTGCTTTAAAAGACAGTTCGTGGCATTTTCTCGAGGCCACCATCGGTGCCTTCGATGAAGACTACGAGGTGTTTTCTCAGCATGCATGTGCTTACCTCATCTCGAGAGCCAATAGGTTGGTGCCCGGAGCGGCTCAGGCAACTCACCACTACGACGAGGGCACCCACGATGCGGAGGCCTCGCCCTCTTCCATGTCCAAGGAGCCAATCATCATCGATATCTCCGACCATGAGTAGCTTGTCTTATTAGCTCACTATAAGGACTCATGTTCAGTTTGCTAGCTACTGCCTTTCCTTAACAAATTCTAGTGAATTGTGTTGTCAACTTTTACCGTGCAATCATCTGCTCTAGTGTATATATTCTATATGTCGTGCAATGTGGTGTACAGTTAACTGTTTGGTTCAATTCTGCAAATCTTTAGGGTGCAATTTTCCAAGTTGTCAAGCATGCTTGGTTTGGTTAACTGTCTGATCTTCTATTAGGAGTATGTTATATTGTGCAATGTGGTAATGAGTTAACATTTGGTTCATTTGTTGTGGTGTTTAGTTAACTGTTTGGTTCAATTCTACAATGCAAGGTTCAATTGTTGTGTACGCATTCTGTTATTGTATACCATGTGAGAAATAAATCGAATTTGGCTGTACTAAATAAATGAGAAACAAATACAATTGCTATATTTCCAAGTTGTTAAGCATGTTTGGTTTGGTTAACTGTCTGATCTTCTGTTAGGAGTATGTTATATTGTGCAATGTGGTGCTCAGTTAACGGTTGGTTCATTTCTTGTGGTGTTTAGTTAACTGCTTGGTTCAATTCTGCAATGCAATGTTCAATTGTTGTGGCTGCATTCTGTTATTGTATACCATGTGAGGAATAAATCAAATTTGGCTGCACTTAATACATGAGAAACATATAAAAGTGCTATATTTCCTAGTTCTTAATCATGCTTGGTTTGGGTAAATGGGTTTTCCATGTGGCTTGAATTAACTTGATGAATCTGCAATGTGCTTATTTTTCATCAACATATTTTTATACCACTATTTAGTGTGCCAATAGCTTCAAATATTAGTCGTTGGATATGCCCATCCAACAGTCAAGAGATGGCAAATCCGAGCATTTATCGTCCGTTGGATATAGTTTTTAACTCATAGGATACTGCCACGTGGCCTTCTAATTGAAAACCCAACTCTACCAGCTCATGTGTTCTAGAAGTATCTATCCACATGCTTATCTAATACTCTAATAAAAGAGGCTAGAACAATATGGATTCTAGAGAGGTAAGAACCAAGTTGGATCTTGTCCAGTACGATTCTAGAAAAGGAAATACATATTCAAATGTATTTTTCCATGCTTTTTATATATATTTAAATGACGTGCAAAGCACGTACAATTTACTAGTACTGATAGCATGCAAACCCTTACTTAACTTGATGACTAACTACCTTATATGTGTTGCAGGGAAACAATGGGAAGCACTGAGGTTGACAAGATGGTACTAACTATTATACCTTGCCTTTTTATTCCTTTGCCCCATTTCCAATATAGAGAAGATATTTATGCACATCCTTATTTTCAGGCCTTTCCAAAGTAGTTCGCTGATGATTACCTCTCAAACCACCTCTATGGTTAGGAGGCGAGGAAGGTTTTCATACAACACCCATGGTTCAATATTGAAGTGTTCCTAAAGAGGACGAAGGATGGACGGTCAATCATCCACAGGCACTGGCCTGAAGTTGCAAAGACCTTCAACATGAATGAAGGCTCAATATTCGCCTTCCAATTCAGCAGCTTTCCAGATGAGATGCATCTATCTATGTACCGTCTATTTAGCTAATTTCGAAAGGTTCTAGATGTTGCATGTGAAACTTGGTGCTGGTGCAGTTGTGTAATGGGGTAGCTGAGTGCTAAAGCTATATCATGTTGTACTCGGATGTATTCCAATTATGAAATCCTGCTTCCTTAACATAGAAATGAAATATATTATGTGCCTAATATGAATGTCAATTAGATTAATAAATGGATTATTAATAATAGGGCAATTAGCCTGCTAATTGGGTTTTCCTATTGCAAACTGTTATTGAGAAAACACCGTGGGTGCTGACCTCAGGCAACACAAATAGTTCCTAGAAATAAACCATGTTGGATCAATGAACAATCACACACGACATTTTCTTGAAAAATGTTTGCATTACGCCACCTTGCGTAAATGTTTTCCTTGGAGTGACTGTGTGGGATGCATATACGAACGGAAACGTTTAGCATGGACTGACTGTGTGGGATGTACTTACGACCAGAAATGATTTCGCCTGTATAATTGTATTTTTTTACTATACATATAACCGTATTTGGTCGCTCGTCGGTCGCACACGACCTTATTATGCCGAGCGTGTGTGCCAGTAGGGCATATCCTCGACGGTTTCTGGGTCATGTGGGAAGGACCCCCCTATTGCAGTCACTCACTAGGTGAAGGTTTCGAACACCATCGCGGAAAGGGGTTAAAAACCGTTTGTATAGCACCGACACTTACCAGTGATTCTTCACTTAAATTTTTTGAGCTATGGAAATGCTCTAGTGCTTCACTTATATCTTTTTGAGCACGGTGTGCTTTAATATTTTTGAAGAAATGCTCTCATGCTTCACTATATTTATTTTAGAGTTAGTAATTTTGAAGAAATTCTCTCATGCTTCACTTATATCATTTTGAGAGAAGAAAATTTTATGCTCATGTTCTTCACTTAAATTTGTTTGAGCTTATCAAAAGCAACATATGAAACTAGTCCCAAAGTGATTGATATTCAAGCGGGATATAATAAAAACTTTCATGAAGATCATTGGACAAATTGAACTTGATACTTTGGAATTGTTTTGAGATATTATGATAGTGATATGTGAGTCATGTTGTTGAGTAATTATGCTTTAGTAAGAATATTGGTGTTAAGGTTTGTGATACCCTATGCAAGCGCGAAAGTCAATAGTTATGCAATGAAATTACATCCTACTTATGGTGCATTATTCGGTGTTAGTTATGCTTAATGCTCGCTTATGTGATTTTTCATTTCTTGGTTGGTTGCTTCTCACTCTGTTTGCTAGCCTCCACTTGTACTAAGTAGAAATACTACTTGTGCATTCAAAATCTTTAAACCCAGTTTTTTCCATATGAGTCCACGATACCTACCTATATGCAGTATTTTTGTGCCGTTCCAAGAAAATTTATATGTTCCATCTCTAATTTTCAAAATGAATTTCCTTTTTGTGTGCTCGTACCACTCATGAAGTGGCAGGGGGTGGCCAATATTTTCCATGCTAGATGTGTTATTCTCAAGATGAGTGTTTATTTGTTTGTCATTACACGAGAGTATAGCGGTAATAGGGATGCCCAGTCCCGAAATGAAAAAGAAATTTACTTTATGTTGTCAAATAATAAATTCCTTGGAAAGTTTTGGTATGGAAGGCACCCGTGGATACGACTAGCCATGGATTGTGAAAGAATGGAGGAAAAAGGAATAAACTTTATTTTCTATTTGGGAACCGCCTATGATATATCTAGCATGGAAAGTGTTGGGAATCACTCGGTTATTTTCATTGACGGGAAAAGTATGCCTCTCAGAAAACAAATCTCTCAATTTTTGCTTTGAGCTCTGGCACCTCTACAAATCCCTACTTCCCTCTGTGAAGGGCATATCTATTTACTTTATGCAATTTTCATTTTTATTTGAGTCTCCATCTTCTCTTATAAAGCACGAACTAGGGAGCACTATGATCATACTTGAGAATCGAATGTAGCTAATATGCGAGTGTGTTTCATGAATGGGTCAATGATGGAGCATGATGGGCTAGGGATAACTTTCTTTAGTGTTGATATTTTTCAAGACATGGTTGCTTGTTGATATGCTTGAGCATTGAAATCCTCATGTCAAAACTAGACTATTGCTTTGAACCATATAAAAGTCCAAATGTCCATGCTACAAAAGAAAAGAATATGTGATGAACATGTTAGGCAGCATTCCACATCAAAAATTATGTTTTTATCATTTACCTACTCTAGGACGAGAAGGAATTAAGCTTGGGGATGCTGATACGTCTCCAACGTATCTATAATTTTTAATTGTTCCGTGCTATTATATTATCATTCTTGGCTGTTTTACAATCATTTTATAGCAACTTCAAATCATTTTTTTGGGACTAACCTATTGACATTGTGCCCAGTGCCAATTGCTATTTTTTTGCTTGTTTTTTTACTTCGTAGAATATCAGTACCAAACGGTGTCCAAATGCAACTAAACTTTTTTGAGATTTTTTTCTGGACCAAAAGACACCCAGTGGGCTAAAGAAGTGCCAGAGGGGAGGTCCGTGGGGAGCAAAACCCACCAGGGTGCGCCCATGAGCCCAGGCTTTTCTGGACCGGAAGACACCCACTGGGCCAAAGAAGTACCAGAGGGGATGCCCCCTGCACTGCCTCTTCGCCCTATAAATTCACAAATATTCCAGAAACCCTAGGAGGGGCGAGGAAACACAATTCCAACCACCACAAGTTCCAGAACCACGAGATCCAATCTAACTCCATCATGGAGGGCTTTATCATCCTCATTGGTGCCTCTCCGATGATGCGTGAGTAGTCCTCCATCGACCTACGGGTGCGTAGGCAGTAGCTAGATGGCTTCCTCTCTCTCTCTTTTGATTCTCAATACAATGGTCTCTTGAAGATCTATTTGATATAACTCTTTTTTGCGGTGTGTTCCTTGGGAACCGATGAACTTTGAGTTTATGATCAGATCTATATCTATGAATATTAGTTAAGTCTTCTTTGATCTCTTATATGCATGATTATTTATAGACTCGTATTCCTTCTTTGAATCTTTGGTTTAGTTAGGCCAACTAGATCGATTTTTCTTGCCATGGGAAGAGGTGCTTTGTGATGGGTTCGATCTTGTGGTGTTCTTTCCCAGTGACAGATGGGGCAACAAGACACGCATGTATCATTGCTATTAAGGATAGCAAGATCGGGGCTATTCCTACATGAATAGATCTCGTCTACATCATGTCATCATTTTTATTGCATTACTTCATTTCTCCATGAACTTAATACACTAGATGCATGCTGGATATCGGTCAATGAGTGGAGTAATAGTAGTAGACGCAGGCAAGAGTCGGTCTACTAATCTTGCAAGTGATGCCTATATATTGATCATTGCCTTGGATATTGTCATAACTACTCGATTTTCTATCAATTTCCCAACAGTAATTTGTTTACCCACCGTGTGCTATTTCTTGTGATAATCCACTAGTGAAATCTATGCCCCCCGGGTCTATTCTTTATCATATTTTCTCTGAGATCTATTTTTATTCGCTTTTGTTTTCAAATCTATTATTCCAAAAACCCAACAATATCTGTTTGCACTTTTTATTACTTATTTTATTTCGTGTTTTATCGAGATTTATTTATCCAATCTACCACAAATTTTATCCCATCAACTTGACAATTTTCGGCGCCGTTACTCGAAGAGGGATTGACAACCCCTCATATGCGTCGGGTTGCAAGTATTTGTTCTTTGTGTGCAGGTACCGTTTACATAGTGTTGCTTGGTTCTCCTACCGGATTGATACCTTCGTTTCATAACCAAGGTAAATACCTACCGTAGCTTTACTGCATCATCCCTTCCTCTTTGGGAAAATACCGACGCTGTTTCAAGCGACGTCAGTGATCTGAAAACTTAATACACTTGAAGACTGTGATCTTCCAGTAGGTTAGGCGTCGCATTATGAGGATCCAAGAGTCATTGTGGATCACCAGTGAATGAAGTCTATGAAGGTTTGGAAGTCTACCATGAAGACTTACCTGGGTGATTGTGCAAGGACTAAGTGATTGATGTCTACTACACAACCTTCTTCTTGTAGACGTTGTTGGGCCTCCAAGTGCAGAGGTTTGTAGGACAGTAGCAAATTTCCGTCAAGTGGATGACCTAAGGTTTATCAATCCGTGGGAGGCGTAGGAAGAAGATGATCTCTCTCAACCAACCCTACAACCAAATAACAAAGAGTATCTTGTGTCCCCAACACACCCAATACAATGGTAAATTTTATAGGTGCACTAGTTCGGCGAAGAGATGGTGATACAAGTGCAATATGGATGATAGATATAGGTTTTTGTAATCTGAAAATATAAAAACAGCAAGGTAACAAGTGGTAAAAGTGAGCATAAACGGAATTGCAATGCCAGGAAACAAGTCCTAAGGTTCATACTTTCACTAGTGCAAGTTCTCTCAACAATAATAACATAACTGAATCATATAACTATCCCTCAACATGCAACAAAGAGTCACTCCAAAGCACTAATAGCGAAGAACAAACTAAGAGATTATTGTAGGGTACGAAACCACCTCAAAGTTATCCCTTTTGCTCGATCTATTCAAGAGTCCGTACTAAAATAACAGAAAGCTATTCTTTCCGTTCAATCTATCAAAGAGTTCGTACTAGAATAACACCTTAAGACACAAATAAACCAAAACCCTAATGTCACCTAGATACTCCAATGTCACCTCAAGTATGCGTGGGCATGATTGTACGATATGCATCACACATTCTCAGATTCATCTATTCAACCAACACAAAGTACTTCACAGAGTGCTCCAAAGTTTCCACCGGAGGGTCGAGACGAAAACGTGTGCCGACCCCTATGCATAATTTTACAAGGTGAACCCGCAAGTTGATCACCAAAACATACATCAAGTGGATCATGTGAATATCCCATTGTCACCACAGATAAGCACGGTAAGACATACATCAAGTGTTCTCAAATCCTCAAAGACTCAATCCCGACAAGATAACTTCAAAGGGAAAACTCAATCCATTACAAGAGAGTAGAGGGGGAGAAACATCATAAGATCCAACTATAATAGCAAAGCTCGCGATACATCAAGATCGTATCACCTCAAGAACACGAGAGACAGAAATGAAACACATAGCTACTGGTACATACCCTCAGCCCAGAGGGTGAACTACTCCCTCCTTGTCATGGAGAGCGCCAGGATGATGAAGATGGCCACCAGTGATGGATTCCCGTTCCGGCAGGGTGCCGGAACAGGATCCCGAGAGGTTTTGGTGGCTACAGAGGCTTGTGGCGGCGGAACTCCCAATCTATTATGTTCCCCAAAGGTTTTATGGTATATGGACGTATATAGGTGAAAGAAGTCGGTAAGGGGAGCCTCGAGGGGCCCACGAGGGTGGAGGGCACGCCAAGGGGGTGGGCGCGCACCCCTGCCTCGTGGCCTCCTCGAAGCTTCCCGGACTTCAGCTCCACGTCTCCTGGATCAGGTTCGTTCCAAAAATCATGCTCCCGAAGGTTTCATTCCATTTGGACTCCGTTTGATATTCCTTTTCTTCGAAACACTGAAATAGGCAAGAAAACAGCAATATGGGCTGGGCCTCCGGTTAATTGATTAGTCCCAAAAATAATATAAAAGTGTATAATAAAGCCCGTAAACATCCAAAACAGATAATATAATAGCATGAATGCTTCATAAATTATAGATACGTTGGATACATATCAGCATCCCCAAGCTTAATTCTTGCTCGTCCTCGAGTTGGTAAATGATAAAAGAAAGAATGTATGAAGTGTGAATGCTAGCAAGTGCACAAGTTTGTTCAATGATAATTTCAATGACAGTAGTTCAAATCATAAAACTTCTCAAGATCAAGTAACAAGCTATTCACATGGTAAAGCATAGACCATAAACTTTCTTGAAAACTAGCAAACTTCATTCTCAGTCATCAAACAATTACAATTCATCTTATTTTCAGGAAGGGTCTATGTCAGAGCTTTGATTTAGCAAACTCCACATACTCAACTATGATATAGTCTTCCATGATTGCTACCACTCAAAGCATATTCTTAGAACAAATAGCATCCATCGAACACAGAGAAATATAGGGGCTTAGTGTTTCGCCTCCCAACTCACTTATCATATAGATAATTGTCAACAATAATAATTCATGATCAAATATATTTGCATGGCCATATATGCTTAGATCTTTACCCAACACACGATGCTTGCCAACTAAAGAGTAGGTACGAATGAGAAGGAATACTACTGACTCTTGCATAAAAGTAAAAGATAGGCCCTTCGCATAGGGAAGCAGGGATTTGTTGGGGAACGTAGTAATTTCAAAAAAAAATCCTACGCACATGCAAGATCATGGTGATGCATAGCAACGAGAGGGGAGAGTGTTGTCCACGTACCCTCATAGACCGTAAGCGGAAGCGTTATGACAACGCGATTGATGTAGTCATACGTCTTCATGATCCAACCGATCCAAGTACCGAACGCACGGCACCTCCGAGTTCAGCACACGTTCAGCTCGATGACGATCTCCGGACTCCGATCCAGCAGAGTTTCGGGGATGAGTTCCGTCAGCACGACGGCGTGGTGACGATGATGATGTTCTACCGACGCAGGGCTTCGCCTAAGCACCGCAACGATATGACCGAGGTGGAATATGGTGGAGGGGGGCACCGCACACGGCTAAGGAACGATCACGAAGATCAATTTGTGTGTCATGGGGTGCCCCCTGCCCCCGTATATAAAGGAGCAAGGGGGAGGGGGCGGCCGGCCAAAGGAGGGCGCGCCAGGGAGGAGTCCTACTCCCACCGGGAGTAGGACTCCCTCCTTTCCTAGTCCAACTAGGAGAGGGGAAGGAAGGGAAGGAGAAGGAGAAGGAAGGAGAGGGAGGAAAAGGAGGAAAGGGGGGCCGGCCCCTTAGTCCAATTCGGTTTGGGCTAGGGGGCCGGCCCCTTAGTCCAATTAGGTTTGGGCTAGGGGGGCCGCGCGCCCTGGCTCCTCTCTTCCACCACTTGGCCCATGAGGCCCATTGCTTCTTCCTCGTATTCCCGTAACTCCCTGGTACCCCCGAAAAATACCCGAATCACTCGGAACCTTTCCGGACTCCGAATATAGTCGTCCAATATATCGATCTTTACATCTCGACCATTTCGAGGCTCCTCGTCATGTCCCCGATCTCATCCGGGACTCCGAACTCCTTCTGTACATCAAAACTCATAAACTCATAATATATCTGTCATCGTAACGTTAAGCGTGCGGACCCTACGGGTTCAAGAACTATGTATACATGACCTAGAACTATTCTCGGTCAATAACCAATAGCGGAACCTGGATGCTCATATTGGCTCCTACATATTCTACGAAGATCTTTATCGGTCAAACCGCATAACAACATATGTTGTTCCCTTTGTCATCGGTATGTTACTTGCCAGAGATTCAATCGTCGGTATCCAATACCTAGTTCAATCTCGTTACCGGCAAGTCTCTTTACTCGTTACGTAATGCATCATTCCATAACTAACTCATTAGCTACATTGCTTGCAAGGCTTATAGTGATGTGCATTACCGAGAGGGCCGAGAGATACCTCTCCGACAATCGGAGTGACAAATCCTAATCTCGAAATACGCCAACCCAACATGTACCTTCGGAGACACCTCTAGAGCTCCTTTATAATCACCCAGTTACGTTGTGACGTTTGGTAGCACACAAAGTGTTCCTCCAGTAAACGGGAGTTGCATAATCTCATAGTCATAGGAACATGTATAAGTCATGAAGAAAGGAATAGCAACATACTAAACGATCAAGTGCTAAGCTAACGGAATGGGTCAAGTCAATCATATCATTCTCCTAATGATGTGATCCCGTTAATCAAATGACAACTCATGTCTATGGTTAGGAAACTTAACCATCTTTGATTAACGAGCTAGTCAAGTAGAGGCATACTAGTGACACTATGTTTGTCTATGTATTCACACATGTATTATGTTTCTGGTTAATACAATTCTAGCATGAATAATAAACATTTATCATGAAATAAGTAAATAAATAATAACTTTATTATTGCCTCTAGGGCATATTTCCTTCAGTCTCCCACTTGCACTAGAGTCAATAATCTAGTTCACATCGCCATGTGATTTAACACCAATATTCACATCATCATGTGACCAACACCCAAAAGGTTTACTACAGTCAATAATCTAGTTCACATCGCTATGTGATTAACACCCAAAGAGTACTAAGGTGTGATCATGTTTTGTTCGTGAGAGAAGCTTAGTCAATGGGTCTGTCACATTCAGAGCCGTATATATTTTGCAAATATTCTATGTCTACAATGCTCTGCACGGAGCTACTCTAGTTAATTGCTCCCACTTTCAATATGTATCCAGATTGAGACTTAGAGTCATCTGGATCGGTGTAAAAGCTTGCACCGATGTAACTCTTTACGACGGGCTCTTTTATCACCTCCATAATCGAAAATATTTCCTTAGTCCTTACTAAGGATATTCTTGACCAATGTCCAGGGATCTACTCCTAGATCACTATTGTACTCCCTTGCCAAATTCAGTGCAAGGTATACAATAGGTCTGGTACATAGCATAGCATACTTTATAGAACCTATGATTGAGGCATAGGGAATGACTTTCATTCTCTTTTCTATTTTCTGCCATGGTCGGGATTTAAGTCTTAGTCAATTTCACACCTTTGCAACACAGGCAAGAACTCTTTCTTTGACTGTTCCATTTTGAACTATTTCAAAATCTTGACAAGGTATGTACTCATTGAAAATCTTATCAAGCGTCTTGATCTATATCAATAGATCTTGATGCTCAATATGTAAGTAGCTTTACTGAGGTCTTTGTTTTAAAAAAACTCCTTTCAAACACTCCTTTATGCTTTGCAGAATAATTCTACATTATTTCCAATCAACAATATGTCATTCACATATACTTATCAGAAATGTTGTAGTGCTCCCACTCACTTTCTTGTAAATACATGCTTCACCGCAAGTCTGTATAAAACGATATGCTTTGATCAACTTATCAAAGCGTATATTCCAACTCCGAGATGCTTGCACCAGTCCATAGATGGATAGCTGGAGCTTGCATATTTTGTTAGCACCTTTAGGATTGACAAAACCTTCTGGTTGCATCATATACAACTCTTCTTTAAGAAAACCATTAAGGAATGCAGTTTTGACATCCATTTGCCAGATTTCATAAATTGTGGCAATTGCTAACATGATTCGGACAGACTTAAGCATCGCTACAGTTGAGAAAATCTCATTGTAGTCAACACCTTGAACTTGTCAAAAACCTTTTTGCGACAAGTTGAGTTTTGTAGATAGTAACACTACTATCAACGTCCGTCTTCCTCTTGAAGATCCATTTATTTTTCTATGGTTTGCCGATCATCGGGCAAGTCCACCAAAGTCCACACTTTGTTCTCATACATGGATCCTATCTCAGATTTCATGGCCTCCAGCCATTCTGCGGAATCTGGGCTCATCATCGCTTCCTCATAGTTCGTAGGTTTATCATGGTCTAGTAACATGACTTTCAGAACAGGATTACCATACCACTCTGGTGCGAACCGTACTCTGGAAGACCTACGAGGTTTTGTAGTAACTTGATCAAAAGTTTCATGATCATCATCATTAGCTTCCTCACTAACTGGTGTAGGAATCACTGGAACTAATTTCAGTGATGAACTATTTTCCAATTCGGGAGAAGGTACAGTTACCTCATCAAGTTCTACTTTCCTCCCACTCACTTCTTTCGAGAGAAACTCCTTCTCTAGAAAGGATCCATTTTTAGCAACGAATATCTTGCCTTTGGATCTGTGATAGAAGGTGTACCCGACAGTTTCCTTTGGGTATTCTATGAAGACGCACTTCTCCGATTTGGGTTTGAGCTTATCGGGATGAAACTTTTTCACATAAGCATCATAGCCCCAAACTTTAAGAAACGGCAACTTGGGTTTCTTGCTAAACCACAGTTCATATGGTGTCGTCTCAATGGATTTAGATGGCGCCCTTTTATCATTAATGCAGCTTTCTCTAATGCATAACCCCAAAATGACAATGGAAAATCAATAAGAGACATCATAGATGCACCATATCCAATAAAGTGCGGTTACGACGTTCGGACACACCATAACGTTGTGGTGTTCCAGGTGGCGTGAGCTGTGAAACTATTCCACATTGTTTTAATTGAAGACCAAACTCGTAACTCAAATATTCGTCTCCGCGATCAGATCGTAGAAACTTTATTTTCTTGTTACGATGATTTTCCACTTCACTCTGAAATTCTTTTGAACCTTTCAATTATTTCATACTTATGTTTCATCAAGTAGATATACCCATATCTGCTCAAATCATTTTGTGAAGGTCAGAAAATAACGATACTTGCCACGAGCATCAACACTCATTGGATCGCATACATCGGTATGTATTATTTCCAATAAGTCAGTAGTTTGTTCCATTTTTCCGGAGAACGAGTTTTAGTCATCTTGCCCAAAAGGCCTGGTTCGCAAGCATCAAATGATTCATAAGCAAGTGATTCCGAAAATCCATCTTTATGGAGTTTCTTCATGCGCTTTACACCGATATGACCCAAACAGCAGTGCCACAAATAAGTTGCACTATCATTATTAACTTTGCATCTTTTGGCATCAATATTATGAATATGTGTATCACTACAATCGAGATCCAACAAACTATTTTCATTGGGTGTATGACCATTTGAAGGTTTTATTCATGTAAACAGAACAACAATTATTCTCTCACTTTAAATGAATAACCATATTGCAATAAACATGATCAAATCATATTCATGCTCAACGCAAACGCCAAATAACATTTAGTTAGGTTTAACACTAATCCCTAAAGTATAGGGAGTGTGTGATGATGATCATATCAATCTTGGAAATACTTCCAACACTCATCGTCATTTCCCCTTCAACTAGTCTCTGTTTATTCTGTAACTCCTGTTTCGAGTTACTAATCTTAGCAACCAAACAAGTATCAAATACTCAGGGGCTACTATAAACACTAGTAAGGCACACATCAATAACCTGTATATCAAATATACTCTTGTTCACTTTGCCATCCTTCTTATCCACCAAATATTCAGGGCATTTCCGCTTCCAGTGACCATTTCCTTTGCAGTGTAAGCACTCAGTTTCAGGCTTTGGTCTAGCTTTGGTCTTCTTCACGGGAGTGACAACTTGTTTGCCATTCTACTTGAAGTTTCACTTTCTTTCCCATTGCCCTTTCCTTGAAACTAGTGGTCTTCTCAATCATCAACACTTGATGCTCTTTCTTGATTTCTATCTTCATCGATTTCAACATTACGAAGAGCTCAGGAATCGTTTTTGTCATCCGTTGCATACTATAGTTCATCACGAAGTTCTAGTAACTTAGTGATGGTGACTAGAGAATTCTGTCAATCACTATCTTATCTGGAAGATTAACTCCCACTTGATTCAAGCGATTGAAGTACCCAGACAATCTGAGCACATGCTCACTAGTTGAGCGATTCTCCTTCATATTTTAGCTATAGAACTTGTTGGAGACTTCATATCTCTCAACTCGGGTATTTGCTTGAAATATTAACTTCAACTCCTGGAACATCTCATATGGTTCATGACATTCAAAATGTCTTTGAAGTCCCGATTCTAAGGCGTTAAGCATGGTGCACTAAACTATCAAGTAGTCATCATATTGAGCTAGCCAAACGTTCATAACGTCTGCATCTGCTCCTGCAATAGGTCTGTCACCTAGTGGTGCATTAAGGACATAATTCTTCTGTGCAGCAATGAGGATAAACCTCAGATCACGGATCCAATCCGCATCATTGCTACTAACATCTTTCAACACAATTTTCTCTAGGAACATATCAAAATAAACATATGAAAGCAACAACGCAAGCTATTGATCTACAACATAATTTGCAAAATACTACCAGGACTAAGTTCATGATAAATTTAAGTTCAATTAATCATATTACTTAAGAACTCCCACTTAGACAGACATCTCTCTAGTCATCTAAGTGATCACGTGATCCAAATCAACTAAACCATGTCCGATCATCACGTGAGATGGAGTAGTTTCAATGGTGAACATCACTATGTTGATCATATCTACTATATGATTCACGTTCGACCTTTCGGCCTCCGTGTTCCGAGGCATATTTGTTATAAGCTAGGCTCGTCAAGTTTAACCTGAGTATTCCGCGTGTGCAACTGTTTTGCGCCCGTTGTATTTGAACGTAGAGCCTATCACACCCGATCATCACGTGGTGTCTCAGCACGAAGAACTTTCGCAACGGTGCATACTCAGGGAGAACACTTCTTGATAATTTTTTAGTGAGAGATCATCTTAAAATGCTACCGTCAATCAAAGCAAGATAAGATGCATAAAAGGATAAACATCACATGCAATCAATATAAGTGATATGATATGGCCATCATCATCTTGTGCTTGTGATCTCCATCTCCGAAGCACCATCGTGATCACCATCGTCACCGGTGCGATACCTTGATCTCTATTGTAGCATCGTTGTCGTTACGCCATCTATTGCTTCTACGACTATCGCTACCGCTTAGTGATAAAGTAAAGCAATTACAGGGCGTTTGCATTTCATACAATAAAGCGACAACCATATGGCTCCTGCCAGTTGCCGATAACTTCGGTTACAAAACATGAACATCTCATACAATAAAATATAGCATCATGTCTTGACCATATCACATCACAACATGCCCTGCAAAAACAAGTTAGACGTCCTCTACTTTGTTGTTGCAAATTTTACGTGGCTACTACGGGCTGAGCAAGAACCGTTCTTACCTACGCATCAAAACCACAACGATAGTTCGTCAAGTTAGTGTTGTTTTAACCTTCGCAAGGACCGGGCGTAGCCACACTCAGTTCAACTAAAGTTGGAGAAACAGACACCCGCTAGTCACCTGTGTGCAAAGCACGGCGGTAAAACTAGTCTCGCGTAAGCGTACGCGTAATGTCGGTCCGGGCCGCTTCATCCAACAATACCGCTGAACCAAAGTATGACATGCTGGTAAGCAGTATGACTTGTATCTCCCACAACTCACTTGTGTTCTACTCGTGCATATAACATCAATGCATAAAACCTAGGCTCGGATGCCACTACTGGGGAACGTAGTAATTTCAAAAAAAAAATCCTACGCACACGCAAGATCATGGTGATCCATAGCAACGAGAGGGGAGAGTGTTGTCCACGTACCCTCGTAGACCGTAAGCGGAAGCGTTATTACAACGCGATTAATCTAGTCGTACGTCTTCACGATCCGACCGATCCAAGTACCGAACGCACAGCACCAAAACATACATCAAGTGGATCATGTGAATATCCCATTGTCACCACAGATAAGCACGGTAAGACATACATCAAGTGTTCTCAAATCCTCAAAGACTCAATCCCGACAAGATAACTTCAAAGGGATAACTCAATCCATTACAAGAGAGTAGAGGGGGAGAAACATCATAAGATCCAACTATAATAGCAAAGCTCGCGATACATCAAGATCGTATCACCTCAAGAACACGAGAGACAGAAATGAAACACGTAGCTACTGGTACATACCCTCAGCCCAGAGGGTGAACTACTCCCTCCTTGTCATGGAGAGCGCCAGGATGATGAAGATGGCCACCGGTGATGGATTCCCGTTCCGGCAGGGTGCCGGAACAGGCTCCCGAGAGGTTTTTGGTGGCTACAGAGGCTTGTGGCGGCGGAACTCCCGATCTATTATGTTCCCCAAAGGTTTTATGGTACATGGACGTATATAGGCGAAAGAAGTCGATAAGGGGAGCCTCGAGGGGCCCACGAGAGTGGAGGGCACGCCCAGGGGGTAGGCGCGCACCCCTACCTCGTGGCCTCCTCGAAGCTTCCCGGACTTCAGCTCCACGTCTCCTGGATCAGGTTCGTTCCAAAAATCACGCTCCCGAAGGTTTCATTCCATTTGGACTCCGTTTGATATTCCTTTTCTTCGAAACACTGAAATAGGCAAGAAAACAGCAATATGGGTTGGGCCTCCGGTTAATTGATTAGTCCCAAAAATAATATAAAAGTGTATAATAAAGCCCGTAAACATCCAAAACAGATAATATAATAGCATGAATGCTTCATAAATTATAGATACGTTGGATACATATCAGCATCCCCAAGCTTAATTCTTGCTCGTCCTCGAGTTGGTAAATGATAAAAGAAAGAATGTATGAAGTGTGAATGCTAGCAGGTGCACAAGTTTGTTCAATGATAATTTCAATGACAGTAGTTCAAATCATAAAACTTCTCAAGATCAAGTAACAAGCTATTCACATGGTAAAGCATAGACCATAAACTTTCTTGAAAACTAGCAAACTTCATTCTCAGTCATCAAACAATTACAATTCATCTTATTTTCAGGAAGGGTCTATGTCAGAGCTTTGATTTAGCAAACTCCACATACTCAACTATGATATAGTCTTGCATGATTGCTACCACTCAAAGCATATTCTTAGAACAAATAGCATCCATCGAACACAGAGAAATATAGGGGCTTAGTGTTTCGCCTCCCAACTCACTTATCATATAGATAATTGTCAACAATAATAATTCATGATCAAATATATTTGCATGGCCATATATGCTTAGATCTTTACCCAACACACGATGCTTGCCAACTAAAGAGTAGGTACGAATGAGAAGGAATACTATTGACTCTTGCATAAAAGTAAAAGATAGGCCCTTCGCATAGGGAAGCAGGGATTTGTTGGGGAACGTAGTAATTTCAAAAAAAATCCTACGCACACGCAAGATCATGGTGATGCATAGCAACGAGAGGGGAGAGTGTTGTCCATGTACCCTCATAGACCGTAAGCGGAAGCGTTATGACAACGCGATTGATGTAGTCGTACGTCTTCACGATCCGACCAATCCAAGTACCGAACGCAGGGCACCTCCGACTTCAGCACACGTTCAGCTCGATGATGATCTCCGGACTCTGATCCAGCAGAGTTTCGGGGATGAGTTCCGTCAGCACGACGGCGTGGTGACGATGATGATGTTCTACCGACGCAGGGCTTCGCCTAAGCACCGCAACGATATGACCGAGGTGGAATATGGTGGAGGGGGGCACCGCACACGGCTAAGGAACGATCACGAAGATCAACTTGTGTGTCATGAGGTGCCCCCTGCCCTCGTATATAAAGGAGCAAGGTGGAGGGGGCGGCCGGCCAAAGGAGGGCGCGCCAGGGAGGAGTCCTACTCCCACCGGGAGTAGGACTCCCTCCTTTCCTAGTCCAACTAGGAGAGGGGAAGGAAGGGAAGGAGAAGGAGAAGGAAGGAGAGGGAGGAAAAGGAGGAAAGGGGGGCCGACCCCTTAGTCCAATTCGGTTTGGGCTAGGGGGGCCGGCCCCTTAGTCCAATTCGGTTTGGGCTAGGGGGGCCGGCCCCTTAGTCCAATTTGGTTTGGGCTAGGGGGGCCGCGCGCCCTGGCTCCTCTCTTCCACCACTTGGCCCATGAGGCCCATTGCTTCTTCCTCGTATTCCCGTAACTCCCTGATACCCCTGAAAAATACCCGAATCACTCGGAACCTTTCCGGCCTCCGAATATAGCCGTCCAATATATCGATCTTTACATCTCGACCATTTCGAGACTCCTCGTCATGTCCCCGATCTCATCCGGGACTCCGAACTCCTTCGGTACATCAAAACTCATAAACTCATAATATAACTGTCATCGTAACGTTAAGCGTGCGGACCCTACGGGTTCGAGAACTATGTAGACATGACCTAGAACTATTCTCGGTCAATAACCAATAGCGGAACCTGGATGCTCATATTGGCTCCTACATATTCTACGAAGATCTTTATCGGTCAAACCGCATAACAACATACGTTGTTCCCTTTGTCATCGGTATGTTACTTGCCCGAGATTCGATCGTCGGTATCCAATACCTAGTTCAATCTCGTTACCGGCAAGTTTCTTTACTCGTTACGTAATGCATCATTCCGTAACTAACTCATTAGCTACATTGCTTGCAAGGCTTATAGTGATGTGCATTACCGAGAGGGCCGAGAGATACCTCTCCGACAATCGGAGTGACAAATCCTAATCTCGAAATACGCCAACCCAACATGTACCTTCGGAGACCCCTGTAGAGCTCCTTTATAATCACCCAGTTACGTTGTGACGTTTGGTAGCACACAAAGTGTTCCTCCAGTAAACGGGAGTTGCATAATCTCATAGTCATAGGAACATGTATAAGTCATGAAGAAATGAATAGCAACATACTAAACGATCAAGTGCTAAGCTAACGGAATGGGTCAAGTCAATCATATCATTCTCCTAATGATGTGATCCCGTTAATCAAATGACAACTCATGTCTATGGTTAGGAAACTTAACCATCTTTGATTAACGAGCTAGTCAAGTAGAGGCATACTAGTGACACTATATTTGTCTATGTATTCACACATGTATTATGTTTCTGGTTAATACAATTCTAGCATGAATAATAAACATTTATCATGAAATATGGAAATAAATAATAACTTTATTATTACCTCTAGGGCATATTTCCTTCAGGATTTGCAGAGGTGCCAGAGCTCGATTTTGAAATAGAAATAAATTTTTTTGAGAGGTATGCTTTCATTGTCAACATAACAACCAAGAGTTCCCAATATCTTCCATACTACATACATTATAGGCGGTTCTCTTTTACTTCCCCTCCACCAATAATCATCAATCCATGGCTTGCCCAAAACAACGGGTGCCTCCAACTACCATCAATCCTGGGGGAGTTTTGTTTGCAATTATTTTTGATTTGATTTTGATCTTTTGATCATGGAACTGGGCATCCTAGTTACCGGCCATTTTTCTCGTGAATGATGAGCGGAGTCCACTCATCGTGAGAATAACCCACCTAGCATGGAAGATACTGACAGCCCCTAGTCGCTACATGAGCGATTCGGGCATACACAACAGATTATTATTTGAAGGTTTAGAGTTTGGCACATGCAAATTTACTTGGAACTGCAGGTAAATACCGCATATAGGTAGGTATGGTGAACACTCATGGAAGATACTTGGTTCAAGGGATTTGGATGCACAAGCAGTATTCCCGCTTAGTACAGATATTTTGGCTAGCAAAGGATTCTAAAAAGCAAGCACCACATGTTGGAGGATCTATAACAATATAACTTCTATACAAATATACCCAAGCATAACTCATTACGTCGTCTTCCTTGTCCAACTTCAACTAATTTGCCCAGGTTTGAAAATAACTAATGGGGCTCACAATCATAGAAGATGTCTAAGATAGTATATTTATATGTGAAATTTCTCCTCCTTCAATATTCTTTCATGAATTGTTCAAATGACCAATACAATACTTGCTGACCTTCAATAAATTTACCATCTCTATTTCTTAGATGTGAAGTCATTACTCCCGATGGGGTAAGCATATGAAACATATATAATTTCAGATTTATGGCATTCAACTCATTCAACCATTTACTCATAGGATATAAGTGAAGCACACGAGTAAATGACAAACTACTCTAAAAAGATATAAGTGAAGATCAATGGGTAGTTAAATAATTATGTAGCTATGTGAAGACTCTCTCTCATTTAAGAATTTCAGATCTTGGTATTTTATTCAAACAGAAAGCAAAACAAAATAAAATGACATGGCGCTCCAAGCAAAACACATATCATGTGGTGATTAAAAATATAGCTCCAAGTAAAGTTACCGATGAACAAAGACGAAAGAGGGGATGCCATCCGGGGCATCCCAAGCTTAGGCTCATGGTTGTCCATGAATATTACCTTGGGGTTCCTTGGGCATCCCCAAGCTTAGGCTCTTGCCACTCCTTATTCCATAGTCCATCGAATCTTTACCCAAAACTTGAAAACTCCACAACACAAAACTCAAGAAAAAACTCGTAAGCTCCGTTAGTATAAGAAAATAAATCACCACTAAGGTACTATTGTGAACTCATTCTAAATTCATATAGGTGTAATATCTACTGTATTCCAACTTCTCTATGGTTCATACCCTCTGATACTACTCATAGATTCATCAAAATAAGCAAACAACACATAGAAAACAGAATCTGTCAAAAACTGAATAGTCTGTAGTAATCTGTATCAAACGTATACTTCTGGAACTCCAAAAATCCTACAAACTTAGGACGTCCTAAGAAATTTGTGTGCCAATCCATATGAAAAAGAATCAGAACAAAATCACGCTTCTGTGAATTACGAAAACTAATTTACTGGGTGCAAAAGTTTCTGATTTTCAGCAGGATCAACACAACTATCACCGTAAGCTATCCTAAAGGTCTTACTTTGCATTTTATTGAAACAAAAGCTATTAAACATGATTACTAAATTAGCTTAATCATGTGAACACACAAAAACAGTAGGGTTAAATATTGGGTTGTCTCCCAACAAGCGCTTTTCTTTAATACCTTTTTAGCTAGGCATGATGATGACAATGATGCTGACATAAAAGATAAGAATTGCAACATAACAGGAGCATCATGAAGCTTATGACTAGCACATTTAAGTATAACCCACTTCCTATGCATAGGGATTTTGTGAGCAAACAACTTATGGGAAAAAGAATCAACTAGCATAGGAAAGCAAAACAAGCATAGTTTCAAGATTTTCAACACATAGAGAGGAAACTTGATATTATTGCAATTCCTACAAGCATATATTCCTCCCTCATAATAATTTTCAGTAGCATCATGAATGAATTCAACAATATAACTATCACATAAAGCATTATTTTCATGATCCACAAGCATATAAATTTTACTACTCTCCGCATAAGCATAATTCTTCTAATTCATAGTAGTGGGAGCAAACTCAACAAAATAACTATCACGTGAGGCATAATCCAATTGAAAATTAAAACCGGGATGACAAGTTACATAGTTATCATTATTCCTTATAGCATACATGTCATCACAATTATCATCATAGATAGCAACTTTGTTCTCATAATCAATTGGAACCTCTTCCGAAATAGTGGATTCATCACTAAATAAGTCATGACCTCTCCAAATCCACTTTCATAATTATCACAATAAGATTCAACACCCTCCAAAATAGTGGGATCATTACTTCCTAAAGTTGACACTCTTCCAAACCCACTTTCATCAATATAATCATCATAAATAGAAGGCATGCTATCATCAAAATAAATTTGCTCATCATAACTTGGAGGACAAAAAAGTATCATCTTTATCAAACATAGCATCCCCAAGCTTGTAGCTTTGCATATCATTAGCATCATGCATATTCAAGGAATTCATACTAACAACATTGCAATCATGCTCATCATTCACATATTTAGTGCCAAGCATATATTCCTCCCACATAATAATTTTTAGTAGCATTATGAATGAATTCAACAATATAACCAGCACATAAAGCTTTCTTTTCATGATTTACTTGCATGAAATTTTTACTACTCTCCACATAAGCAAATTTATTCACATCAATAGTAGTGGGAGCAAACTCAACAAAATAATTGTCATGTGAGGCATAATCCAATTGAAAACTAAAATCATGATGACAAGTTTCATGGTTATCATTATTCTTAATAGAATACAAGTCATCACAATAATCATCATAGATAGCAACTTTGTTCTCATAATCAGTTGGGACCTCTTCCGAAATAGTGGATTCATCACTAAATAAAGTCATGACCTCTCCAAATCCACTTCCATAATTATCACAATAATATTCAACATCCTCCAAAATAGTGGGATCATTACTACCTAAAGTTGACACTCTTCCAAACCCACTTTCATCAATATAATCATCATAAATAGGAGGCATGCTTTCATCATAATAAATATTCTCATCAAAACTTGGGGAACTAAACATATCATCTTCATCAAACATAGCTTCCCCAAGCTTGTGGCTTTGCATATCATTAGCATCATGGATATTCAAGGAATTCATACTAACAACATTGCAATCATGCTCATCATTCAAAGATTTAGTATCTCATTTTATAGACTTCTTCTAGCACTTGAGCATGATTTTCCTTTTCATCATACTTACGAAAGATATTAAAAAGATGAAGTGTTTGAGACAAACTCAATTCCAATTTTTTTGTAGTTTTCTTTTATAGACATAACTAGTGATAAAACAAGAAACAAAAAGCTTCGATTGCAAGATCTAAAGATATACCTTCAAGCACTCACCTCCCCGGCAACGGCACCAGAAAAGAGCTTGATGTCTACTACACAACCTTCTTATCGTAGACGTTGTTGGGCCTCCAAGTGCAGAGGTTTGTAGGACAGTAGCAAATTTCCCTCAAGTGGATGCCCTAAGGTTTATCAATCCGTGGGAGGTGTAGGATGAAGATGGTCTATGTCAAGCAACCCTGCAACCAAATAACAAAGAGTCTCTTGCACACCCAATACAATGGTAAATTGTATAGGTGCACTAGTTTAGCGAAGAGATGGTGATACAAGTGCAATATGGATGATAGATATAGGTTTTTGTAATCTGAAAATATAAAAACAGCAAGGTAACAAGTGGTAAAAGTGAGCATAAACGGTATTGCAATGCTTAGAAACAAGGCCTAAGGTTCATACTTTCACTAGTGGAAGTTCTCTCAACAATAATAACATAACTGAATCATATAACTATCCCTCAACATGCAACAAAGAGTCACTCCAAAGCACTAATAGCGGAGAACAAACGAAGAGATTATTGTAGGGTACGAAATCACCTCAAAGTTATCCTTTCTGCTCGATCTATTCAAGAGTCCGTAGTAAAATAACACGAACCTATTCTTTCCGTTCAATCTATCATAGAGTTCATACTAGAATAACACCTTAAGACACAAATCAACCAAAACCCTAATGTCACCTAGATAATCCAAGGTCACCTCAAGTATTCGTGGACATGATTATACGATATGCATCACACAATCTTAGATTCGTCTATTCAACCAACACAAAGTACTTCAAAGAGTGCCCCAAAGTATCTACCGGAGAGTCGAGACGAAAACGTTTGCCAACCCCTATGCATAAGTTCACAAGGTGAACCCGCAAGTTGATCACCAAAACTTACATCAAGTGGATCACGTGAATATCCCATTCTCACCACAGATAAGCACGGCAAGTCATACATCAAGTGTTCTCAAATCCTCAAAGACTCAATCCGACAAGATAACTTCAAAGGGAAAACTCAAACCATAACAAGAGAGTAGAGGGGGAGAAACATCATAAGATCCAACTATAATAGCAAAGCTCGCGATACATCAAGATCGTATCACCTCAAGAACACGAGAGAGAGAGAGAGATCAAACACATAGCTACTGGTACATGCCCTCAGCCCCGAGGGTGAACTACTCCCTCCTCGTCATGGAGAGCGTCGGGATGATGAAGATGGCCACCGGTGATGGATTCCCGTTCCGGCAGGGTCCCGGAACGGGCTCCCGAGAGGTTTTTGGTGGCTACAGAGGCTTGCAGCGGCGGAACTCCCGATCTATTATGTTCCTCAAAGGTTTTAGGGTATATGGACTTATATAGGTGAAAGAAGTCGGTAAGGGGAGCCTCGAGGGGCCCACGAGGGTGGAGGGCGCGCCCAGGGGGGTGGGCACGCCCCCCTGCCTCGTGGCCTCCTTGAAGCTTCCCTGACTACAGCTCCACGTCTCTTGGATCACGTTCGTTCCAAAAATCACGCTCCCAAAGGTTTCATTCCGCTTGGACTCCGTTTGATATTCCTTTTCTCCGAAACACTAAAATAGGCAAGAAAACAACAATATGGGCTGGGCCTCCGGTTAATAGGTTAGTCCCAAAAATAATATAAAAGTGCATAATAAAGCCCGTAAACATCCAAAACAAATAATATAATAGCATGAATGCTTCATAATTATAGATACGTTGGAGATGTATAAGTGATCTTAGCTCAAGGGGAATAAGGTGAAGACGTGGTCTTCTAAGTTCAATCTCAGCCTTCCTAACCATATGCAACTGAAACTGGTCTACGAAATCCTAGTCTTTGTCAAGCTACTTGTTCTATGCCTTCACCCCTTACTTATTTTTTAGCTTCAGGAAGTCATTGCTTGCCTGCTCTTGATTGACTTCCTTGTGTGGAGACATTCACCTGATTGCATATTTGGCTTCATAATGTCTTCCAATTCCGTTCTGTTCTACCTAGCTGCTATCTCTCTTCGTGCTTACACTGGATTGTCTCTTTGACTATGGCATGGCGAGTGTAGTATATCTTCCACTGCATACTGTGTAGGTGCTATTTGCTTGTCTGTCTTTGAAGACATTGTCTATCTTGAAGACTTTCGTAAAAATCACCTATTCACTCCCCTCTAGTCGATACTAGCACTTTCAAACACCAGCTTGGCCCCCTCCACACCCCCCAAAATCCCGCGCTCACCCCGAACCCCCCCCCCCCGCTCACGCACACACACCACCCCTCCCTCGCTCGAAACCTTATCTAGGTCGTCACCGCCGCAGCGCCGCCTCAATCGTTAACCTCCATCGGTCTGCCCGTGCAGGTTACCCACCAAGGTATATACCCTAGCCACCTTGACTTTCTTAGATGACGCCTGTGAAACACCCCCTTTCCCCCAGATCCCCATCCCCATCCCCCACTCCAAAGAATTGCAGCCTAAGCCCGGCTACGCTTCTTGGGGAGTTCGAGGAGCGAATGGCCCAAAAGAGCTTTTTGGCGGCCTCTTCGCCCAACGTCAGTGAGGTGGCCGCCGAGGAAGCTGACGATGATGACTAGCCGCAGCCTTTCAATCAACGGACTAGAGTATTCTGGTATGTCATGGATGCTGGTTACGACATCGAGGTTGTCGATAGCGGCGGCTTGACGCGGGCTATGTCACAGATTAAGTTCCCCACCCCAACCCCTCCGGTTCGACAACCATCGATCTCATCGATGGCTCTACCGCTGATCTCACGTGGCTCATTATGAACAATCATCGCCATGGAGCCCCTTTGGTCATTTCTGAAGGACACGTTTTGTGACGCTAGCTTGGGATCCTCACCTAGCTGCCAAGTAAGTCCTCATCGAAGACGACCACGAGGAGGAGCCCATCTGTGACAAGTGGGGAAACCCATGATTTGTTTTGACATGCCTCCTCACTGGGGGAATCCCATGATTGTTTTCCCGAACCCCTTTTGTTGTGACAACCTGTCCATTATTTATTGCTATATTTGGTTGTTTGCATTACGCCTTGTTTATTTCATTGGGTTTTGGTTGTCCAGTTGTTTGTGATTAGCATATGTCCAGTTTCAATTGTCATCTTTGGTTGTTCGTAGTATGCCTTGTTTATTTAAGTTATTTACAATGTGATGTTATATATGTGCAAGTATGAACTGTGCAGTTCAATTAAATCAATACCAGTTTTAACAATAGCTCTATGAATGACTACATTTGGTTGGTGTTAAGCATGTTGTATTTAACACGTCTTTCCATTTGATTTAACAATAACTAGTATACTTAGACCTGCACAATACCAGTTTGAATGCTATGTTTGCTTGTTTTTAAATGTTAGGCCCGTTGTAGTTAACACACATTTCCACTTCTTGTTTTTCTTAACTAGTGTGCTTAAACCTTCACCATGAAGCTATCATTTGGAGATTATGTTGTCTACCATGGATATATTTGGTTGATGTTTAGCCTGTTGTGCTTAACATGCCTTTATATGTACTTACACATGACAATATTTGGAACAACTGTTGTTTACCATCGAGGTTAGTTTCATCCCATGGCTTATATATATACTCACTGTTCAGGATAACGGTAGCTGGTACCATTTAGGCCGGGGGCCGATAAGGGACTAATCATCAAATCGGACATTTAACTAAATATATTTGTAACCCATTTATTGATAGGTTAACTAGGGCCATATCAAAAATATTTGAGGCTACATAGCAAGATGCATTGTACTGAATGACTAAATATGCAATCCTAGATCACATAGCAACAAGGAAGCGATGTTTGGTTCTAGGCCTAGGAGTGCCACACTTTGCCATACAATGTTGTCAAACTTGCCAAAGGGTTAGTTCTTCAAAACGAGAGCCACAAGTTGGCACGCCTAAGAGAATCTTGCCAAACTTTTTGAGTGTATGTGATGTGAGACCATAGTGTGGTTTGCCTAAGATGTGGCTTGAACCAAACACACACCTAAGTTGGTCAACCTTGCCTATTTAAGGGGTGGCAACCTTGGGTTAACGTAGTCTCAAACCAAGAGTGTTACCTTAATGTTCTGATGGTGTCCAGATATACATAGAAGAGCGGCAAGAACATCAACAACACAACAACAATTAACTGCAGTTAATCGGATGATATTTGTAAAAATGTAATAAACTCCCTCCGCCCCATAATATAATATGTTTATCCATCCACTCCATGAGTATATTCGATGTTATAAGATCTTATATAATGGGACGGAGGGAATGTTGTACTACATCATTGTGCAATTGTTGTTTAGCTTCTAATATTAACTTGGTGCTTTTAGGTACATGTCGTTGGTAAAGATCCGTGCTTCGACCCTTTCTACGTATGGGGCAATGAGATATTGATGAACAAGCATCAGGTGAGGAAACTGATAAAGATTGTTAGTAAAATGGGTCAAAAGATGGCAATTAAACTATTTGTTTACACTTTATCCAAGACAACAGTGAACATCAGCATGGTAAGTAAGAACTCTGCAGCCTTCTTTTTACTGCCCATAATGAGTTGTGTTAGATGATAATGTCTGAATCTTTTTCCTTTCCAGTGGTTCTCGAAGTAGTTTACTCAAGATTACCTCTCAAACTACAGTATTGGTGGGCATGAAAAGGTTAAAGTATTTCTACCAGAACACAATGACTATCTAGATGTCCTCATGAGTCATGAAGACAGTGAAGGATGGGCGGCGACCAACACAAGGGGTTGGACTAGAGTCGTGCGTGACTTCTTCATGGAGGAGAGCCCAATACGGGCATTCTGCTTCACCTTGTTCAGCAACCAGAATCTCTTTTGTATCTTTCTTTACCGTGTTTAACAGTACAAGTATACAAACCTAGTTCATCATTCTTTATTTTGTGCTTATGTAATTCTTGAACATATGTATTTGCAAATCGAATAATGCATTGGTTGTTTAACCCGATGGATATGAATAAAGTTATAGCCAACTTTCAAATTCAAATTCGGTACAATTTTAAATAGCAGTGATTTAATTAGGGTCGAAACATGCTCTATAGGTGGTTACGGCGCACAAGGTCTATAAAGCACAAACGTGTGTGATATACATCATAATCCTACATGGTTTCCGGAGAGGAAACATGTGCGACCATGCACACAATTGCAATTTATGAAGCTTGTGTGAGGTCAGACAATATCACAAACGGTTTAAGCAAATTAAATATTTGTGATAGTGGCCTTATCGTACATGGTTTACAATCATGGACTATTTCGGATGTCATAGTCATCGTAAACGTTGCACCACATAATAGCGTGTGCGATAGTTATCCTGTATGACACTGGTACGACAGTCCAACCTTTCGTAATCCTATCCGACGCGCATACGATGATTAGGTAATCTTCCTAATTACAGATCGCATACGGTTCGGGAGAAGTGAATGTGTGTGATAGTCTCCATATCACACATGCTTGGCAATCATGAACTATTTGTGAGGTGGTGCGCATCGTATACATTGTACCATAGAATACTGTGTGCAATGGTAATACCAGCACACACGAGGAGCAAGGATGGAGCGTTTGGGATATTTGATATATCACAAACAGTTGTGTGACGAATCGCATTTGGGATAGCGGGCATCACATTTGCTTTGTTTTGGAAAACGCGTGCATTCCTACTCCCTATCCCCGACAGTTTCTGGGTCGTGTCGGAAGAACCCACCTATCGCCCACACTGGCAAGGAGACGTTTCAAAATTTCGTGGCGAAAAGGGGTTAAAAACCATTTGTATAGCAGCTCGTTGTACTAGTGAGCCTCCACACGAAAACCAACCGTTACACACTTTTGACCCAACTCGGTGGCACCAATCAAAAATTTGGTGCACCGACCTGTGTAAAAGATATGAATGTTGGTGGTCTCGGTGGGATCAACGGGAAACAACTCGGAGCGACTGATGTGCAATGGTAGGGAAAAACCTTGCTTTGGTGGTACCGATTGCATCATCTCGGTGAGACCGGAATAAATGCAATAAGTAACATAAGGTTGGCAATCCATCTTGGTGGCACCGATTGCAAAACTCAATAAGACCTAAATAATTGCAACAAGTTCTAGAGAGTTGGCAAGGCCATCTTGGTGGCACCGATTACAAAACTCGGTAAGACTGAAATAATTGTAATGGGTTATAGGGAGTTGGCAAGGCCATCTCGGTGGGTGAGGGAGTCCTGGATTAAGGGGTCCTCGGACTGCCGGACTATATACTTTGGCCGGACTGTTGGACTATGAAGATACAAGATTGAAGACTTTGTCCTGTGTCCGGATGGGACTCTCCTTTGCGTGGAAGGCAAGCTTGGCAATTCGCATGTGTAGATCTCCTTCTCTATAACTAACTCTGTGTAACCCTAGCCCCCTCCGGTGTCTACATAAACCGGAGGGTTTAGTCCGTAGGACAACAACAATCATAATCATAGGCTAGCTTCTAGGGTTTAGCCTCTATGATCTCGTGGTAGATCAACTCTTGTAATAGTCATATCATCAAGATCAATCAAGAAGGAAGTAGGGTATTACCTCCATTGAGAGGGCCCGAACCTGGGTAAACATTGTGTCCCTTGTCTCCTGTTACCATTAGCCTTAGATGCACAGTTCGGGACCCCCTACGTGAGATCCGTCGGTTTTGACACCGACATTGGTGCTTTCATTGAGAGTTCCAATGTGCCGTCATGATAAGGCTTGATGGCTTCTTCAATCGTCTTCAACAACGTAGTCCAGGGGGAGGTTTTCCTTCCCAGACAGATCTTCGTATTCGGTGGCTTCGTACTGCGGGCCAACTCGGATGGCCACCTAGAGCAGATCGATAGCTATGCCCCTGGCCATCAGGTCAGGTTTGGAAGCTTGAACTATACTGCCAATATCCGCGGGGACTTGATCTTCGACGGGTTCGAGCCCATGTCAGGTATGCTGAACAGTCACGACGAGCATGACTTAGATCTGCCATCAGACAGTGTTCAGAAGATCGCACCTGCGGCGGCCCCGGGAATCAACCCGGAGCAGATCACGCCCTTCGAGGACGGGTGGATGGAACCCGTCATGGAGGCCGCATACTCATCGGCCTTGGAGCCGAACATTGACCCCACTTCCTATGAGGTCAGTGTTGTCGGACCCCCAGACTCATCTCCGGCTACAGGATCCGAACCGCGTACGCCTGTGCCAATCGAATCTGATTGGGCACCGGTCATGGAGTTCACCCCCGCGTATATTTTTCAGCATTCAGCCTTGGGTAATGTGCTAAATTCATTAAGGTCTCTTTCCTTGTCAGGAGACCCCTGGCCAAACTATGTCCGGCTCGAGTGGGAGGCGGGCGACGAAGAAGTTCGTTCCCCACCCACCACCCACTTAATAGCCACTGTCGATGACTTAACCGACGTTCTTGACTTCAACTCCGAAGACATCGACGGTATGGACGACGATGCAGGAGAAGAACATGAACCACCGCCCACTGGGCACTGGACAGCCACCTCATCATATCATATATATATGGTGGACACGCCAAAAGAAGGCGATGTCGATGATGCAACGAAGGATAATCCCATCGATAATCCACCAAAGCGACGCTGTAGGCGCCGCTCTAAATCCCGCCACAGTAAAAATAGCGGAAACAACGCAAGAAAGAAAAATACCCCGGTCGACTCCAAAGGAAACGACGACCCCATGGACCCAGCGATGGAGCAGGATGAGCCAGGGGACGGTGAACACAGTCCGGAGCCGATGTTAGATGACGCCGATCCTGAGGGTAAAATTCATCAACCTGTCTCCGGAGAGGAGAACAGTTCGGACGATGATGCACTCATTGTCCCAGAAAAACACTTGGAACAAGAGAACCTCCACAGAAGGCTTATTGCCATCGCGAGGTGCTTAAAGAAGCACAAGCAAAGGCTTAAGGCCGCGTAGGACACGCTCAACCGCAGATGGAACAAGGTGCTTGACACTGAAGAGAAATACGATTGCGATCACCACACAAAGAGCTGTAAAAAGCGCAAGCTGCTGCCCAAATTCGACGACGAGGCCATAGAGCCCACTCAACCAAAAACAGCTGATTAGCCGGACCGACCACCCCGTGGCCGCGACAGGACGACCAATGATGCCACACACAAGTCAACACACGATTTACGAGAGCCCCTGGACAAAAAGTCCGATAGGGCCAGGTCCATTTATGGATCTAGGAAGCACGCTCCAGCACAGGATCAGAGCTACCAAAACGATCATATTGATCGAATACCATCTAGGTATCAAAAACCGTCGACAATATGCCATGACACACCCAAATACAGGGGTGCCGCACACCCCCTGTGCTTCACCGATGAGGTGCTGGACCATGAATTCCCGGAAGAACTTAAACCCGTGAATATAGGGCATACGACGGAATGACATACCCTGGGGTCAGGATTGAGGACTTTATCCTTCACATTCATATGGCCCGCGGAGATGATCTCCACGCCATTAAATACCTACCCCTCAAGTTAAAAGGACCAGCTCGCCACTGGTTGAAAAGCCTCCCCGAGAACTCAATTGGAAGTTGGGAAGAACTTGAGAATGCTTTTAGGGCAAATTTCCAACGGACCTATGTCCGACCTCCGAGTGCAGACGACTTAAGTCACATAATTCAACAGCCCGGAGAGTCAGCCTGAAAAGCCTGGAACAGATTTCTTACTAAGAAGAATCAAATCGTCGAAGGCCCGGACGCCGAAGCCTTAGCGGCCTTCAAGCATAGTGTCTGGGACGAATGGCTTGCCAGACACCTTGGCCAGGAAAAGCCAAGGACAATGGCAGCCTTAACAAGCCTCATGGCCCGCTTTTGTGCAGGCAAGGACAGCGGGCTGGCCCGTAGTGGCACCAGCGACCCAGGCACATCCGAAGTCAGAGATGGAACGGGAAGCCGCGACGCAATAAAAACAAGCGTCAAAACAATGATGATGGCCCAGATAACACGACGGTCAACACCGGATTCAGGGGCTCTCGACCCGGTCAACGGACGAAGCCATTTAAAGGCAACAAGATTGACCGTCCAGCCTAAATAAGATTCTAGACAAATTATGTCAGATTCATGGCACCCCCAAAAAACCTGCAAATCACACCCATAGAGAATGTTGGGTTTTCAAGCAGGCCGGCAAGCTCAATGCTGAACACAAGGGGAGGGAGCTTTCGAGTGAACACGAGGTTGAGCCTCGCCAGCTGAACACTGGGGGACAGAAAAAACTCCCACCAGTAGTCAAAACAATGAATATGATCTACGCAACTCACATTCCAAGGAGAATGAGCAAACGCGCACTCCGAGATGTATATGTTGTGGAGCCCGTTGCCCCCAAATTTAGTCCCTGGTCGGCCTGCCCGATCACCTTTGATCGCAGGGATCATCCAACTAGTATCCAGCATGGAGGATCGGCTGCCTTGGTGCTCGACCCAATAATTAATGGATACCATCTCACCCGAGTCCTTATGCACTGCGGCAGTAGTCTTAACCTGATATATCAGGACACGGTCCGCAAAATGGGGATAGACCCGTCAAGAATCAGCAAAAGCAACACTACCTTTAAGGGAGTGATACCAGGCGTTGAGGCCCGCTGCACGGGCTCTCTAATACAATAGGTTGTATTCGGTTCTCCCGACAACTTTAGAAGCAAAGAACTAATCTTCGACATCGCTCCATTCCGAAGCGGCTATCACACACTACTTGGAAGAACAGCCTTCGCTCGTTTTAATGCAGTACCGCACTACGCCTATCTTAAACTAAAGATGCCCTGCCCACGTGGCGTCATCACAGTTAGCGGAAATACAGAGCGTTCCTTACGTTGGAAGAATATGTGGTGGCTCTAGCAGTCGAACACTAAGCGGCCCCTCCAACCAGAATAAACGGTCGGTCATCAAGACCGCGGACACGGTTAGACGAGTCCGGCGCTTCATCAGATGTAACAACCCAGCTGGTATACCCTGATGTCTACTACACAACCTTCTTCTTGTAGACGTTGTTGGGCCTGCAAGTGCACAGGTTTATAGGACAGTAGCAAATTTCCCTCAAGTGGATGACCTAAGGTTTATCAATCTGTGGGAGGCGTAGGATGAAGATGGTCTCTCTCAAACAACCCTGCAACCAAATAACAAAGAGTCTCTTGTGTCCCCAACACACTCAATACAATGGTAAATTGTATAGGTGCACTAGTTCAGCAAAGAGATGGTGATACAAGTGCAATATGGATGGTAGATATAGGTTTTTGTAATCTGAAAATATAAAAACAGCAAGGTAACTAATGATAAAAGTGAGCGTAAACGGTATTGCAATGCTAGGAAACAAGGCATAGGGTTCATACTTTCACTAGTGCAAGTTCTGTCAACAATAATAATATAGATAGATCATATAACAATCCCTCAACATGCAACAAAGAGTCACTCCAAAGCCACTCATAGGGGAGAACAAACGGAGAGATTATGGTAGGGTACGAAACCATCTCAAAGTTATTCTTTCGGATCAATCTATTCAAGAGTTCGTACTAGAATAACACCTTAAGACACAAATCAACCAAAACCCTAATGTCACCTAGATACTCCATTGTCACCTCAAGTATCCGTGGGTATGATTATATGATATGCATCACACAATCTCAGACTCATCTATTCAACCAACACAAAGTACTTCAAAGAGTGCCCCAAAGTTTCTACCGGAGAATCAAGACGAAAACGTGTGCCAACCCTTATGCATAGGTTCATGGGCGGAACCCGCAAGTTGATCACCAAAACATACGTCAAGTGGATCATGTGAATATCCCATTGTCACCACAGATAAGCACGGCAAGACATACATCAAGTGTTCTCAAATCCTTAAAGACTCAATCCGACAAGAAAACTTCAAAGGGAGAACTCAATTCATCACAAGAGAGTAGAGGGGGAGAAACATCATAAGATCCAACTATAATAGCAAAGCTCGCGATACATCAAGATCGTGCCATAGAGAGAACAGGAGAGAGAGAGAGAGATCAAACACATAGCTACTGGTACATACCCTCAGCCCCGAGGGTGAACTACTCCCTCCTCGTCATGGAGAGCGCCGGGATGATGAAGATGGCCACCGGTGAGGGATTCACCCCTCCAGCAGGGTGTCGGAACGGGCTCCCAAGAGGTTTTTGGTGGCTATAGAGGCTTGCGGCGGCGGAACTCCCGATCTATATTTGTCTTTGACGTTTTTAGGGTACATGGACTTATATAGGTGAAAGAAGTCGGTCGGGGGAGCCTCGAGGAGCCCAGGAGACAGGGGCGCGCCTAGGGGGGTGGGCACGCCCTCCTATGTCCTGGCTTCCTCGAACTTTCCCTAGCTTGAACTCCAAGTCTCCCGGATCATATCCTTTCCAGAAATCACGCTTCCGAAGGTTTCATTCCGTTTGGACTCCCTTTGATATTCCTTTTCTTCGAAATACTGAAACAGGCAATAAAACAGCAATATGGGATCGGCCTCCGGTTAGTAGGTTAGTCCCAAAAGTAATATAAAAGTGTATAATAAAGCCCGTAATCATTCAAAACAGATAATAAAATAGCATGAATGCTTCATAGATTACAGATACGTTGGAGACGTATCATACCCCCACAAGTGGTGCTAGGGGCTGCTCGCAAAAAGAAGCCCATAGTTTGGCTCGACTTTATTAATACAATAACATATTGCATTTTCATGGTTCAATAAGATCAACCACCTCCTCGCATGAAGTCTTTTCACCTGGGTTTTTCCTCTTTACAAATGATCATCGTGCTCCGCCCTTCCAGGATACAGCACAACGGAGATAAAGGCGCAGACGTGCAGCAGGGCCCCGCTCAAAGGTTTCTCTTCAGATAAAGACCCTGCGTAAATCTTTTTTAATGTCTCTTGTTGCTTCTTCCCCTCCAAAAACTTAATACAACCGGGAGGGATACTGGGGTTTTCAGCATTTTTGTCACACCAGACTAATGCACGTACCTGGAAACTCAGGGCTTATTATCAAGGGCGTTACTCAACCCAGTATATGTTGCAAAGTCTGAATACCTTAGGGAGTGTTCGGCGTTGCGAGTTTGGCCTTATATGCATCAGCTCCGAATCATGTCCTTGGTCAAATGTTGGATTTGCCCGGCTCCCGTGTTTTGCTACCTTACGTTCCGCTCTATCGGCTAAGGTGGCACCGGGAGAACTACTATTATTGTGCCCTGGTTCATCTAGACGAGCACCTTAGTAGAGAAAGCCGAAAACTGATTGTGATGATACAACATGAGACTAGTCAACCACTCGATGACTCAGCGGAATCTTCGTGATTCCTCTGCATTAATGAAGGACCGGTTTCCCATTCATGTACGAATGCACCATATCCGGATAAACGCGGAAGTACCAGGGGCTATATAGTAGCCCCACCGTCAAACTCCTATGGCTAAGTGAAAGTGTTAAAGCTATATAGTCTGATTGCCTGGTTCGCCGTGCTACCACCTCCTTAACGTACCAAGACGTTGGATCAATTGTGGCTACGTGCTTTCTCGAACACCCCCGCATTATATGCATGGGGGCTGAAGCCGACGACTACTAACTTTCAGGCTATATACATACATAAACGGCCGCACATGAGGCACTATAATACTTTCAGGCAAAAGTATAAACACAACCTTTATAATCAAAATAGCATTGTTTTTACAATTGAGATACATGTCACTCGAACATGGCACTCTTCGAGCACTGAGCCTCTATTAAACGGGCGCCTTCTAAGACTTCTTCAAAATAGTGCTCAGCCGGGTCCTAGCCTTCCGCCGCACCCCGGGTTGCAATAGCGGTGGTTTCCATCCCAGCCCAGTATGTTTTAACATGGGCAAGAGCCATCCGCACACCCTCTATACACGCCGACCTCTTCCCAGCAATGATATGCGACACAACACCAAGGAATAGTTGCACTAATCCAAAATAATTGTCCGGCCTTGGTCCACGTGGCCAAAGATGATCCACAACAGACCTCATAGGAAGCCTGGCCAATCTATGGAGTTTGGCCCATGCGACCATCCTTTCATTCAACGACAGCGGAGGCGTCGGGGCACTGAATTGCGACCAAAATAACCTTTCTACCTGATGGTCTTTTCGATCTTTGTAAAACTCAGTCGCATCAGCAGCACTCTTCGCCAGGTCGGCATACGCGTCTGCAGCACTCCACAACTGATCCAGAGGGGCATATTTCGGATCTCCGAACTTCATCCGCAATAAATAGGGCCTTCCAGCCGTGATATCTCTGGCTTCTCGGAGCTCCTCCTTTATGCCCCTCATTTCAGAGCGGGTTTCCTTGGCTGCCTATAGGGCCTTCTTCAGGTCGGCTGCTTTCGCTCGGCTGTCCTTCTCAAGGAGCTCATAGCGGTCGGCGGCATCTTTCAGCTCAACAGCCATCTCGGCTATCCTTTCCTCGCTCCGGCGATGAGCAGCCTATTCGGCTCTCAACTCTTCGACCGCCTTCAGGGCGGCCGCATCACTTATTCGAGCTTGTTCCTTGGCTCGGGCAAGCTCTGCCCGAAGGGTCTCTACGGCAGCAGCTCCATCTGCAGTCACAGTATATTATAGATACTAGCATAATGCTCCTCTTACAATTTACTAATAAGCAGAACATACCTACCCTGGGCCTCGTCAAGCCGCTTGTTAACAAGCACGATGTCGGCATCTGCCACGTCAAGCTGTCGCTTCAGTTCAGTAAAATCAGCAGTCTGGTCAGCCGCCGGACAATCAGCTGCCTACACATAAAAGCACCACGATTATTACCTGGGATTACGATCCTCCGTTTGCCACCTCTGGATGGCAACCAGAGTCTCAGGGGCTACTATCTATACAGAGCACACCTAGCATGTGCGGTACCGTCAGAAATACATGTATTATTTCGCATACGTCAAAGCCGCTCAGCAGACCTGTGAAGGCTTCATTCAAACCACCTTTGGCGGTGGAAATACTCTCAATCATCGTACCCATTAGGATACGATGTGTCTCTGAGCTGGCCGCTCGCTCTAGAAGACCCATCAATGTGTTCGGCTGTATGCTGGACAATCCCTGACTCTTTTTATCATTCTCCTTGGGAGCCGAATATTCCGAACTTCGGGCAGCCGAAGTGTCAACTTCTGGCCTCAGCGGATTAGGAGAAATCCTCCGTGAGGACACCTCGGGGTCTCCGCCCCATGTGGAGGGGAGGAAGGAGGAGGCGTTTCGCTCTCCATCATCTCCGAAAGGAGATCCCCCGAAGACGAACTCTATGGAGAAGGGCTGCGAGCCGGACTACAACAAATATGTTTCGGTTATTATTCTCAGAGACAGAACGGGATATATTTACCAAAGTACTCTTTTACTTATGGCTCGGTGGAGGGCTGGCCCCCTTTCGGGCGATGTACGGTAAGGACACCCTCTGGGGCGGGGTCCCTTGGCAAGGGTTTCTTCCCTCGTTTGGAAGCCTCTGTTTCCAAGTCTTCAGAGGCGGCCCTTTTCTTACCTTGAGGAGAGGGGATTTTAGGTTTGCCTCCCCGATTATCCTCCTTTGCGGAGGCACTCACTCCCCCAATTTGGATGTATAACATATGAGGCGCCCCTGTGGCTTCACTATTCCTCCCCTCGTCTTCTCCTGATGGCACCTGATACGGCGCGCGCTCAAGCATCCTGGTCAACAAAGGATCCGGCGAGCCTTCGGGAAGAGGGGCCGAACACCTTTTCCTCTACGCCTTCCTTATCCAGTCCTGGCAGAGAGTAGTTTTCAGAATGATGTTATAATAAACATAAAGTACGGTGTGTTCGGTAGCGGGATTACTTACTTGGGTATCCGGACGGTTGCAGTTGAGTCCCATGTCCTCGTTGGTGTCCGGACACTTTATTCATGATCCGAAGAACGACCCATACATCTCTTTGAGCGTCATGCCGAAGAATTGTTGAATGGTTCGCAGTCCTTCCGGGTTGAACTCCCACATACGGAGAGGTCGACGTTGGCAGGGCAGGACCCGACGAACTAGCATTACTTGCATTATCTTGATAAGACTGATGTCTCTCTTGAGGAGGTCTCGGATGCGGCTTTGCAGTGTTAGCACATCGTTAATCGGCCCCCAGTCCAGCCCCTTGTCGACCCATGATGCCAGTTGCGGTGGAGGGCCTGAGCGAAACGCTGGAGGAGCCGCCCGCTTTGTACCTCGGGGAGCTGTGATATAAAACCACTCCTGCTACCATAAATCAGAAGTTTCTGTGAAGGATCCCTTTGGCCATGGGGTGTTGGCTCCTTTGCTTATTATAGCACCTCCGCACTCCGCGTGACGCCCGTAAATCACCCTCGGCCTCACGTTGAAGGTCTTGAGCCATAGACCAAAGTGAGGGGTGATGCGGAGGAAAGCTTCACATACGACGATAAATGACGAGATGTGAAGGATGGAATCCGGAGCTAGATCATGGAAATATAGCCTATAGTAGAACATGAGCCCTCTTGCGAAGGGATGTGTACTAAAACCTAGCCCTCAGAGAAAGTGGGAAATAAATACGACACTCTCGTTGGGTTCGGGAGTAGGGATGACCTGCCCTTGAGCAGGCAGCCTGTGCGGAATCTCGATGGTGAGATATCTGGCCTCCCTAAGCTTCCTGACGTCCTCCTCTATGACGGAGGAGGCCATCCACCAGCCTTGAAGGTTGGATCCGGACATGGTTGAAGGTCCGAAGCACTTATCTTAAGCCTTGGGTGTTGGAACTCGAGCTTTAGGAGGGGAAGGATCAAGCGTGCGAAGAAAAGGACAGGCCTTGGCCCCCTTATAAAGAGGATGCATATCAAGCATCCCCCGCATGGCCGTTTGGGACTTGCCAAAAATCAAGGAGTCATATTAAACAAACATGGTTGGGTTACCCACACCTGTATTGATGAGAATCCTGTGACAAGGGGAACACGATCTCTGCTTCGACAAGACGTGCCAATAAAAACCGCCTCACAACACGTGTAGTGGCTGGTTATGAGAAACGGTTCGAGTAAAGACCGGACTGTGGCATGATGTCGTAAAAAGCTGTCGGTGGATTAGATTTATGAAATATCGTGCTCTCTATGGTGGTATGTGGAATTTGTTTTGCAGAGCCGAACACGATTCTCGTGTTCAAGATCTTCTATGGAGTATTCGGAGAAGGAACCCGCCTTGCAATGCTGAAGACAATCTGCGAGCCGAACTCATCGTCATTGAAGCCTGGTTCAGGGGCTACTGAGGGAGTCCTTGATTAAGGGGTCCTCGAACAGCCGGACTATATACTTTGGCCGGACTGTTGGACTATGAAGATACAAGATTGAATACTTCGTCCCGTGTCCGGATGGGACTCTCCTTTGCATGGAAGGCAAGCTTGGCAATTCGGATGTGTAGATCTCCTTCCGTGTAACCCTAGCCCCCTTCGGTGTCTATATAAACCAGAGGGTTTAGTCCGTAGGACAACAACAATCATAATCATAGGCTAGCTTCTAGGGTTTAGCCTCTACGATCTCGTGGTAGATCAACTCTTGTAATACTCATATCATCAAGATCAATCTAGCAGGAAGTAGGGTATTACCTCCATCGAGAGGGCCCGAACCTGGGTAAACATTATGTCCCTTGTCTCCTGTTACCATTAGCCTTAGACGCACAGTTCGGGACCCCCTACCCGAGATCCACAGGTTTTGACACTGACAGTGGGATCAAGATCCATATCAGTGGATCCGATTTGTTAGGTTTTGGTTGTGACTATGTCCAGATGAACTCGGTGGGTCCGGATAGGTAAGTTTTGGTGGGGCCGAGTTGGATAGGGTTTTGGATAGATTTGAATAGAGAAAGTGGTTGATGGTTTTGGAGCAATATCACTAACCATTTGAGCAAATAGATCATAGTCCAAACCTCACCCCCTTTTAATAGTATTGGCCTTCCTATGGAGTCAAGGTAATCTTGGATCACTTCACCAGAAAATGTAGAGTCTCAAGCTTTTGCCAATCCATTTCCTTAGCATTTTGAGGGATCCACAATCACTAGTACTTGCCCTGCCAATCGTTGGACATCCTAAAATCTATAACTCGAATGGATATTAGTTCAATGAGATATGTGTTGTCATCAATTACCAAAACCACCCAGTGATTTGTTGCACTTTTAGAGACTGAGAGTCTTTCGATGCGATCCAGCATCTCGTTTAGGTGCAAGGGATCGTCAGTGTCCATGTCCTGGCCGTAAGCCGGGTTGATTTTAAGTATGTTCCACGGGTTGCTTGAAGCAACCTTGGAGTTTGGACCAGCTAGGGTCAAACCATGGCTCCTTGCAAAGGAGATCGGATTCGATCTTGACGGAAGATCCGTGCTTGGCCCCAATCCGAGGTCGATGTTTGGTGAGGTGGTGATCAGATCCGTGTATGAAGTTGGATCAGGTGCCATGATGATGAGGTACACGCTCACGACTGCTTCTGGTGCAACCAGCCCCGAGGCCCGGGTTGGGATGGGTTCTGGGGTCAAGGTCGCGGTGCCCGAAGTGTTCCTGAGCCGATCTGGCATCCAACCAGAGAGGACGAGATTGCTGCATGAGTCAGCAATGTACTATAAACTCCCAAACGTAATGACTTGGTTCAGGGTGAAGTTTTCAATTTGGTCGAGATGACCGGCTGCGTTGGCATGCAAAATGATGCTACCGAACATGAAAACCTGGCCGGGGACGAAGATGTAAACGTTGCCGTCATCATTGTTGACATTGAGACGAGCCAGTGATCCTTTTTCCATCACACAACATAGCTCTGAAGGAAAGCACCAATGCCAGTACAAAAACTGGTAGACCTCGGGTAGGGGGGCCCTGAGCTGTGGATCTCGAATCAATGGGTAACAGGAGATGAAGGGGATAATATTTACCTAGGTTCGGGCCATATCGATGTGGTAAAACCCTATGTCCTGTTGAAAGTGCAACTAACCACTCAGTGGTTTTGGTAATTCATAACAACATATATCTCATTGAACTATTGTCCACTTAAGATAAATATTTTGGGATGTTCAATGATTGGCATGGCATGGACTAGAGCTGTGGACCCCTCATAATGCTAATGAAAAGGATTGGCAAAAGCTAAGGCTCTACATTTTGTTTAAGTGATCCAAGATCACATTGAGTCCATAGGAAAGCCAATACTATTAAAAGGGGATGAGGTGTTTCTTAATGATCTATTTTCTCAAGTGCTTGGTGATATTGCTCCAAAACCCTCAGCCACTTTCTCCATCCACATATGTCCAAACCCTAAATTCCAACTCGGCCTCACCGATATTTCCTACCCGGAGCCACCGAGTTCATCTGGACTTAGCCACTGCCAAAACCCTAACAATTTGGTTCACCCAATATGGATCTCGGTCCCACTGAGATGGCCTTGCCAGCTCTTTGTTGCTTGTTGAAATTATTTCGGTCCCACCAAGATGTTGCAATTGATCTCACCGAGATGGCCTGACCGATTCTCTGTTGCCTTATTGCTTCACTTCGGTCTCACCGAGATGATGCGATTGGTGCCACCGAGATGAGGTTTGGCCTAAGCCCTTGCACATCGGTCCCACCGAGTTGTTCTCGGCGGTCCCACCGAGATTCCTAACGTTCATATTTTTACACAGATTGGGGCCAGCCACTGAGTTTTCTGATCGGTGCCACCAAGATGGGTCGAAAGTGTGTAACGGTTGGATTTTGTGTGGAGGCTATATATTCCCCTCCACCTCTTCTTCCTTAGAGAAAAGAGCCATCCGAGCGTGCCTACACTTCCACCATTCATTTTTTGAGAGAGAACCGCCTACTCATGTGTTGAGGTCAAGTTGCTTTCCACTCAAATCCTTCTTCCACCATAGCAAATCTATGAGAGAGAGATGAGTGTTGGGTTGACTATCATTTGAAGCACAAGAGCAAGGAGTTCATCATCAACACACCGTCTATTACCTTTTCAAAGCGGTGTATCCTAGATTGGTTAGGTGTCGCTTGGTAGCCTCCGACATGATGTGGAGTTGAACCAAGAAGTTTGTAAGGGCAATGAGATCACCTACTTTGTGAAGATCTACTCGAGTGAGCAAGTCCTTCGTGGGCGATGGCCATGGAGGGATAGACAAGGTTGCTTCTTTGTGGACCCTTCATGGGTGGATCCCCCCTGGACTCCCACAGCCGTTACTGTAGCGACTAGACCTCAAACAGTCAAGTCTCTGTGCATCAGTGTCATTCCTGGATCGGTAATGCTAACATGCACAGTACTCGAGGAATTATAACAGAGTTTCAATCACACACTTATTACATCGGTTCCTCGTAAAGAGTATGATTACATAAATAAACATGGCTGAAGGCCATCTAAAGTAGATAACTGCGGAAGCTTCAAAGGTAGATGAGTCCATCAACTCCAACAGCACAGTTGAGTGCAAAACAACGATCTATCGCACCTTATTCAAAGTCTAAGTAGTCTGCAACATAAGACGTTGCAGCCCGAAACGGGTCGGCAGATGGAATATGCTGGCATAGTTACACTGTAAAGCAATGATAATGCAAGAACTATTTCTACATGCAATATTTGGCTGGTGGAGGCTGTAAGTTTCATGGTTTTGCATAAAGCTAGTTTTTCCCTACAACAAAGGAATAAATTTATTTAACTACTCCCATGTTGCCCATTATTTGAGAAGGTAACCCCAACTCAAATCCCAATTAAAAATATCATCATTAACCCAACTTAATAATTAATTAAAGTAACATGTTGAGATCACATCAATAGATTCAAGTAATAGATACTCAAGACGTCCATAACCGGGGTCACGGCTAACCATGATTAGTTTATACACTTTGCGGAGGTTTGCACACTTTTCCCCACACGACTCGATCTCCTTCGTTGAATTTCTCGCACTTCATGATGTTTGAGAAACGGATGACAGAGACACAGTCTTTCAGTAGCATTAACTCTCTACTCCGGGTAGACAGTACCACCTACATCCCTCTACATCTGCTAGTCTACCTCTTCAAGAGCTCACGCAACATACTCAACTATGCCAGAGCCCATAATGGCTTGTGGCTGCACACGGAAGTTTCTAGCATGAATAATCTTATAATCCCTTAGAGTCTAGGTGGCATTCCATACGATAGTCACACGGTAACCCCGGGATTTCCAAAAGCAGGCAACACTGGGTTCCCCAGGTGCCTCAACCAATCCACCAGATGTGTATTAATGTTGCCACCTTAATGTTATCCAATTTAAAATACCTCTCAAACTTCCATGTGTGAATCACGATCCAATCCCCGTCTACGAGCATGGCTAAGCAATAATAAGATTAACATATATTTCCAAGGTGATCAAAAGATATTAGGTTCCTACCTCAAACACTACAACCAAAACCACAAGTTCCCAATCCAACCAATGCAAGTATTTGTGGGGCAGAACTAATGCATAGTAAAAACTAGGTATAAAAGAGTATGATCAAAGTGTAACTTGCCTTGCTGACGATCTACAAACTCTAGAGATTCGTAGTAACGAGCTTCGGACTCCCGGTAATCTAGCATAGACAAACAATAGCATCCATAAGCAATCACTCAAACGAAACACGAGAAAGTCGAGAAAAGATCCAAATCAAACATGAAACAAGCAAACGTCTTAAACTAACAAGAGTCAAAACCTAACAACAATATTAACATGCGAATTAGATCTTAACAATAGGTACACATGATTAGCTATGATTTGCAAAAAGATTCAACTCAAACGGAGCAACGAAACTCAAAATACGAACGAAACAAGATCGTTTACTAATCTGAACTAAAGTCAAATTTTACAGTATCAAAATCATGTTCAAGTTGATTAACTGGAAAGAGGGCTTCGAGACAAAGATTTTGGTGTTGGTTTCATCTAATTTGGATAAGCGGGTAAAAGGTTATACTAGTTTAAAGATCAAGGGGCTAAATCGCGATAAAAATAATCACGGTTAAGTCCCTGGCCGGAAAATAAATAAAAAGAAAAGAGTAACAAACGAACGTTTGCTGTCTAAACCTATCCGGCGAACAACGTTCGTTAAACGAATGAACGGACGAACGTCCGCTAAATAAACTAAAACGAACGAAAACCGATCTAAAACAATAAACGGGTAAACTAAAAAACTAGGGTTAAATAAAAAAATGACCGATCAACGGGCGGGTCAACGGCGGTGGCGTTCCGGCGGGATCTGGCATGGCGGAGGCATTCGGCCGGGTGGCGCGGGGTGCAGGGTGGGGCTGCAGCAGCGACGGCTCGGCTGCGGCGGCGGCAGGCGAAAGCGGCGGCGGCTTCGGCTTGGGGTCCCTTGGGGGCCCCGGGCTCGGCTTTTAAGGAGGAGGGAAGGCGGCGGCTTGCGGGAGGGGGCACGCCCTCGGGAGGCATGCAGAGGCGGACACGGCCGCCGGCAGCGGCGGGGCAAACTCCCGCTGCGGGAGGAGGCGACGACGCTCGCGGTTTGGACGGCTCTGCTGGGCTTCGGCCCAGTCGGGCGGAGGAAACTTTTTTTTAAATAAATAATTTCGCCTGAAGAATAAAATCCTAATGAAATATAAAAAAAATTCTAAAAATGCCAAAAACAATTTTCACCGTCGAAATAGAATATTTAGAACAAAGTGAACATTTTTCTGGCCTAAAATGCGATTTTGAAAAATGCATATTTTGTAATTCAAATAAAATAGCAAATAAAATACCAGAAAAATCATAATTTTATTTTAAAATTCTTTCTCCTATATTTCTCTTACTTTGAAGAAGTCATATTATATTCTCTTATTTATTTTTTATATTGGAAATATTTGGAGATAAAAATAATAATCATCAAATTGATCCTTTTCTTCAAATTTGAATTAAATTCAAATGTGAATTTTGTGAAACCTCCAACTCTCTCTGTGGGTCCTTGAGTTGCTTAAGATTTCTAGGATCTCAACCAAAATGCGTAAACAAATATGATATGCATATGATGATCTATGTATAAAATCCAAATTGAAAATTTGTGATGTTACAGTTACCCTTCGCGGGTTGAAGTCTCCATTAACGTGGATGTACGATAGCACCACCTATCGGAACCACGTCAAAAATCTTGGTGTCTCCATTGCATTTGCCTTCTCCAAACCCTTCCCTTTACTTACGTGTGCAATGTTTTACATTCCGCTACTTACTCTTAGACTTGCAAGTGCAAGGTGTTACTTGACTTGTCATAATTGCTAAATCTGCCCACAACTAAAATTGGGAAAAGGATAGATTTTTATTTGGTCAAGTAGTCTAGTCACCCCCCCTCTAGACATACTTTCGTTTCTACAAGTGGTATCAGAGCTTTAGTATTAGTAAGCCTTAATTTTTGTTGCTTTGGTGTTCATAGCCTTGGTTTCACAACCTAGGAGAGGATGGCGTCTAGTGAGGGTAACTATCACCGCAGAGGTCCTTATTTTGATTGAACGAATTTTGCTAGTTGGAAGAATAAGATGAAAATGCATATTCTTGGTCATATCCCCGCCATTTTGGTTGTTATTCATAGTGGCTTGCAAGGTGAATTCTTTGAAGATGGTAGAGAACCGGCTCGTGAAGCGACCGCGGAAGAATCAAGGATGTTGTAATACAATGCTCAAGCTTGTGATATTCTCTTCAATGGATTGTGCCCCAAGGAATTCACCAAAATCAGCCGCCTTGAGAATGCAAAGGAATTTTGGGATACTTTGGTTGATACGCACGAAGGAACTGAGTCCGTCAAGGAATCCAAGTTGGTTGTGCTTCAAAGTCAACTTGACAAGTTCAAGATGAACGATGGCGAAGGAGTCGCTGAAATGTACTCTAGGCTTGCTCGATCACAAATGAGATTGCTGCTTAGGAAGTGAAGAGATGACTGACAAATTCATCATCAAGAAGATCCTTAGAGCTTTGGATGGCAAATATAATATTGTCTGCACATTGATCCAAATGATGCCCAGTTACAAAGATCTCAAGCCCACGAAAGTCATTGGTGGAATTATTGCTCATGAGATGTCAGTCAAGGATAAGGAAGAGCTCCACAACAAGTCAAGTGGCGCATAGAAAGCTTCAAGTGATGCCCCTACAACATCAAATGACAAGCAAGTCTCAAGTGAAGAATCGAACTTAATGGTGAAAAACTTAAACAAGTTCTATAAGAGTAGAAGCAAAGAGAGAAGCTCCAAGTTAAGGTCCTACAATCGGAAAAGATCTTCTAGTCATGATCGTAATTGCTACACTTGTGGAAGACCAAGACACTATTCCAATGAGTGTATGACTCCTTACAAGAAAAGAGAAGACTCACAAAAAAGGAGTAAAAGAGATGAATCACCTCATGGAGAGATGAGTAGAGATGATCATAATGAATGAAGACTCTCCTGAAGAAGCAAGGATTCATAAAGGAAAGATAAGTCATCAAAGAGATACACAAGATGAAGACATCAAGCTCATGCTGGTGAATTAGTTTCCGGCTCTGACTCCGACAACTAATCCGAGAGAAGCTATCGATCCGACTCCGAATATCCTCAAGATGAAGGTGTTGCTGGTCTTGCACTAGTGTCATCCAACTCCCATGACATATTTGATTCACCAAATGAAGGAATTGGAAGATGCTTCTTGGCTAAAGGCCCCATGAGAAAGGTGTTTACAAGAGTCTTGCCGGGAGTAAGAAATTTGAGGAAATTATACACAAGCAAGGAAGACACCAGAAGAATCAAGGTGTTGGTTTTGAACGAAAGTTCAATGCCAATGGAGTTGAATGGGAACAAGACCAATACCCCAAGATGAAGTTTGTTCCTCAACAAGAGAAGTATGACCCCCTCTTTTGAGAGAACGCAAGCTCAAGATGATCTTCCACCACAAATACCACAAGCTAAAAGGCAGGGACAAGCTTCAAGAAGAGCTTGACTCATTTGAAGAAGCTCCTAAAGCCATGGTCAAGTGGGTTCCCAAGACTACTTCGAGCTCTACTTCATCAAGTCCAACTACAACTCCAAGGATTCCCATCAAGTTGATATGGGTCCCAAAGAAGAAGAACTACAATGTTCTTGAGGGTGATTCCGCCAACATACTTCACTCATATTCATTTTGGCAAGGACTTGTGCAACCAACTTTCACATCTTGCGCTCAGTTTAGGGAGTCACAAACCCTCTTGTTTATTAGACAAGGGACAAGTTAACCTAATACTTTCATGGACATCATCATATTTGAATTCCCTCTATGGATATGGATATCCTTGTATGTTCCTTGTGGGACTAACCCATGTAGGTATTGAAAGTGCTACACTCCAAAGGATTGCTCCAAACTCTTTATGGACTACATCAACATTGGTCATCCACATCTTCACTATCTACATAAAGTCATCATCGACAAAACCCAAGGTTAGTTCATCCCTCTTTGGGGATATCACATCTAGGGGGAGCGTTGCTCTAAAAATTGAGCTAAATCAACTCTAATGGTGTGAACACATTAATGCTTTATTTAGAAGTGGCAACCCCACTTGTGCTTAAACGATGAGTATGACCTATGATCAAATGTTCTCATTTGACTCCCAAGTCAATATACTCATATATAGATGACCTGGTCATCGCCAGTTGCTTGATAGATTCTAGAATTGGTTGTGCATGTTTGACACATATTTCATTTGCTATTCTATTGTGTTAACATTTTGATTTACATATTTTCTTCATTCGAGGACATCCATTTGTTATTTTGATTGTCTTGGTTTTTCTGGCCAAGTGGATGTACAATAATGCCTAAGAACCTTCTCTAGCTATCTATGATTTTCTTGTCTCAAACTATTTTCATGCTACATCACAAAATTGAACAAGTCTTTTTTGGACCCTTCGGGTGAGGTGCACTCGGAGCCACCGATCTGAAAGGGCTGATCTCCAAAACCTTCAAAATTGTTTTCGCTGTGACCAATCCACTCCTACTCGGACTCACCGAAACAGTTTGATTGATCTATTTTTTATCTCGATGATACCGATTAGACCAACTCGTAGCCTCCAATATGTTGTAACTGCTCGCAATTACACATCACGGTGCCACCGACAGCACACGGGTATATATATCTTAAGGGCTCGTACAGTTCGAAAATTCTTCAAATGTCATGACCCCCACACCCCGTTGTTGTCATCGCCTTGGTCAGATCGTCGCCCTGGTCTCTGGCATGCTCTCGTTGTTCCGTTGCCATCAACAGAATATTCCCTGCCATTGTTGCCGTAGAGGATCTCCACCAAGTTAGGGTGAGATTTAACCCCCTCGTGCTTCATTTTCTCTTATTCAATGCACTACGGAATTGCCATGTATCTTCCTATGAATGAAACTTCTCTATTCACCAGATTGATTTCGTAGATTAGTTTCGAGCAAAGATTTTAGGTTTAGGTTTCCGCTGAAAGCATCTCAGAACAACCGATTAGGAATTTTCAGAGTCACCGATTTGGCTTTGGCCATTGCACTAGTACGTCTCGGTGCCACCAAGAAGTGCTAATCGGTAAGACCAAAAGTAAAATTTCAGTGAAACCCTAGCAACTCAGAGACACCAAACCACATCTTGGTCTGGCCGAAATGGAGTGTTTTGGTTCTGTGAGTGCCTTGTATCACCGAAATGACCAACTTGGTAGATCCAAAATGCATTATGTGAAAACCTAGAACTAAGATTTGAACTCAGTTTTTTTAAATCATCTGCCTTTTGTAATGACTCATCTACTCTGCCCATACATACCTATTCATAGGGTCTGCTTGCAAAATGTCCAGTGCGAGTGATAGTCAGAACATGTTAGAGCAGCATGAGGATATCAGTGAGGGATCAAGTCCGGAGGGCAACTACTATGAAGGTGTCAGAAGCTAACCTAAACTGCCAAAGGCTGCCACATGGACCCAGAAAAAGAGAGCCTTAGATGATGAGGATGAAGATGGCCACATCCAAGAAGAGGGTAGTGCTAAGGAAATAGTATGGTACTTCTGCTAGCACCAGGCCAAGTGCCAAGGATATAACTGATGTGAGGAAGGTCCCAATCTCCAAGGCAGACAAAGCCTCGGCTCCATAAGAAACCATGACATTCACACTTGAGGAGCTTAGTGATACAGAGGCTGATGCAGGCAAGAAGAAGAGGCCAAGGAAGACAACTGCTCGTGTCATTGGCAAACCCTCCATGGTTGCCGATGATCATGATGATGATGATGAGGAGGGACCAATTGCAGATGCATCTCCAGCAAAGACTCAGATGCTCATGTCTGATGCTATGAAGTCTACTGCTCCCTCCAAGCCCAAGTCCAAGACCAATGCTCCTGCACCTAAGAGGTCAACTAGGAATATTTCTGCTAGTGAAAAGAACAAGGCCCCAGTGCCTGAAGCTAAGATTGAGCCACCAGTGCTCAGAAGATTGATACCCAAGATTCCAAAACATGACAATGCTCATCCAGTTGCAGAAAATATGAAGCTGAGAAAGGATAAAGTTTTGCGTCAGTGGAGATTGATTGATCCGTATGCTACAAAGAGGATAACTTCCTATGACTATCGTTTCCATACCAGAGAGCAACAATACTTCTATGAGACAGTGCTGCGTGACAAGAAACCAATAGTTAGTGACATGAAATGGGTAGATTGGAAGTACATCGATGCAAATGAGGACAACTTTCCCCGTATTCATGAGAGTTTCAAGAGGGCAGGTGTTGATGACTTTGTTGATCAGAAGCTCACAAAGTGGAACGATGAGATGATTATGCAATTCTACTCCATAGCATACTTTTATCTAGATGGCAGAATAGTGTGGATGACTGAAGGACATAGGTACTAGTTGACCATCTCACAATGGGCTACTCTTCTTAATGCTCCAGAGGAAGAGGAGAATGACATTGATGTCTATGCAAAGCCAAAGATGGATCACAACTCCATGGCAAACATGTACAAGCCTATTCCTGAAGATGATGTGGAAACTCATAAGCTTGGTTGAGTGAAGAATTTGCTTGCTAGTTTGGCCACCACCAACATAATCTTGAGGCACACTCTATTGCCCAAGTCTGGAGATGACAAGATGATCCGTGGCCACTCCATCAACTTTTTGCATTTGTTTGATACACCACAGAAATTCAAGGTCATGAGCCTGATAGTTGAGACAGTCAAAGAACTATAGCTAACCAAAAGAGATCACGTGGATTTTCTCCGCACATTCAGTTGCTCATCAACTCCAAGGTTGTAATGAGCACTTATCTTCTTAATTGTGAGCATCTACCCTTGTTGCTAGAGTTTGAGGATAATGATGGATTCCTCACACCCTACATCTGTTGAGGCACAAGAAAGGATCCACGCAGCTGCTGAAGCTAGAGCAGCACAAAAGGCATCAGCATCCAATGCTCCCATAGCCAACCTCAAGACAAAGAATGACCAAATGACATATCTTCTTGAAGCTACCCTGAGGATTAAGAAAAGTCTGGCCAACATTTCCAGGAACCTGGAAAGCTTAGAGCGGGTGGTCAAGGCTAAGATATATGATCTTGATGTAAAGATCGCCGAGGTTCAGCCAGTTGTGATGAAGCTGAAGGAGGTTTCAGATGAGGACAGTGGAGATGACTTACCGACAACTGACATGTTGCATACCGTGCGTAGGGCATCTGGGTCTGCTGCAGTGCATGTTCTGGACACGAGAGCTACATCTTCTCCCCATGCTGCTACTTCCACAGTGCCACCTCCAGTCTCTACTCCACCTATCCAGCCGACGTCAGATGAAGCTTTTGTGGATGCTCTTCTCTCAACACCACCTACGCGCATATCGGCGCCACCAGCCAGAAGTCACCTTTAGGAGCTGTCAATGATCGTGCCTAGAGAACCGTATGCTTATTCGTGCTTTTTGGTACTTGTTGCCAAAGGGGGAGAATATGTATAGATCATTTGGCTTCGATGGAGAGTGTATCAGTTTTGCTCATTGATTTTTCTCGAGTTCTTGCTACTATTTCTATTTGGTTTATGCTAGTATGGTTGTTATGCTTGTGAGATACTATGTTGGTTATGTGTGATTGATCATACTATGCTTCATGTCATGCTTAATGCTTATATCTATCATCATTTTTTTATGATCATTCACTTGTGTTTGGCGATGCGTGCATACAATTCCATTCATATCATTTTGTGCTCTCCACCAAGTTGTATGTGACATGGAAGAGTGACCCATGATCCTAATCAATTGTGCATTCGCAATCAAACGCAAATCATTTTTAATAATGCACAAATTTAGGGGGAGCTCTTGCTTATCACATACTTCTCAAAGCGACGATGTGTTTCATTCATTTAATCATTTGCCGAAGCTTTGATCTATATATTGTCACCAATTACCAAAAAGGGGGAGACTGAAAGTGCAATTAATCCTCGGGTGGTTTTGGTAATTCGTAACAACATATATCTCATTGACCTAATGTCCATTTAAGATAAATATTTTAGGATGTTCAATGATTGGCATGGTATGGACTAGATATGTGGACCTCTCAAAATGCTAAGGAAAAGGATTGGAAAAGATCAAGACTATATTTTTGTTTATGTGATCCAAGATCACATTGAGTCCATAGGAAAACCAATACTATTAAAAGGGGATGAGGTATTGCTTAATGACCTATTTTCTCAAGTGCTTAGTGATATTGCTCCAAAACCCTAAGCCACTTTCTCCATCCAAATATGTCCAAATCATAAATTCCAACTCGGCCTCACCGATATTTCCTACCAAGAGCCACCGAGTTCATCTGGACTTAGCCAAAACCCTAGCAATTCGGTTCCACCAATATGGATCTCGGTCCCACAGAGATGGCCTTGCCAACTCTTTGTTGCTTGTTGCAATTATTTCGGTCCCACCGAGATGTTGCAATCGGTCCCATCGAGATGGCTTGGCCGATTATCTATTGCCTTATTTCTTCACATCGGGTCTCACCAACATGATGCGATCGGCGCCATCGAGATGAGGTTTTCCCTAAGCCCTTGCACATCGGTCCCACCGAGTTGTTCCCGTTGGTCCCACCAAGATTTCTAATGTTCATACTTTTGTACAGATTGGTGCCACCAAGTTTTCTGATCGGTGCCACTGAGATGGGTCAAAAGTGTGTAACGGTTGGGTTTTGCATGGAGGCTATATATACCCCTATACCCCTTTTCCTCAGAGAGGAGAGCCATCAAAACGTGCCTACACTTCCACCAATAGTTTTCTGAGAGAGAACCACCTACTCATGTGTTGAGCTCAAGTGTGTCCATTCCTACTGAGGGAGTCCTGGATTAGGGGGTGTCCGGATAGCCGGACTACCATCATCAGCCGAACTATCATCGGCCGGACTATCATCATCGACCGGACTCCAAGACTATGAAGATACAAGATTGAAGACTTCGCCCCGTGTCCGGATGGGACTTTCCTTGGCGTGGAAGGCAAGCTTGGCGATACGGATATGTAGATCTCCTACCATTGTAACCGACTCTATGTAACCCTAGCCCTCTCCGGTGTCTATATAAACCGGATGGCTCTAGTCCGTAGGACAACAACCATTACAATCATACCATAGGCTAGCTTCTAGGGTTTAGCCTCCTTGATCTCGTGGTAGATCCACTCTTGTAAACATCCACAATATCAATATCAATCAAGCAGGACGTAGGGTTTTACCTCCATCAAGAGGGCCCGAACCTGGGTAAAACATCGTGTCCCTCGTCTCCTGTTACCATCCGCCTAGACGCACAGTTCGGGACCCCCTACTCGAGATCCGCCGGTTTTGACACCGACACTGGTGCTTTCATTGAGAGTTCCTCTGTGTCGTCACCGATAGGCTTGATGGCCTCTTCAATCGACAACAACGCAGTCCTGGGTGAGACTTTTCTCCCCAGACAAATCTTCGTATTCGGCGGCTTCGCACTGCGGGCCAACTCACTTGGCCATCTGGAGCAGATCGAAAGCTACGCCCCTGGCCGTCAGGTCAGGTTTGGAAGCCTAAACTTCACGGCCGATATCCGCGGGGACTTGATCTTCAATGGATCTGAGCCACAGCCGAGCGTGCCGCGCTGTCACGATGGGCACGACCTAACTCTGCCGCCGGACAGCACCTTGGAGGCCGCACACGAATCCGCTCCGACCCATAGTCCGGAGTCGATTGCTCAGATCGAGGACGGATGGCTGGACACCGCCTTGGGAGCTGCAACTTCTGCGGCGATGGAGCCGAACACTTACCTTGTCCCGCATAAAGCTCATGACTCTGAGGTGCTGGACTCTCTGCCGGACTCCGAACCTCCTGTGCCCCTGCCGGTCGAATCCGACTGGGCGCCGATCATGGAATTCAGCGCTGCGGACATCTTTCAGCACTCACCCTTCGGTGATATCTTAAATTCGCTAAAGCATCTCTCGCTATCCGGAGAGCCCTGGCCAAACTACGGCCAGGATGGTTGGGATGCGGACGACGAAGAAATTCAGGGCCCACCCACCACCCACTTCGTAGCCACCGCCGACGATCTAACCGACGTACTCGACTACAACTCCGAAGACATCGACGGTATGGACGACGATGCCGGAGACTATCAAGAACCAATGCCTACAGGACACTGGAAGACCACCTCGTCATACGACATATATATGGTGGACACCCCAAAAGATGGGGACGGCGAAGAAGCAACGGAGGCCGATTCCTTAAAGAAACAGCCCAAGCGCCGGCATCAGCGGCGCCGCTCTAAATCCCGCCACAGCAAGAATAGAGATTCCGGCACAGGAGACAATAACACCCCAGAAAGTGTCGAAGAAAACCCCCTCCGGCACGATGCAGCACAGGAGGAGGCAGAAGCAAGCCCTCATGAGAGGGCGGCAGACGAAGAGGTCGAGGATGATAATTACTTACCTCCCTCCGGAGACACGGCAAGCCTTGACGACGACGAATTGGTCGTGCCTGAGGATCCCGTCGAACAAGAGCGTTTCAGACGCAGGCTAATGGCCACGGCAAACAGCCTAAAGAAAAAGCAGCAACAGCTTCAAGCTGATCAAGACCTACTGGCCGACAGATGGACCAAGGTCCTCGCGGCCGAAGAGTATGAACTCGAACGCCCCTCCAAAAGTTACCCAAAACGCAAGTTGCTCCCCCGACTAGAGGAGGAAGCGTACAAACCTGCATCACCAGCGCACAATACGGCAGACCGACCACCTCGTGGCCGCGACAGAGAGGCATGCAAGCCCTCCACCAAAACTGTACCCCGGCATCGCTCAAAAAGCATGAAGCCACGGGGGAACGCGCCGGACTTGCGAGATATATTGGAGGACAAGGCAAGACAATCCAGATCTATCTATGGATCATGTGGGCGCCCCAAGACCCACGACGAATACTGTCGCGCCGGATACAACTACTCCGGCCGGGCCGAACACAGCAGACAATGCTGTCTCGAGCTACGTCGCGATATTGCTCAATACAGAGGCGCCGCACACCCACTATGCTTCACTGACGAAGTAATGGATCATCAAATCCCTGAAGGGTTTAAACCCGTTAATATCGAATCCTACGATGGCACAACAGACCCCGCGGTTTGGATTGAGGATTATCTCCTCCATATACATATGGCCCGCGGCGACGATCTTCACGCCATCAAATATCTCCCGCTCAAGCTTAAAGGACCAGCTCGGCATTGGCTTAACAGCCTGCCCGCAGAGTCAATTGGATGCTGGGAAGACATGGAAGCCGCATTCCTCGACAACTTCCAGGGCACGTATGTGCGACCACCGGACGCAGATGACCTAAGCCACATAATCCAGCAGCCAGACGAATCGGCCAGGCAATTCTGGACACGGTTCTTAACAAAGAAAAATCAAATCGTCGACTGTCCAGATGCAGAGGCCCTTGCTGCCTTCAAACATAACATCTGCGACGAGTGGCTGGCCCGGCACCTAGAAAAGGAAAAGCCGAAATCCATTGCAGCCCTCACATCACTCATGACCCGCTTTTGTGCGGGAGAGGATAGCTGGCTAGCTCGCAGCAACAACCACAGCAAAAACGCTGGCAGTCCGGATACCAAGGACCGCAACGGCAGGTTGCATCGAAACAAAAACAAACGCCGCATTAACGACGACAGCAATGAGGATACGGCAGTTAACGCCGGATTCCGAGGCTCCAAGCCCGGTCAACGGAAGAAGCCATTCAAAAGAACCACTCCGGGCCCGTCCAATTTGGACCGAGTACTTGACCGCTCCTGTCAAATACATGGAACCCCCGAAAAGCCAGCTAACCACACCAACAGAGATTGTTGGGTATTCAAGCAGGCAGGCAAATTAATCGCCGAAAACAGTGACAAGGGGCTACACAGCGATGACGAGGAAGAGACCCGGCCGCCGAACAACAGAGGACAAAAGGGATTCCCCCCTCCAGTTCGGACGGTAAACATGATATATGCAACGCATATTCCCAAGAGGGAGCGGAAGCGTGCACTAAGGGACGTATACGCGATGGAGTCAGTCGCCCCTAAATTCTACCCATGGTCCTCTTGCCCGATCACTTTCGATCGAAGAGACCATGCGACCAGTATCCGTCATGGCGGATTCGCCGCATTGGTTTTAGACCCAATCGTCGATGGATTTCACCTCACGAGAGTCCTGATGGACGGCGGCAGTAGCCTGGACCTGCTTTATCAGGATACAGTGCGCAAGATGGGCATAGACTCTTCGAGGATTAAACCTACAAAGACAACCTTCAAAGGCGTCATACCAGGTGTCGAGGCCAGTTGTACAGGCTCAGTTACACTGGAAGTGGTCTTCGGATCCCCGGATAATTTCCGAAGCGAGGAGTTAATCTTCGACATAGTCCCATTCCGCAGTGGCTATCACGCTCTGCTCGGACGAACCACGTTCGCAAAATTCAACGCGGTGCCGCATTATGCATACCTTAAGCTCAAGATGCCAGGCCCTCGTGGAGTCATCACGGTCAATGGAAACACGGAACGCTCCCTCCGAACGGAGGAACATACAGCGGCTCTCGCGGCAGAAGTTCAGAGCAGCCTTTTAAGGCAATTTTCGAGTCCGGCCGTTAAACGACCGGACACGGACAAACGCGCCCGGAGCAACATCAACCAAGACCACCTGGCATGTTCCGAGCACGCGTAGCAATGTGGCCTCAAGTCCAGCCCTCGCACAATTGTAAGACAAACTCTCCGCGTACATAATTACGCCCTGGACATACCATGGGCATAGGGGGAGAGGCACAACCACACCAGACCCAGAGTGCGGTTCGACCACACCAGGGGCTCCCAAGTGTGTGGCTCTTTTTATCTTTTATTTCTTTTTTTACACAGGACTCTGTCCGGCGGCGAACCTGCAGAACTCATGATGCAACAGCCAGGGAGGGACAAAGGCTGCGATGAACACTCAGGTGGTCTCCATTACGAGCATTAAATTTGTTAAATACACCATTCCGCGGCCTACCCCTGGAGGGAGACGCCTTTAATTCGTCCAATCCCTTGTTTTCCGCACTATTTGTATCATTCCGCACTCATAGAAGATCTTCTCGAATAAAATGCAGCACTTTTTGCCCATAATTGCATTACCTTATATATATATATATATGTTCATTTACGACATGTTGCATCCGTACATTTTGGTACGGCCAAATACACCAGGGGCTTATGTTCCCCGCATTATGGTGTGATAAACTCCGAACACTTCCACAAGTGCGGCACTCCGAACTTATAGCATTATATGAATCGGCTCCGAATCATGTCTTGGGTCAATAGTTGGGTTTGCCCGGCTCCCATGTTTGGCACCTTATGTTCCGTTCTATCGGCTAAGGTAGCACTGGGAGAACCACTGCGATTGCGCCCCGGTTGAGCCGGGTTAACGCCTCAGTGGAGAAAGCTAAAACTGACTGTCATGATAAGGCGAGAGACTGGTCGCTGTTCGAGAGGTCCTTTTGGGTCCTTAAAGACCTACGCCTCTTCGAGCGAAGTTCCGGATAATGTCCGACGAAGGCGTGGATAGCGCCCCTAATTCGGTCTTCCGAATACTAGGGGCTTCGCTGAAATTTAAAATTATAGAATTCTATGGCTAAGTGAGAGTGTTCAAGCACTATAAGTCCGGTTGCCTTGTTCGTTGTGTTGAGCGCCTCACTAGATGGACCCAAAAATGGGAACAAGAGTGCTCAAGTTTATCCCGAACACCCCAGCACTCATGGCATGGGGGCTGAAGCCGACGACTTGCCATCTCTTAGATTTAATAAACGGCCGCACAGAAGGTAATATTTTAAATTAACAAGCGTTGCTTAGCGCATATGAACAAAGTTTTCAGCGCACAGGATAACACATTGCGAATTTACTCAATAATTACATCCCTGGGGCACTCATCCGCAATCTTGCGGGCACCCTTCAGGACAGTCCTATAGTACATTTCGGGTGTACGATATTCCTTTCCTGCTGGTGGCGCGTCAGTGATTAGCTTCTCCGCATCCAGCTTGCCCCAATGCACCTTTGCACGGGCAAGGGCCTGACGAGCACCTTCAATACAGGCGGAGCGCTTGATAACCTCCACCCAGGGGCACGCATCCACCAACCGTCGCACGAGACCGAAGTAGCTCCCAGGCATGGCCTCTCCAGGCCACAGCCGGACTATGAGGCCCTTCATGGCCTGCTCGGCCGCCTTGTGGAGCTCAAGCAGCTACTTCAGCTAGTCGCTAGGGGGCACCGGATGGCCGGCCTCAGCATACTGAGACCAGAAGACCTTCTCCGTTGAGCTCCCCTCCTCGGCTCGGTAGAATGCGGCGGCATCAGACACGCTACGAGGCAGATCTACAAACGCCCCTGGAGAGCTCCGAATTCGGGTAAGTAACACATAATTTACATTCACATGCTTGTTGTGCATGAAAAATGCCTTACCCGCCGCTATCTTCCTCACCAACTCAACCTCCTGAAGGGACTTATGGGCATCGGCCTTGGCAGTCTTGGCACTTTCGAGAGCCGAGGCAAGCTCGGACTCTCGAGTCTTTGAGTCACGCTCCAAACTCTCATGCTTTTCCATGAGCGCCTGGAGCTCTTGCTGAACCGCCGCCACCCTCGCCTCCTGCTTTTCTCGCTCTGCCCGTTCCGTGGCCGCATTGCGTTCGGCCGCAGACACGGCCTCCTTTAGGGTCGCCACCTCGTTCGTGGCCCCTGCAGTACCCATGTTATCCTCATTATTTTTTGTTGCAACCTAAATCCTTTTCTGTAAGGTACAAGTTCAAAATGGTGTTACTCACCTTCTTTGTCCTAGAGCTGCTTCTTGGCGCGGTCGAGCTCTTGCTCGGACCGCTCGAGCTCCTGCTTCAAAGCGCCGACCTCCGCAGTCAGTGCGGCAGAGGTCAGCAGCGCAGCCTGCAACCCATATTGACATAATTTTTTAGCAACCCTGCGTATATCTTTTTTTTCAGATCCTCAGTCCGGCTTTTCTTTCCGAACACCGAACCGAGCATCAGGGGCTACTGTCTATGCGGTATTACATTGCATATTTTTATCTTCTTACCTCAAAGCCTGATAGAAGGCTACTGCAGGCTCCGGTTAGCCCGCTCTTGGTGAGCTGTACCTTCTAAATCACCGCACTCATAATAGTGCGGTGTTCTTCCTCAATGGAAGCGCTTTGGAGCGCCTCCAACAAATTGTCTGGCGCCTCCGGTTGGACGGAAGCCGCCGGCGTCACGGTCTTGCCCTTCGTGCGAAGGGGCCGCCGGCCGGACTCCAGAACCACTGCGGGTTCTGATATGGAGTCCGACGCAAAGTCCGAGAGGCTGCCTTGTGGCGCCTCCAGAGCCTCCCCCTGATGGGTCCCTTCTTGGGATCCCACCTCGGCGTCCTCGGTGTCGCGAGGGGTGGAGGCGGTCGGGATGGAATCTACATCCGACGGAGCCAACGACCCGCTCGATGAAGCAGGGAGATCATCCTTGGCCGGACTACTGGCAGCATGCGGCATCAGAATGACACTATGTGACACAGAAAAAGAAATTATAAATCACTTAGGAATCCGGATACTTACAATCTCGCTGGAGGCCTGGCCCTTGAAGGCCATTCTTCCTCGCCAACGTTGATGTTGGCGGAGCTGTCCGGGGGAATAGTCCTTCCCCTCTTGGACCCTTCGGCCTCCCCTGTTGGGGAAGCCTTCCTCTTCCTCTCTCCCTCCTATGGGAGAGAGTCCTCTTTCTCCTCCTCGTTTTCGAGGGAGGAGTCCGCCCCGGAATCGTCGGATACCTGAAAACGGGAACTCTTTCGAGCACCCGTGGCCTCCTTCTTGGCCTTCTTCTCCGGCACCACGTGCGGTGCCGGAACCAGCAGCCTCACTAGATGGGCGTCTACTGGGTTTTCTGGCATGGGAGCCGGGTAGATAATCTGCTCCGCCTTCCTCATCCAGTCCTGTCAAAGGAAAAGGGGAAATTAAAACCCGCATAGAGTCAAACTATGAAAAGCAAGTGTCCCGTAAAGGGGTAGAATCACTTACCTCGTCAGCTTGGCGCTGCGAGCGAAATCCGCGATCTTCAGTCGCGGATGCGGGGGCTTCGGCGCCCTTAAACAGCACCCTCCAGGCGCCTTCGTACGTCGTGTCGAAGAGCCCGCTCAGCGCCTGGTGCTGTTCCGGATTGAACTCCCACAGATTGAATGCCCGCTCTTGGCATGGGAGAATCCGGCGGACGAGCATGACTTGGACCACGTTAACCAGCCTGAGCTTCTTCACCAGCTTCTGGATACAGGCTTGGAGTCCCGTCACCTCCTCTGAACTACCCCACAGCAAACCCTTCTCTTTCCAGGAGGTGAGCTGCATGGGGATACCAGATCTGAACTCGGGGGCCGCTGCCCACTTAGGGTCGCGCGGCTCGGTGATATAGAACCACCCCGATTGCCACCCCTTGACGGATTCCACGAAGGCCCCTTCGAACCAAAGGACGTTGGGCATCTTGCCCAACATGGCGCCTCCGCACTTCGCTTGAGTTCCCTTCACTACCTTCGGCTTGACATTGAACGTCTTGAGCCACAAGCCGAAGTGGGGCTGGATGCAGAGGAAGGCCTCGCACATGACGATAAACGCCGAGATGTTGAGGATGAAGTTCGGCGCCAGATCATGGAAATCCAGGCCATAATAGAACATGAGCCCCCGGACAAAGGGGTGAAGTGGAAAACCCAGTCCGCGGAGGAAGTGGGGAAGAAAAATGACCCTCTCATGGGGCCTGGGGGTGGGGATGAGCTGCCCCTCATCGGGCAGCCGGTGCGCGATGTCGCCGGACAGGTAGCCGGCGCTGCGCAGTCTTTCAATGTGCTCCTCTGTAACGGAGGAGGTCATCCACTTGCCTCCCGCTCCGGACATAACTGGGGAAGGTTGAGAAGAGATGTGCGGGCTTGGGCGCTGGAGCTCGAGTGCGCGGAGATGGATAAGCAAAGGAGGAAGAAGGCGTAGGTGAAAAGGTGAATCCTTATCCCTTATATGGGTGGGCGAAGTCTACGCGTCCCCCACCGGCCTGGTAATACTCGCTTATCCCCCAAGCGTCACCATCAATGGTGCGGTTGGGTTACCCACGTCCGTATTGATGAGAATCCCAGATTAAGGGGGAACACGATCTCTGCTTCGACAAGACGTGCCAAGGAAACCGCTTCGCTAAATGCGCTGAGGTGGTAGAGTAAAAAATGATTCAAGTAATGGCTTGGTAGTGGCGTGACGTCATGCCGCAAAAAACGTCAGCAGATTGAACTTGTGTATATATTATTCTCTCTTCAGTGGAATGTGGAATTTATTTTGCAGAGCCGGACACTATCCTGGTGTTCACAATCTTCTATCATTCGGAGGAGGAACCCGCCTTGCAATGCCAAGCAATATACGCGCCGGACTTATCGTCATTGAAGCCTGGTTCAGGGCTACTGAGGGAGTCCTGGATTAGGGGGTGTCCGGATAGCCGGACTACCATCATCAGCCGAACTATCATCGGCCGGACTATCATCATTGACCGGACTCCAAGACTATGAAGATACAAGATTGAAGACTTCTCCCCGTGTCCGGATGGGACTTTCCTTGGCGTGGAAGGCAAGCTTGGCAATACGGATATGTAGATCTCCTACCATTGTAACCGACTCTATGTAACCCTAGCCCTCTCCGGTGTCTATATAAACCGGATGGCTCTAGTCCGTAGGACAACAACCATTACAATCATACCATAGGCTAGCTTCTAGGGTTTAGCCTCCTTGATCTCGTGGTAGATCCACTCTTGTAAACATCCACAATATCAATATCAATCAAGCAGGACGTAGGGTTTTACCTCCATCAAGAGGGCCCGAACCTGGGTAAAACATCGTGTCCCTCGTCTCCTGTTACCATCCGCCTAGACGCACAGTTCGGGACCCCCCTACCCGAGATCCGCCGGTTTTGACACCGACACCTACCATTTTAACCTTGATTTCTACCCTTCCCCAAGTTGCTTTCTACTCAAACCCTTCTTCCACCATAGCCAAATTTGTGAGAGAGAGTTATGTGTTTGGGAGATGACTATCATTTGAAGGACTAGAGCAAGGAATTCATCATCAACACACCATCTATTACCTTTTGGAGAGTGGTGTCTCCTAGATTGGTTAGGTGTCGCTTGGGAGCCTCCGACATGATGTGGAGCTGAACCAAGAAGTTTGTAAGGGCAACGAGATCGCCTACTTCATGAAGATCTACCCGAGTGAGGCAAGTCCTTCACGGGCGATGGCCATGGTGGGATAGACAAGGTTGCTTCTTTGTGGACCCTTCATGGGTGGATCCATCGATGGACCCGCACAGCTGTTACCCTTCGTGGGTTGAAGTCTCCATCAACGTGGATGTACGATAGCACCACCTATTGGAACCACACCAAAAATCTTCACGTCTCCATTTCGTTTGCCTTCTCCAAACCCTTCCCTTTACTTACATGTGCAATGTTTTTCATTTCGATGATATACGCTTATACTTGCATGTGTAGGGTGTTACTTGACTTGTCATAATTGCTAAATCTGCCCACAACTAAAATTGGGAAAATGATAGATTTTTCTGGTCAAGTAGTCTAATCACCCCCCTCTAGACATACTTTCGATCCTACACCTGCTTGGATTGTATTGATGATGATGTACCAACTATATGTTTGATCTACCTCGATACCGTATGTGTTCTAACCCTAAGGTGAATAATGATTATTCTGTCTCTATGGACTAAACCCCTCAACTTATATAGGTACTGGGGGTATCTAGGGTTACACAAGGTTGGTTATCAGTTATGGATACGCATGTAAATGGCCGATGCAATTGTTGAAGTTCATGTCAAGTCTTCAGCAGAGTCCACCTTGATCACGTTGAGATTTGAGGCCTTCGGAGTCCTTCCTTATGAAGTAGGTGGGTCGTGGGATCGACCCATGGACTATGGGCCAACTAGGTTGCTACCCCTAGTCTTGGACAGCCTCAGCTTCCATCATCTGTCAATTTTTATTTCCCTAGGAATACATTAAAATTCAAGGGAGCTACAGCATGAGCCATGCGACATAAATTTGCGAAGACATTTAGACTATGTTCATGATAATTGGCTTGGTTAATCAAATTACTTGTGAAATCCCACTTAGATTAACATCCCTGAAGTTATCTAAGAGTTACATGACACAAATCAACTAACCCATGTTTCATTATCGCGTGAGATGGGGTGGTCATCAATGGTGAATATCTCCATGTTGGTCATATCTACTGTATGACTCATGTTTGACCTTTGGATCCTTCGTGTTCCGAGGCCATGTCTGCACATGCTAGGCTCATCAAGTTTAACCCAAGTAGTCTGCATGGGTAAAACTGGCTTACACCCGTTGTATACGAACGTAGAGTCTATCACACCTGATCATCACGAGCTGGTTCGAAATGGCGAACTTTCGCAATGATGCATACTTGCGGAGAACACTATTATCTTGCATACTTGGGGAGAAGACTATTATCTTGAAATTTAGTGAAGGGATCATCTTATAATGCTACCTTGTCCTAATCAAAATAAGATGCATAAAAGATAAACATCACATGCCATCAATATGTGACATGATATGGCCATTATCATCTTATGCTTTTTATCTCCATCTCCAAAGCACTGGTAAGATCTCCATCATCACTGGCATGACACCATGCTCTCCATCATCGTGCCGTCATGTGGTTGTCTGTGTCAACTATTGCTTCTACGACTATTGCAAATTCACAGCGAGAAAGTAAAGCAATTACATGGCGTTAATTAATTGACCCACAGGTCATACAATAAATTAAAGACAACCATATGGCTCCTGCCGATTGCCGTACTCATTGACATGCAAGTCATGTGTAGGACCTTGAAGTATGTCTAGAGGGGGGGTGATTAGACTACTTGACCAATAAAAACTTAACCTTTTCCCAATTTTAGAGATTGGCAGATTTTAGCTACTTTAGGACAAGTCAAGCAATCATCACACAATTCAAGCAAGCATGCAAAGAGTATATAGGCAGCGGAAATTAAAGCATGCAACTAGCAAGAAAGTAAAGGGAAGGGTTTGGAGGGTTCAAACGCAATTGGAGACACAGATGTTTTTGGTGTGGTTCCGATAGGTGGTGCTATCGTACATCCACGTTGATGGAGACTTCAACCCACGAAGGGTAACGACTGCGCGAGTCCATGGAGGGCTCCACCCAAGAAGGGTCCACAAAGAAGCAACCTTGTCTATCCCACCATGGCCGTCGCCCACGAAGGACTTGCCTCACTAACGGTAGATCTTCACGAAGTAGGCGATCTCCTTGCCCTTACAAACTCCTTGGTTCAACTCCACAATCTTGTTGGAGGCTCCCAAGTTACACCTAGCCAATCTAGGAGACACCACTCTCCAAGAAGTAACAAATGGTGCGTTGATGATGAACTCCTTGCTCTTGTGCTTCAAATGATAGTCTCCCCAACACTCAACTCTCTCTCAATGGGTTTGGATCTGGTGGAAAGAAGATTTGAGTGGAAAGCAACTTGGGGAAGGCTAGAGATCAAGATTCATATGGTAGGAATGGAATATCTTGGTCTCAAAACATGAGTAGGTGGTTCTCTCTCAGAAATGGTAAGTTGGAAGTGTAGGTTCGTTCTAATGGCTCTCTCCACGAATGAAGAGGAGGTGGAGGGGTATATATAGCCTCCACACAAAATCTAACCGTTACACACAATTTACCAAACTCGGTGGGAGCGAATTGTTAAACTCGGTCGGACCGATTTAGTAAACCTAGTGACCATTAGTGATTTTCGGTGGGACCGACATGCATCTCGGTGAGACCGATTCGGTTAGGGTTAGGGCATAACGTAATCTTGGTAAGACCGATTACACAAACTCGTTGAGACCGATTTGGTAATAAGCTTTCCAGAGAGTTGGTCAGGTAAACTCGGTGGGACCGATTTGCTCTTTTCGGTGAGACCGAAATGTTACAAAAAGGAAACAGAGAGTTTACATTGCAATCTCGGTGGGACCGATCGCTCACTTCGGTTAGACCGAAATGTTACGAAGGGAAACAAAGAGATTGCAACCCCATCTCGGTGAGACCGAGATCCCTATCGGTAAGACCGATTTGCTTAGGGTTTGTGGCAGTGGCTATGACTTTTGGAATCGGTGGCGCCGAATAGGAAGTTTTGGTGTGACCGATTTTGGCTTTGGGTTTAGGTCATTTGTGGATGTGGGAAAGTAGTTGAGGGTTTTGGAGCATATCACTAAGCACATTGAAGCAAGAGGCTCATTAAGCAACACCTCATCCCTCCTTGATAGTATTGGCTTTTCCTATAGACTCAATGTGATCTTGGATCACTAAAATGTAAAATGAAGAGTCTTGAGCTATTGAGCTTGAGCCAATCCTTTGTCCTTAGTATTTTTAGGGATCCACTTTCATCATCCATGCCATGCCATTCATTGAGCTTTCCTGAAATAATAGTCTTGGAATAGCATTAGCTCAATGAGCTATATGTTGTTATTAATTACCAAAACCACCTAGGGATAGTTGCACTTTCATCATGAATCTATTACAAAACATGGTCATCTCATACATCAACATATATCACATCACGTTTTTGCCATAGCACATCACAACATGCCCTGCAAAAACAGGTTAGACGTCCTCTACTTTGTTGTGGCAATTTTAGGTGGTCGCTAGGGCAAACTATAAGAACTGTTCTTATCTTCGAAAACCACAATGGTGATATGCAAGTTGCCTTTTAACCTTATACAAGGAACACCGTTGTCAAGTTAGATTCAAGTAAGTTGGGAGAGACAGACACCCACCAGCTAGTTTTATGCAATACTGGTTGCATGTTCAGTGAAATCGGTCTCTTATGCAAGGACAAGTAAGGTTGGTCCGAGCAGCTTTATCTCACAATACCGCTGAATCCAAAATAACAAAGGAAGTAAGCAATTTAAACATGAACGCCCACAACTTCTTTGTATTCTACTCATGCATACACATCTACGCATAAACCTAGCTCTCATACCACTAATGGGGAACGGAGCATGAAAATCAAAAAAATCCTACAAACACCCAAGATCCGATCTAGGAGAAGCGTGGCAACAAGAGGGAAGTGTGTCTACATACCATTGTAGACCGAAAGTTTTAGCGTATGTAACGTAGTTGATGTAGTCGTACTCTTCACGATCCAATCCGACCTAGTGTCGAATGGATGGCACGTCCAAAATTAGCACACGTTCAGATTGATGGTACCCTCTCGTTATTGATCAAGTAAGAGAGGGAGAGGAGGTAGATGAGATCGGAACCATCACGACGGTATGGTTGTGGTGGCAACAGCGGAATTCCGGCAAGGATTCGCCAAGCGCATACCGAAGGAAGGTGGGAGGAATTGGGAGAGATAGAGGTCGTAGATGGAAATGTCCAACCCCCCTGCGCCTTCCCACTATTTATAGTGGTGAGGGAGAGGCGGCTTCGACCCTAGAGCCCTCCTCCAAGGGAGGGGGCACCGTCCAAGGGGTGGAGTGCCCCCCAAGCCAAGGGAGGCGCCTCCACCTAGGGTTCCCCCAACCCTAGGTGCGTGGGCCCTTCGGGGGGCTGGTGCGCTTGGCCCAACTAGACTAGGGACCAAGGTGCGCCCCCTACAGCCCATGTGCCGCCAGGCCAGGTGGACCCTTGCAACCCTTTCGGGGCTCCCGACACACAGCCGACAAAATCTGAAACTTTTCCGGTGACCAAAATATGTCTTCACATATATGAATCTTTAACTCTGTACTATTCCGAAGCTCATCGTGATATTCTGGATCACATTCGAGATTTTGAATAACCTTCGTAATTTCCACTATTGATATCTCAAAGCTACCCTAGTGCAACCGAACGTTAAGCGTGTGACCCTATGATTTTGGGAACATGCAGACATGACCGAGACACCTCTCTGGTCAATAATCAATAGCGGGACCTGGATGCCCTTATTTATTCCCACATATTCAATGAAGAACTTTATCTGTTAAATCACCGTATCAAGGTTTCAGTTAATCTCATATGCAATTCCCTTTGTTCAGTGATATGTTACTTGCACGAGATTCGATCGTCAGTATCTCCATACTTAGTTCAATCTCGTTACCGGGAATCCCTTTACTCGTTCGGTAATACAAGATCCCATGACTAAACTCATTAGTCACATGAAGCTTCTCGTGATGTTGTATTACTAAGAGGGCCCAAAGATATCTCTCCGTCACATGGAGTGACAAATCCTAGTCTCGATCCATGCAACCCAACAGACACCTTCTGAGATACTCGTAGAGCACCTTTATGATCACCCAGTTACTAAGTGACATTTGATAACCACAAGGTATTCCTCCGGTATCCGGGAGTGAGATGATCTCATGGTCTAAGGAATAGATAATTGACATGAAGACAGTTGTAGCAAATAACTAAGTGAAATGATCTGATGCTAAGCTTATGGTTGGGTATGTCCATCACATCCGTTTCCTAATGATGTGATCCCGTTATCAAATGACAACCCATGTCTATGGTTAGAAAATATTAACCATCTTTGATCAACGAGCTAGTCTAGTAGAGGCCTACTATGGACATGGTGTTGTTTATGTATTCATACATGCATTTAAGTTTCTGGTCAATACAATTCTAGCATGAATAATAAACCTTTATCACAAACAAGGAAATATGATAATAACCAATTTATTATTGCCTCTAGGGCATATTCCAACACATTGCCCCTCCTCCCCTCCAGCCGCTGCCAAAACCCTACCTCCTTCTCCACTCAACCGCCATGGGGTTGAGGGAGTCCTGGATTAAGGGGTCCTCGGACAGCCGGACTATATGCATATGCCAGACTGTTGGACTATGAAGATACAAGATAGAAGACTTCGTCCCGTGTCTGGATGGGACTCTCCTTTGCGTGGAAGGCAAGCTTGGCGGTTAGAATATGAAGATTCCTTTCTCTATAACCAACTCTGTGTAACCCTAGCCCCTTCCGGTGTCTATATAAACCGGAGGGTTTAGTCCGTAGGACAAGAACAATCATAATCATAGGCTAGCTTCTAGGGTTTAGCCTCTACGATATCATGGTAGATCAACTCTTGTAATACTCATATCATCAAGATCAATCAAGCAGGAAGTAGGGTATTACCTCCATCAAGAGGGCCCGAACCTAGGTAAACATTGTGTCCCCCGCCTCCTGTTACCATTAGCCTTAGACGCACAGTTCGGGACCCCCTACCCGAGATCCACTGGTTTTGACACCGACATTGGTGCTTTCATTGAGAGTTCCACTGTGTCGTCACCATAAGGCTTGATGGCTCCTTCAATCATCCACAACAACACAGTCCAGGGTGAAGCTTTTCTCCCCAGACAGATCTTCATATTCGACGGCTTCGCACTGCGGGCCAACTCGTTTGTCTATCTGGAGCAGATCGACAGCTATGCCCCTGTCCATCAGGTTTGGTTTGGAATCTTGAACTACACCGCCGACATCCGCGGAGACTTGATCTTTGACGGATTCGAGCCCATGACAGCCGCGCCCCGCCGCCACGATGAACATGACCTAAATCTGTCATCAGACTGTGTGCAGGAGATTACGCCTGTAACGCACTAGCCCTGGATCCAGAGCAGAGTGCGATATCCAAGGACAGGATTCTCAACCTCGCCACGGAAGCCGCGGACTCAGCGGCGCTAGAGCCGAACGCAGATCTGACCTCCAACGAGGTCTGTGTCATCGGAACCTCGGACTCGTCTCCGACCATAGGCTCCGAACCGTGTATATCCGCACCCATGGAAACTGACATGGCACCGATCTTAGAGTTCAGCTCCGCGGATATCTTCCAACACTCACCCCTAGGCGACGTGTTAAACTCATTAAAGTCTCTCTCCTTGTCAGGAGATTCTTGGCCGAACTATGTCCGGCTTGATTGGGAAGCGGACGACGAAGAACTTCGTTACCCACCAACCACCCACTTAATAGCCACTATCGATGATTTGACCAACATGCTTGATTTCGACTCCGAAGACATCGATGGTATGGACGACGATGCCGGAGAAGAACAGGAACCACCGCCCATTGGATGCTGGACAGCCACCTCCTGATATGATATATACATGGTGGATACACCCAAACAAGACAATGGCAATGACATAAAAGATGAAGTTGAGGATAAACTTCCTGAGAAGAAGTCTAAGCGCCAACATCAGCAGTGCCGCTCTAAATCATGCCATGGTAAAAATAGCGATACCGGCACAAGAGAGAATAGCACTCCGGATGATGCCGAAGACAATGAAGACCCCGCCAAGCCAAGTTTCGAATAGGCCGAACAGGAAGATAGGTGAGCCAGCCCCGATGAACAGGCCGTGAACGACGACTCGGAGGACAACAACTACATGCCTCTCTCCGTGGATGAGGGGAGCCTCGGTGACGAAGAATTTATCGTGCTAGAGGATCCCGTCGAGCAGGAGCATTTCAAGCGTCGGCTTATAGCCACTTCAAAGAGCCTGAAGAAGAAGCAGCAGCAGCTTCAAGATAATCAAGATCTACTCACTGATAGATGGACGGAGGTCCTGGCAGCTGAGGAATATGGACTAGAACGCCCAACCAAAAGTTACACGAAGCGCAAATTGCTACCTCAATTCGATGACAAGGCGCTGGAGCCAGCACTGCGAGCGCATAATGCGGCCAACCGACCATCGCGTGGTCGAGACAAAGTGGCAATTCAACCCGAACACCAGCCGGCACCGCGTCGCCGAATAAATAGAAACACAACAACTCGGGGATACACACATGACCTGCGATATGATTTGGAGAACAGAGTAGGCAAGACCAGATCGATCTACAGATCGCAGGGGTGCGCCGCAATTTGCAACGACGGCCACCACGCCGGATATAACAAATACACACCTGTCCGGGCCGAATACCATAAACCGGCTCCATTCGAGATGCATCATGACGTAGCCCAACACAGAGGCGCCGCACACCCCCTATGCTTCACCGATGAAGTAATGGAACATGAATTCCTAGAAGGGATCAAACCCGTAAACATTGAATCATATGATGGAACAACAGACCCCGCGGTATGGATCGAGGACTTCCTTCTCCATATACATATGGCCCGTGGTGATGATCTCCATGCCATCAAGTACCTCCTTCTAAAACTCAAGGGACCAGCTCGGCACTGGTTGAACAGTCTGCCTAAAAAATCCATTGGCAGTTGGGAGAACCTAGAAGATGCATTCCTTGACAAATTCTAGGGCACTTATGTCCGACCTCCGGATGCCGATGACATATGTCATATAATCCAATAGCCCGCAGAGTCAGCCGGGAAATTCTGGACTCGGTTCTTAACCAAAAAGAACCAAATCGTCGACTGTCCGGATGCCGAAGCCCTAGCGGCCTTTAAGCATGACATCCACGACGAGTGGCTCGCCCGACACCTCGGCCAAGAGAAGCCGAAGTCCATGGCAGCCCTTACGACGCTCATGACCCGCTTTTGTGCGGGCGAGGATAGCTGGCTAGGTTGTAGCAACAGCACCTCAAGTAAACCTGGCACTTCCGAAGCCAGAGACAGTAACGGCAAGCCCCGAAATGGTAGACACAAGCGTCGAAATAATGGTGATAACTCTGAAGACACGGTCGTCAATGTCCGATTCAGTGGCTCCAAGTCCGATCAACGAAAAAAGGTATTTAATAGAAACAATCTGGGCCCATCTAGTCTGGACCGCATACTCGATCGTCCATGTCAAATCCACGGCACCGCCGATAAACCAGCCAATCATACCAACATATAACGTTTTATCTTTAAACAGGCCGACAAGTTAAACGCCGAAAACAGAGAAAAGGGATCACAAAGCGACGATGACGAGGAACCCCGGCCACCGAACACAGGGGGACAGAAGAAGTTTCCTCCCCAAGTCAAAACGGTGAATATGATATATGCTACCCATATCCCCAAAAGGGAGCGGAAGCGCGCACTAAGGGACGTCTACGCGATGGAGCCAGTCGCCTCAAAATACAACCCGTGGTCCTCCTATCTGATTACCTTCGATCGAAGGGACCATCCGACCAGTATTCGTCACGACGGTTCAGCCGCACTGGTGCTTGACCCTATCATTGACGGATTCCACCTCACACGCGTCCTCATGGACGGGGGTAGCAGCCTGAACCTGCTCTATCATGATACAATGCGCAAAATGGGTATTGATCCCGCAAGGATCAAGCCCACCAAAACCACGTTCAAAGGTGTCATACCAGGTGTAGAGGCCTGTTGTACGGGATCAATCGCACTGGAAGTGGTCTTCGGATCCCCGGACAATTTCCGAAGCGAAGAATTAATCTTCGACATCGTCCCCTTTCATAGTGGTTATCACGCACTGCTCGGACGAACCGCATTTGCTCATTTCAACGAGGTGTCGCACTATGCATACCTTAAGCTCAAGATGCCCGGACCTCGCGATGTCATAACAGTCAATGGAAATACGGAGCGTTCCCTTCATACTGAGGAGCACACCGCGGCCCTTGCAGCAGAAGTACAGAATAGCCTTCTTAGGCAAAACCTCAATTCGGCAATAAAGCCCCTGGACATTGTCAAGCGAGTCCGAGCTACTCTGCAACAGGACCGTCCGGCTCGTCTAGAGCTCAGCTAGCAATCCGGCCACCGTCCCAGCCCCGTTAAAGCGGTGGAATTCATGTTGCGCGTACACAACTATGCACCTAAAATACCATGGGAACGAACGGAGGCACAGCTAGACCGCGGTCCAAAATGCGGCTCAACCGCTCCTGGATCCGCATACCTTCACTTTTTCTCTTTCTTTCAGGTTTCTTCTCTTCTCGAGGCCTTTTCTGATAAACCTGCTCATCAGACCCGTAGCGGGATGGATACGCCAAGAAAGCTAGGGGCTCAGACGTACAAAGGAATACCTAGGTGGTCTCTGCTAATGATCGTCCTACCTGTTTTAAATACCCGCGCGCAGCTCGCTCTTGGTCATGGCATGTTAAATAGCCTTATTTGCTTATTGCACTACTTGTACACATACGCCTTGACGTATTAATCAAATTACAATGAAAAATAATTGGTAGTGTTTCTTATTACCTAATCTTTCCTTGTCTAGTTATTTTCAATTGCACCCGTACATTCTGGTACGCCTTAATTTGCCAGGGGCTTCATTGTACCCCATAACACGGCAAGAAAGTCTGAACACTTTTACAGTGCACGTCGGGATCCCGAACTTGTAGCATTATATGCATTGGCTCTGAATCATGTCTTTGGTCAATAGTTGGGTTGCCCGGCTCCTGTTCTTGCTACCCTACATTCTGCTATATCGGCTAGGGTAGTAAAGGGGGAACTAGTGCAATTGTGTCCTGGTTCTTCCGGAGGAGCACCTTAGCAGAGAAAGCCGAAAACTGACTGTCATGATGCGGCGAGAGCTGGTTAGCTGTTCGAGAGGTCACAAAATCCTTAACGATTTCTTACGCATTATGCTATAACTAATGCATCGTTTGATGGATCGGTTTTATCCGATTAGGTGTTTTACAATGCCCCAAGTTCGGTCTTCCGAACACTAGGAGCTGCGCCCACCTTTCTTTTGTCAAACTCCTATGGCTAAGTGAGGGTGATAAAGCCTTATAGTTCGATTGCCTGGTTCGTCGCGCTAAACACCTCCTTTAAGGACCAAAAATCTGGAGTAAAGAGTGTTTAGTTTATCCCGAACACCCCCGTACTTCCTACGTGGGGGCAGAGTCCGACGTCTGGCCAAGTCACAACATTAATTTAAAAACAGCCACACAGGAGGTAATAGTTCGAATAATAAGAATTATTTTACATCACGACCTTGCCTCATATTACAGCATAGGATAACATGCATACACTCATGGGAATATAATATCCTTAGCACATTGCACTGCCACAAGGCGGGATCCCTCCAGGACACTTTCATAATACAGCTTGGGCTTGCGGTGCTCTTTCCCTTCAGGAGGTCCTTCAGTCATCAGCTTCACAGCATCCATCTTCGCCTAATGCACCTTGGCGCGGGCAAAGGCCATTCGCGCACCTTCAATGCAAACCGACCGCTTGATGGCGTCAAGACGAGGGCAGACACTAACCAGCCACTTCACGAGTCTGAAGTAGCTGCTAGGAATCGCTTCGGCAGGCCATAACCGGATAATCAAATCCTTGAGGGCTAGTTTGGCTGCCCTATGCAGCTCGACCAGCTGCTTCAGCTGATCGGTAAAGGGTACTGGGTATTCTGGAACAAGATATTGCGACCAGAACAGCTTCTTCGTAGAGCTCCCCTCTTCGGCTCGGTATAACTTTGCGTTGTCAGACACGCTGCACGGCAGATCCACAAACACCCCTGGAGAACTCCGAATCCGGGTCAGTAAACGAAATCTTTCCTTCGCGTATTTGCTCTGCATAATAAAGGCCTTACCCGCTGCGATCTTTCGGGCCTCCTGGATTTCCTGGAGGGTGCCTTGGGCTTCAGCCCGGGCATCGTGTGCGGATTGGCGAGCCTTGGTGAGTTTGGACTCTTGATCCTTTATACTCTGCTCCAAGGTCTCGCACTTCTTTATGACTTCTTGGAGCTCTTGTTGAACTTCAATGACCTCGGCCTCGTGGTTTTCACGAGCGGCCTGCTCCTTGGCCGCCTTCTTCTTGGCCTCGGCGACCGCCTTCTTAAGAGCCTCGACTTCGGTCGCCGCTCCTAATACATATCATGACATTTTCCAGTGAAAATAACTACTCGCTTGTATTTAAATACAAACAAAGTTATCCCATACCTCGGTTATCCTCCAATTGCCTTTTTACTTGGCCGAGCTCCTTCTCGGCCCGCTCCAGACTCTACTTCAGTCTGGAGACCTCCGTAGTATGAGAGATTGCAGTCAATAATCACGCCTGATCATTCACATAGGTATTCCCTAATTAGTCTCCTACGAAATATATTTGATCCTTTGTCCGGCTTTCTTTCTGAAACACCGAACAGTGTATCAGGGGCTACTATCTATATTATGACATTCTTTAACTTACCTCAAAGCCTGTTAGAAGGCTGATGCAGGTTTCGGTCAGCCTGCTTTTGGCGAGCTGGACCTTCTCAATCACCACACCCATAAGGGTACGGTGCTCTTCAACGATGCAAGCGCTTTGCAGCGCCGCCAATAAAGTATTCGGCACCTCTGGATGGACTGAGGTCACCGGTGGAATAGGCGCACCACCTTCTGTTGAAGAAGGCTGCCACCCTGATTCCGGAGCTGTATTGGTCTCCGGAGTTCTCTCTGTCTGGGGGCCGAATTCAGGACGGCCTCCGCCTTCAGCATCCATGGGGGTCTTCTCCCCCGTGTGTCCGGTTGCCGAGGTTTAACCCCCCAGCGCCGCCCGGACGGTCTCCTGAGCTTCACCCTGGCCTGGGCCCCTTTGGGACGACACCTCAGTCTTGTCCACGTCTTCGACAGAGGAGGCCGTCGGGAGGGTCTCGCTGTCCATCGCATCCGGGTCCAACGAATCTTCCGACGAAGATGCTCAATGTCAAACCCGGCCGGATTGCGGAATATGTGACTCAATACATTAATGCTATGCAAAAGTGAGACTGGATATATGGATATGTCTGGGTTTCTTTGTACTCATGATTTGGCTAGGGGCTTGACCCTGGGTTCCTACTCCGGGCTGCTGTTGGTGGCTGCGGTGGGCTCGTCTGGAAGGGATGCTTTCCCCTTCTTAGATGTTTTGGCCTCCAAACATGTGGAGGCCGTCCTCTTCTTCCTCCCCCTCGCAGGGGGGCTGGCTTTCCTCTTCATCTTCTTCCTCTTCCTCGTCTTTTTCGGGGAAGGAGTGGGCCTCGGTGTCTTCGGACATCATGTCCGAAGTACCCTTGCGACGAAGCCCGCCCCTGGTCTCCTCGGCCTCCTTCTTGCCTACTTCTTCGGCGCCTTATATGGTGCCGGGTCCAGCATCTTCATCAGAAGTCGGCCGGCTTGTTCCTCAGGCAGCGGAGCCGGACATTAGATCCGCTCTGCCTTCTTCATCCAGCCCTAGGAGAATCGTTAGGGAAATATTATGTGTTTTCCCCAAGGTATACAAATAAAGGATACACCCTGAAAATATATAAAGACTTACCGAACTTGCGGGGCGGGACAATTTGTGCCCACGATCCTCGGTGGTGTCCGGCCACGACTTGCCGGACTTGAATAGCACCTTCCAGATGTCTTTGTGCGTCGTGCCAAAGAACTCCAGCAGGGTTTGATGCTTGGCCGGACCAAACTCCCATTGATTGCAAGTCCGGCGTTGACAGGGAAGGATCCGGCAAACTAGCATCACCTGGACCACATCGACAAGTTTGATATTCTTGTCCTCCATGCTCTTGATACGCGCTTGAGCAGCGTCAGCTCATCTGACGTAGACTAGTCTAGGCCCTTTTCGGGCCAGGACATGAGCCGCAGTGGGGCTCCGGATCGGAATTCGAGGGCGGCATCCCATTTGGTGCCGCGTGGCTCGGTAACATAGAACCACTGTTGCTGCCAACCTTTGACGGACTCATTGAATTTACCTGATGGCCATTTGACATTGGGCATCTTGCTCACCATGGCTCCTCCGCACCCGCCGTGTTCACCGCGCTCCGGATCCAGACATGGTTGGAGTGCTTTTTGGGCGGAAGAGATGGGTGCTTTGGCGCTAGAGCTCGAGAATGGATGAGCAGAGGAAGAAGAGGGCGTGGGTGAAAGAGGGGAACCCTTATCCCTTTATAAAGGCAGTAAAAATCACGCGCCTCCCCACTCACCCTAAAACTCGCTTATTTCCCAAGCGTCGTGCTGATGGCACGGTTAGGTTACCCATGCCCGCATTGATGAGAATCTCGTGATAAGGGGACATGATCTCTGCTTTGACAAGACGTGCCAATGAAACTACGCCTCGAAATATGGAGGGGCATGATAAAAACGGTTTGAATAAAGACCGAGCCGTGGCATGATGTCATGCTATGAGTTGTCAGCAGATTGGACTCGTGGGATATTGTACTTTCTACTATGGTATGTGGAATTTGTTTTGTAGAGCCGGACACGATTCTTATGTTCAAGATCTACTTTGGAGTATTCGGAGAAAGAACCATGCAATGCCGAAGACAATTTGTGCACCGGACTCATCGTCATTGAAGCCTAGTTCAGGGGCTACTGAGGGAGTCCTGGATTAAGGGGTCCTTGGACAGCCGGACTATATGCATATGCCGGACTGTTGGACTATGAAGATACAAGATAGAAGACTTCGTCCCGTGTTCGGATGGGACTCTCCTTTGCGTGGAAGGCAAGCTTGGCGGTTAGAATATGAAGATTCCTTTCTCTGTAACCGACTCTGTGTAACCCTAGCCCCTTCCGGTGTCTATATAATCCGGAGGGTATAGTCCATAGGACAAGAACAATTATAATCATAGGCTAGCTTCTAGGGTTTAGCCTCTACGATCTCATGGTAGATCAACTCTTGTAATACTCATATCATCAAGATCAATCAAGCAGGAAGTAGGGTATTACCTCCATCGAGAGGACTCGAACTCGGGTAAACATTGTGTCCCCCGCCTCATGTTACCATTAGAATTAGACGCACAGTTGGGGACCACCTACACGATATCCGCCCGTTTTGACACCGACAGGGGTCCCCAACATCCTCGATCCCCGGCAACTCCAACCCATTCGCCGGACCCGATGCTCCCATCGCCGCCGATATCCATGACCTCAACATCTATGAGTGCGTCCCCATCTTCTTAAAGGTCGACCCGAAGTGGTCTGCCATTGAGGCCTCACTCATCTGATGCTTGCGCCGTGTGAAACAAGATCAACATGCTCTTTATGACAACAAGCTTCAGCGCCTAGTATTCTTGCAACATGAAATTTTTGGGTGCCATCAAGATGACTCCTTCATCAACGATTATTGCATGCGCCCCCAGATGCTCGCTGATTAACTCCGTGACAATGGTGCCAATGTCTCCGACGAGCTCATGCTTACCACCCTCACTGCGGGCCTCAACGTGGACTTCAGTAACACCGTGTCTAATCTCACCTTGTTGCCATAGCCTACTTTTTAGCAAGTTGTTGCATACCTGTGTTTGGAGGAATGCCAGATGTAGAAGGTAAAGAAGCGGGTGCAGCACACCGCCCTCACCGTCGGCACCACTCGCGGCACGCCTCCAACACTGCCGCTGCCTCAGGCGTTGCCATGGCCTCCTGCATCTTCGGGCATCTTCCCGCTACCACCGGCACCACACAAGCTAGCCGGTAGTGGCTGACACAACAAACATGGCGGGGCAGTCTTCCAAAGCAGCAGCCATAGCAGGGGTAGAGGGACCGCGAACACTGGGCCTCTTCGCCTTGTACCTATGGTACCAATCCGTGGACAGGCATCGTCCATGCATACTCCATGTCGGTGCCGTGGCCGCCTGCTCCTAGTCTCCTTGGCCCCCTACCGGCAGACCATTAGGCTTACTCGGTGGTCAAGCAGCCGCCGCCGCATGCGGGGTTCTTCCCACCGCCTTCCCCTACTGGCGGCTACCCTATGTTACCGCCTCAACCACTCGCCGGTGGCGTCGGCTTTCCTCAACAAGTGTCCACCACTCTGTGGGATCCCGCCCTCCAAGCGGCGCTCCATTCTGTAGAATCTCTGGGCAACTATAGTCGTGGCGACGACTGGTACATGGACAAGGGCGCCACCGCTCATATGTTTTTGCACCCTGGTAACCTCTCCTCTTTCTATCCCATTCACTTCCACCCGCATCACCATCGCCGATGGTTCCTCTCTACCCATCACTCTTGTCAGGCATAGTTCTTTTCCTTTTACTTCCAAGCCATTAATTCTTTCCAATATACTTGTTTCACCTGCACTAATAAAAAAAATCTTGTTTCCATTCAATCTTTTACTCACGAAAATCCTGTCAACATAGAATTTTATGAATTGGTTTTTATTTTGTTAAGGACACTCGTACCCGGATGGTGCTTCACCAATGTGATAGCCCCGATGAGCTCTACCTGGTCCACTCGCCATCCACCTCCACGGCTGCACCCATCACCCTCACCGCCGGAGTGGACCTACACTACTGCAGGATGCTGCTAGCATGACACTACGATCAGAGACCCTTTGAAGAAACTTTGTGTGATGCATTAATCACAAACGATGGTGTAAAAAACCTTTCAAAAGGTGCAAAACATTTGTGATGATGGATGCATCAAACACAGTTCCGATTTTAGTTCCGTGTGTGATGTAGGGCATACGGTTCAGTGCAATTAACCGTTTGCTATGAGAGCAACAAAAGAAACAGGCAGCCAGATGAAGGTGTGTGCGATCAACAGCATACAGTTCAGTAGGATGAACTATTTGTGATTAGGCAACACAAAATAAATGATGAGCCAAATCAAGGTGTGTGGCGATACACCGCATGTGGTTCACGCGGATGAACTGTTTGTGTTGAGACAAGAGAACATAAACGGTTCAATATAACAAGATGGGTGTGATATGCGGCAAACATGTCTATAATCATAAATGTGTGCGAGGACTGATAATAACACAGATGATTGCTGCTAATAAGAGATGTGTGTTGTGCGATGGGATTGCATACAGAACAACAACATAAATATACACACACACTTATAAGGACATGGTTGCATAACCAAATTAAACATCCAATTACATAGGTGGCTACTACAACCATGGCATTTGTGTAAGGGCATATTCTTCCCTCAGGTGTTTTGGTGATTGATGACAATGCTTTTGCAGACTAATCGTGTGCCTTGAGTTTCTCAGGTTATTCATATCTAGGCATGAGACGATTCGGTGCCCCTCGGAGACTATTGAAGTCGGCGTCGTTCTACGTTTCTCTTTGGTGGATTTGAGTCATAGGAGAGCCGTACTATTAAGAGGGGGTCCGCGTCGGAAAGGTTTGGGTGGAATCAACACGTACACTTGTTCCTCCTTTCCCTGCACTTTGGAGCTTCCCTTCGTTATCTTGGTTGTACAGAAATCTGGCGACTACTGCTGTGCTTGCGGTAGTACCGCAAGCACACGCGGTAGTACCGCTGGGTGTCATGGTAGTACCGCCCTTCTGGAGCGGTAGTACCGGGGCTCCCAGGCCTTGTGCCGCTCCGGTGCGGTAGTAGGGGCGGATGTAATTTTTTACATCCGCACCCTCCACGGTAGTACCGCTCGTCCAGCGCGGTAGTACCGCGGAGGCCCACGGTAGTACTGCTCCCTAGGAGTCGTAGTACCGTGGTCCTCCTACCTAGTACCGCAGTGTCGTGGTAGTAGGCGCGGATGTAATTTATTACATCCGCGCCAGCATGGTAGTACCGCGCCTCGCGGGCGGTAGTACCGCGTCGGATTTTTGCACCTCCTCCGGTTCAGCGGAAGTAGGCACGGATATAATTTATTTCATCCGCGCCCTTCCCAGGCCGAGACTTTCCTGCCTTGCGGTAGTACCGCAGGTGGGTGCGGTAGTACCGCGCCAGCGGTAGTACTGCCCCCTTATCAGGCTAGTTCCGGCCTGTGTCGCTGTCGCGGTAGTACTATGGTCAGCCATGGTAGTACCGCACTGCCCCGCGGTAGTACCGCGCCCCTGGAGCGGTAGTACCGTGTATCGTGGGCTGAACATGTGGATAACGGTTGGAATTTGTCCACGACTATAAAAGGGGCGTCTTCTACCTCTAGTTGACCACCTCTTCCATCTCCAAGCTCCATAGTTGCTCCAAGCTCCTTTTTTCACTCGATCTCTCTCCCTAGCCAATCAAACTTGTTGATTTGCTCGGGATTGGGTGACAAGTGCCCAATCTACACTTCCACCACAGGATATTTGATTCCCCCCACTTATCCCTTGCGGATCTTGTTACTTTTGGGTGTTGAGCACCCTAGACGGTTGAGGTCACCTCGAAGCCATACTCCATTGTGGTGAAGCTTCGCAGGTTTATTGGGAGCCTCCAAGTGTTGTGGAGATAGCCCCAATCTTGTTTGTAAAGGTCCGGCTGCCGCCTTCAAGGGCTCCAATAGTGGAATCACGGCATCTCGCATTGTGTGAGGGCGTGAGGAGATTACGGTGGCCCTAGTGTCTTCTTGGGGAGCATTGTGCCTCCACACCGCTCTAACGGAGACGTACTTCCCCTTAAAAGGAAGGAACTTCGGTAACACATCCTCGTCTCCACCGGCTCCACTCTTGGTTATCTTATCCCTTTACTTTTGCAAGCTTACTTGTGCTATATCCATTGCTTGCTTGTGTGCTCATTGTCGTTGCATCATATAGGTTGTCCACGTAGTTGCACATCTAGACAACCTATTTCATTGCAAGTTTTAAATTGTTAAAGAAAAGTCCAAAAATTGTTAGTTGCCTATTCACCCCCCCCCCCTCTAGTCAACCATATCGATCCTTTCAATTGGTATCAGAGCCTCGTCTCTTTATTAAGGACTTTGCCATCTGAAGAGTATGGTTGACGTCAACGACGGTGCGGAGGAGCACTCCGGTGTGAATCCCGTCTCATCTTCGGCCGAAGGGGGAACCTCGGTCTCTCATGAGGAATTCAATGTGGCTTTAGACACATTGAAAACCTCCATGACGGCCGAGGTTAAAAGCATGTTTACTGAATTCCTAGAGGGACTCAAACTATCTACCTCGCCGATGAAAGTGGGTGATCCCACTAACAAGGTGACGGATGCTAACCCCGACAAGGGGGAAGCTAATAGTGAAAAGAGTTCGTCTACTAGTGGTAGAAATGGCACCGGCATCTATGCCCATGTGGAACCCCCGGTGTATAAAGGACCGATCCCCTCTACACATTTGAATCATGCCGGTCCTCCTCCTAAATATGTGAAAAATGAAGATTTTGATTCTTGGGTCTATTGCTTCAAACATCATTTAAAACATGTGAATACTAACCTTTGGAGAATTATTGAAGAAGGTTTCTATCCTCATGATCCAAGCAACTTCATCCCTCGAGAAGAAGTGGACAACCAATTCAATGAGAGTGCTCTCTTCATCATCCAAGATGCTATCCTTCCCGAAGATCTCCCTCATCTTCGACCTCATGTCATGGCTAAAGAAGCATGGAAGTGTGTCGAGCGTATGTATAGAGGAAGTGCTAGCATTCAACGCTCCAACTATGAAGTGGTGCAAGATGAAGCCGATGAGTTTGCAATGAGAGAGGATGAGAACCTCGTGAGCTCTTTCGAAGAGTGACCAAACTTGCGGTCGCACTCCGAGATCATGGGAGTAAATACACGGATGACAACTGGATCAAGCGCAAGTTCCTCAAGGCCATGATGCCCTACAACAAGGCCATGTCCTCCGTCATCCGCCAAAGACCGGACTTCCACTCCATGACCTCTAATGAAGTGTTGGATGAGTTTGTTGCAATGAACATCTTGGATAAGACCGCCAACAATGCGGTGCTCCGTTCCCAAAGGGCAAAGAAGCCCAATCTTGCCTTGAAGGCCAAGGTTAGTGTGGAAGAAGAAGAAGAAGAAGAGGAAGATGAGGAGAGCAACCCCGAGGACACGAAGTATGATTATCATGAGCACATGGCTCTTGCCTCTAGACAGTTTTGGAGTAAGAAGACTACAAGACCCAACTTCAACAAGAACAACTCAAGTGGCCTCAAAGGGAAGCAACGAGTTAGAACTTGTTTCAACTGTGGCAATGTCAGTCATTTCGTTGGGGATTGTCCATACGAGAAGCGGGAAGACAATGGTGGCAAGTTCATTCGAAAAGACAAAGCCAAGTCCTTCCCCAACAAGAACAACTTCACCAAGAAGACTCCTTCTCGCGGGTTGGTGGTTCAAGAAGAATACCGTGAGGATGATGATGATGATGAAGATGGTGAAACAATGGCCATGACATCCGTTGCCATTGTCTCAACTCCTCGGGTGTCTCTCTTCGATGCACCTAATGAGAACATCACCGCCAAGTGCCTCATGGCTAAGGCCACCAACAAGGTAACCCCCAACATCAAAACCACCATTATTCCTAACCCTCCTTCAACAGATGACTTTGATAATGGTAAGGGGTCTAATGAGGAGATCAATGAATTTGATTCCTTCATGAGTAAGCTAAAGGGCAAATCCAAGAAGCATTTTGTTGCTCTCTTGGAACAACTTGGTGAAGCCAATGACATGATCGAGGCTCATGAAGAAACAATCACTAAGATGGAAAGTCATAGTCGTGACTATGCCGACGAGATATCGGATCTCTCTAATGCTCTTGAGGAAGAGCGTGAGCATCGTTTGACTCTTGAGGAGTCACACAACGATGATCATGCTAAACTAAAGAAAGATCTTGATCATGCTCTTGTTGTGTCTCGTGTTCTAGCTTCCGAGAAGGCTAAACTTGGGGTTGATCATGTTAGACTCACGGAGGAGTTTGATGTACTTGACAAGGCCCACAAGGTCTTGAAAAGTGCTCATGCCACCCTCAAGGAATCTCATGCTCAACTCCAAGTTAAGCTAACTAAGGAAAATGCCACATTTCCTCACATGGTCTTAATTGATAATGCAAATGCTACTAACCCATGTTGTGAGCATGTGCATCTTGTGGAGGAAAATGCCAAGTTGAAGGAACAACTCGAGAAAGGTCTTGTGTCATGCATACAAGGTGAGAAGAATCTAAATGACCTTTTGAGCAATAAAAAGGAAGTTGTGGGAAAGGAGGGGGTTGGGTTCGCACCCAAGTCCAAGAACAAGAAGAAGATCAAGGAGAAGAAGAGCAAGACCAATCGACCTCCTCCGCTCACGCAAACCTTTGTGAAGGAGGGAGAAGGTGCTCCTAGGGAGAAGAAGAACAATGGGAAGAGCCGTGAAGCCAAAGAGCGCAACGCCATCTCTCCTAACAAAGCCGGCGAATTTAACCCCTCTTATGTGTTGTGCCGTTCTAGTGATGGACATGTTTATGCTAAATTTGTTGCTTCTCCTTATGAGTACATTGAATGGTCTATTTGGGTTCCTAAGACCCTTGTTACTAACATCAAAGGACCCATTACTCAATGGGTACCTAAAACCAAGCATTGATCGCTTGTAGGTGTTTGCTTCCGGTGGGGGATCATGGTTGCTCGATAGTGGAGCAACAAATCATATGACCGGGAGCAAGGACTTGGTGGTGGACGTGCACAATATCCCATCTATGCCCACCAATGTCGAATGGGGTGATGCCTCACATTCTAAGGTATTGGGTCTTGCCAAGGTTGTCATTTCTCATGATCTAACAATCGAGAAAGTCATGCTTGTTGAGTCCCTTGCGTTCAGTTTACTTTCCTTCGTCAACTCGCACTCATGGGTTTTGCCACCTTCTTTGATATTGATACTGTGGCCCTCTTGTGGAGCAAGACTCTTAAAGTAGCCTTTGTTGGGCATGTCGAGAACGGTCTCTATGTGGTTAACTTCTCGGAGCAACCCAATAAGACCGCGACATGCCTAATGGCTAAAGTTGATGTGGGTTGGCTTTGGCATCACCGTTTAGCCCACGTCAATATGAGATCTTTGCAAAGTCTTCTCAAGGGGGACCATGTCCATGGACTAACGAATGTTAGTTTTGCCAAAGATTGTGTTTGCAGTGCTTGTATCGAAGGAAAGCTTCATGAGATGGCTCACCCTCCCACAACTATCATCTACTCCAAGAGACCCTTGGAGCTCCTCCACATGGACCTCTTTGGCCCTCCATCCTTTGATAGTCTTGGGGGTAGAAAGTACTGCTTGGTGAGAGTGGATGATTATTCAAGATACACTTGGGTATACTTCTTCAAGAGGAAGAGTGAGACCCAACAAACCGTCATCGACTTTGCAAATGAAGCTCAACGTCAACATGATGCAAAGATCTTGACAATAAGAAGTGACAACGGCACCGAGTTCAAGAACTACACCTTGGATGAGTTTCTTAGTGATGAAGGGATTAAGCATCAATATTCTGCACCATATACCCCTCAATAAAATGGTGTTGCGGAGAGAAAGAACCGGATGTTGATGGATGCGGCAAGGACCATGATGGCAGAGTTCAAGTCTCCATACAACTTCTGGTCCGAAGCCATCAACACAGCTTGTCATGCATCCAATCGGCTCTATCTCTGCAAAGGCTTGAACAAGACTCCGTATGAGATACTCACCGGGAACAAGCCCAATCTCTAGTACTTCCTGGTGTTCGGGTGTAAGTGTTTCATTCTTAAGAAAGGTGTTCGTTTGTCTAAATTTGAGGCTAGAGCTCATGAGGGCATATTTGTTGGTTATGCTACAAACTCTCATGCTTACCGTGTTCTCAATAAGTCCAACGGACTCATTGAGGAGACGTGTAACGTAGAGTTTGATGAAAATAACGGCTCCCAAGTGGAGCAAAGTGGTACTTGTGATGTAGGTGATGAAATTCCTCCCCAAGCCATAAGAAGAATGGGTATTGGTCATATCCTACCCATTGAGGAACCCCTTGTGGCCGAAGGAGAAGGACAATGCTCCACTCAAGTGGAGCCATCACCTCCCCAAGACCCACACGCTTCCGAAGAACAAAGTGAAGGCCCTCACCTTCATGAACAAGACCAACGGCAAGATCAACCTCAAGATGGAGTTGAATCTCCAAATGATGCCCAAGGTCAAGTTCTCCCCCTCGAGCAAGTTCAAGATCATGAGCAAGCTCAAGACGGCGCTCAAGATGATCAAGTTAACCTTCCTCCTTCCACTCCCGAGGAAGAATTAGAGCGTCGTGCCGCAAAGATTGCTTCCAAACTCACCACCCAAGGCCATCTCATGGAAAACGTGGTTGGAAGTCTAAGAAAGGGGGTAAGCACTCATAGACAATTAGCTAACTATTGTGAACATCAGGCGTTTGTCTCGTGTGTTGAACCCCAAAAGGTCTATGAGGCGCTCGAAGACTCGGATTGGCTCAATGCCATGCATGAAGAACTAAACAACTTCGAGTACAACAAGGTGTGGAGATTGGTGCCAAGACCTTTGGGGAACCACAACGTCATTGGAACAAAGTGGATCTTCAAGAATAAGCAAGATGCTCATGGGAACATCATTCGCAACAAGGCAAGATTGGTAGCACAAGGCTACTCCCAAGTCGAGGGTATCGACTACGGTGAAACCTTTGCTCCCGTTGCTCGTCTTGAATCCATTCGTTTGTTGATTGCTTATGCTTCCCATCACAACTTTAAGTTGCAACAAATGGATGTGAAAAGTGCTTTTCTTAATGGTCCCATTAATGAGTTGGTTTATGTCAAGCAACCCCCCGGGTTCGAGGACCCCTACTTCCCGGATCACGTGTATCAACTCGATAAGGCACTCTATGGCCTTAAACAAGCCCCACGTGCGTGGTATGACCACCTTACCGAGTTGCTACAAGATCGTGGATTTAAAGTAGGACAAATCTATCCCACTCTTTTTACTAAGAAGGTCAAAGGGGAGTTGTTTGTATGCCAACTATATGTTGATGATATTATCTTTGGTTCTCCTAACAAAGCTTTCAATGAGGAATTTGCCGCTCTCATGACCTCCAAGTTCAAGATGTCTTCGATGGGAGAGTTGAAGTTCTTCCTTGGTTTTGACATCAAACAACGAAGAGAAGGAACCTTCATCAACCAAGCCAAATACACTCAAGACATGCTTAAAAGATTCAAGCTAAGTGATGTCAAGCCGACTTCTACACCAATGCCTACCAAGTGCCAACTTGACATCGATCCCAATGGTAAAGCGGTGGATCAAAAGGTATATCGCTCCATGATTGGCTCCTTGCTTTACCTTTGTGCATCTAGACCAGATATCATGTTGAGTGTGGGGATGTGTGCACGGTTTCAAGCCGCACCAAAGGAAAGTCACTTTGTGGCGGTCAAGCGAATCTTTCGATATTTGGCTCATACCCCAAACTTTGGCTTATGGTACCCAAGAGGAGCAAATTTAAAGCTTGAAGGTTTCACGGATTCCGATTGGGCGGGGGACAAAGTGGATAGGAAGTCCACTTCCGGAGGGTGCCAATTTCTTGGTTGCTCTTTGGTAAGTTGGTCTTCCAAGAAGCAAAGTTGTGTGTCCCTCTCGTCCACCGAAGCGGAGTATGTGGCGGCCGGTAGTTGTTGTGCTCAACTCATATGGATGAGGCAAACTTTAAAGGAGTACGGTGTCATTTGTGACAAAGTGCCTCTTTGGTGTGATAATGAAAGTGCCGTCAAGATTTCTCTCAACCCGGTACAACACTTCAAGACGAAGAACATTGAGATTCGGTATCACTTCATCGGGGATCACATTAGGCGAGGGGAGATCGAGCTCAAGTATGTCAACACTCATGATAACCTTGCAGATATTTTCACGAAGCCCTTGGATGAAGCAAGATTTCGCGAGTTAAGGCATGAGCTAAATATCATTGATTTGAGCAATGTGACTTGAACCCGTACACCCCCCACCACACTCAATGTGTTGTCTAGTTTAGGTGTAGGCATGGACATAGGGGGAGTGTTGTTCTCTCAATGAACTCTCCCTCCCCCCATTATGCATAAATCGATCACCTCTTTCACATTAGCCATCTTTAATGGTGCTTGTGCTTCAAAGACGAGTTTTGGTCATGGGCCCAAGGATAATTCTTCGCGGTGCCATACCATCCAACTCAAACATAGGTGGCTTCGGCCACCGCTCTCTCTCCTCGAGATGCTTTGTCACATGGTGGTTTCTTGCTGTCTTCTTGCCTCTGGTGTGTGCGTTTTCTTGTGTGTCTTGTGTGTGAAAAGTTTCCATGCAAAGGCCTCTTCTTTTCTGTGTTGAAACTTGCGGTGTCTTGAGCTCATGGTACTATCGCGGCCGGCCATGGTACTACCGCAGCCTGCCACGGTACTACCGCTAGCGGGAGCACGGTACTACCGTCACCACGCGGCAGTAATTTTTTACTGCCACCTGGTTGAGCGGTACTACCGCCTCGACGCGGTACTTCCGCCCGAGCGGTACTACCGCGATGATACGCGATACTACCGCGCCGGTTCAAGCGCGTGGGGATAAGGACGGGCAGGGGGAGTTTTAACTCCCCATACCCATTCGCTGTCCTCTCTCTCCACGTCGCCTCCTTCTCTCCCTCGCTCAAGAACGGAGCCGACGTTTGTCGCCGGATCTCCTCCACCGCCTGCCCTCCCATGATTCCGACCGGTGGGGTCGTTCCCCACCACGTGCTCTTGCTATGGACCAAGGTTTTTCCCCAACTCTCTTTCCGTGTTGTTTGTGTTTAGTGTTTCTAGGTTTTGGGGGAAACTTGTGTTGTTCTTGAGATACCTAGGCTTAATCTCTGCAAGAGTAGGATGAAGGAGTGTGGTATTGCATAGGATTTACTTGTATTGTTGTCTTGCGCTAGATCGGATCACCGTAGCACCGCCATTGTTTCGCGGTTCTTTTTCAGATTCAAACCGACAGTTGGATCTGACGCGACGCGGTACTACCGCCCATCTGGGGCGGTACTACCGCTTGCACGGTACTACCCCGCTATGTGCGGTACTAAAAGTTCACTTCCGCTCCAACCACGGTACTACCGTGACCTTGCACGGTACTACCGCGTTTGGAGCAGTACTAATCTTTTAGTACCGCATGCAATGGCAGTTTTACCGTGGCTCACTTCTTTTGCATGCCAACTTTCTCGTATGTCTTCTATGGGTTTCTTGTGCTTGTTCGTGGCCTTTTCATTGATCCTTTCGCGTCTTTGGTGTTTTGCGTGTGTGTCTCGGGTGGTGGCTCTCGCGGGTCCAACCCTAGTCGTGACACTGGCTCCAAGCGTTTGCGCAAACCAGGTGAAGTACCAGAAGGCTCGTCTGCCTCCAAGCGCAATATCAAGCACTCTGCTAGCAAGCACAAGGAGCCCGCTAAGGGCATGGATGAGATTGCCCAAGCTGATTATGTCCGTCTCAGGCAGCTTCACCCCTATGTGCATCCGCATGCCACCTTCAGAGGCTGTGAGTTGTTCTGGAACAAGAAACAGGTCAATATCTATCCGGATTTCATCAAGAACAAGCAGAACACCTATGTGGAGGTGAAGTGGATTGATATGCATCACATGCGGAAGGACAAGTCTTGTGACTACTTTGGAGAGGCTCTGGAATTGGTGGAGTAGTTTGGCATTGAGCATGTGATTACCTTCCACCTCGACTATGACCCTGAGCTCATTTGTCAGTTCTTTGCCTCAGTCTACTTTCACTCCGATGAGGAACGGAGGATGACCTGGCTGACCAATGGCCGTAAGCTGTCTGCTACCTGGAAGGAGTTCATGGATCTCCTCCAGGTTCCTGATGATGGTCTCGCCTCTCCAGTGGGTGTTCGCCCGCATGCCAATGCTGATTCTGCCAGCAAGGACAGACTTACCCCTTTCATGGTTGAGAAGGCACTCGCCAATGGCAAGACAACTTTGGTGCTCAACCCTTTCCTGGATATCATGTATCGCATCTTCCGCAACTCCTTGTTTCCTCTCATCGGTGATAAAGACAAAGTTCATGCCTATATGGTAGATATGATGCTCATCTGCGAGGATGCTCGTTCGTCTCAGTCACAGCCACTTGATGTCTCACACATCATGTGGTGTGAGCTCCGGTTTGCAGTATTCAACCGCAAGGTGCCTATCTATGGGCCCTATCTGTTTCTGCTGATTTCAAAGACTTGGGAGAAGATGTTTCCTGCTGATGAGTTTCTTGCTCCTGACTGGGTTCGCCATGAGCCCATCTGCCTGCGTATCAAACCCAACTGGGCCAACACCACTACTCGCGCCGAGGCGACTGCTGCTCGGACTGCTGTTGATGAGGAGGATACTGGCCCCGAGGATGTTGCTGAGGGCCATGCTACTAGACCTTCCCAGAGTGCCTCTATGCCATCATGGGCCAAGAAGCTGAAGGACAAGATGAAGACTCTTTTCTTCATGCAAGCCAAGGGGCAATATAGGACTCACGTGGCGTCCAAATAGAGTCGTCGCCGGGACAACAAGATCTTGCAGCTCTATGGTGAGGCAGTGTCTGGCAGGTCTGAGGAGCACATCACTCCAGAAGCCGAGTGGATGGAGAAGCAGGGCTACAGGTGGACTGAGTCTGAGGAGGATGTCGAGGAGACCATCCCTGCTGCCGAGGCATCCGATGGAGAGGATTGGGACGAGTTCTCAGCTTGAGCCACCTCTTGTGTGTAGGTGTCCTCTCTGCATTTTTGGCGTCTCGATGCCAAAGGGGGAGAGGGTGTAGGGATTTGCGAGTGTGTCGTGTGTTTGCTGCTTTCTCGTTTGTGTCGTGTGTTTGCTGCTTTCTCAGTTGAACCTCGGTAGCTTTACTTCGTTTGGTGTAAGACATGCACTCTATCTATCCTAGCGAGCTCGTGTTATATTGTTCTATCTTTATGCCTTGCTTTGCTTATTATCATGTCTTAGTCTCTAAAATATAGGGGAAGTGTTGATCCTAGTGTGTGTGCTATGCAGTCCAAATCATTCATCTAAAGTGCACACATCTAGGGGGAGCCCGTCTATATTTTAGAGAGGTGGGGTTTGCCCCTGCTCTAAATTATCTTATCCATATGCAAATCCCGTGTTGTCATCAATCCACCAAAAAGGGGGAGATTGTAAGGGCATATTCTTCCCTCAGGTGTTTTGGTGATTGATGACAATGCTTTTGCGGACTAATCGTGTGCCTTGAGTTTCTCAGGTTATTCATATCTAGGCATGAGACGATTCGGTGCCCCTCGGAGACAATTGAAGTCGGCGTCGTTCTACGTTTCTCTTTGGTGGATTTGAGTCATAGGAGAGCCATACTATTAAGAGGGGTTCCGCGTCGATAAAGGTTTGGGTGGAATCAACACGTACACTTGTTCCTCCTTTCCCTGCACTTTGGAGCTTCCCTTCGTTATCTTGGTAGTACCGCTGGGTGTCACGGTAGTACCGCCCTTCTGGAGCGGTAGTACCGCGGCTCCCTGGCCTTGTGCCGCTCCGGTGCGGTAGTAGGGGCGGATGTAATTTTTTACATCCGCACCCTCCACGGTAGTACCGCTCGTCCAGCGCGGTAGTACCGCGGAGGCCCACGGTAGTACCGCTCCCTAGGAGTCGTAGTACCATAGTCCTCCAACCTAGTACCGCAGTGTCGCGGTAGTAGGCGCGGATGTAATTTTTTACATCCACGCCAGCACGGTAGTACCGCGCCTCGCGGGCGGTAGTATCGCGTCGGATTTTTGCACCTCCTCCGGTTCAGCGGAAGTAGGCACGGATGTAATTTATTTCATCCGCGCCCTTCCCAGGCCGAGACTTTCCTGCCTTGCGGTAGTACCACAGGTGGGTGCGGTAGTATCGCGCCAGCGGTAGTACTGCCCCCTTATCAGGCTAGTTCCGGCCTGTGTCGCTGTCGCGGTAGTACTGTGGTCAGCCACGGTAGTACTGCACTGCCCCGCGGTAGTACCGCGCCCCTGGAGCGGTAGTACCGTATATCGCGGGCTGAACATGTGGATAACGGTTGGAATTTGTCCACCACTATAAAAGGGGCGTCTTCTACCTCTAGTTGACCACCTCTTCCATCTCCAAGCTCCATAGTTGCTCCAAGCTCCTTTTTTCACTCGATCACTCTCCCTAGCCAATCAAACTTGTTGATTTGCTCGGGATTGGGTGACAAGTGCCCGATCTACACTTCCACCACAGGACATTTGACTCCCCCCACTTATCCATTGCGGATCTTGTTACTTTTGGGTGTTGAGAACCCTAGACGGTTGAGGTCACCTCGAAGCCATACTCCATTGTGGTGAAGCTTTGCAGGTTTATTGGGAGCCTCCAAGTGTTGTGGAGATAGCCCCAATCTTGTTTGTAAAGGTCCGGCTGCCGCCTTCAAGAGCTCCAATAGTGGAATCACGACATCTCGCATTGTGTGAGGGCGTGAGGAGATTACGGTAGCCCTAGTGGCTTCTTGGGGAGCATTGTGCCTCCACACCGCTCTAACGGAGATGTACTTCCCCTTAAAAGGAAGGAACTTCGGTAACACATCCTCGTCTCCACCGGCTCCACTCTTGGTTATCTTATCCCTTTACTTTTGCAAGCTTAATTGTTCTATATCCATTGCTTGCGTGTGTGCTCATTGTCGTTGGATCATATAGGTTGTCCACGTAGTTGCACATCTAGAGAACCTATTTCATTGCAAGTTTTAAATTGTTAAAGAAAAGTCTAAAAATTGTTAGTTGCCTATTCACCCCCCTCTAGTCAACCATATCGATCCTTTCAATTTGCACACACCAAAGTAGACTATTACATGCATAATTTCATAGGTGGCTACTACACACATGCCACACACACCAAAGTAAACTATATATTACATGCATGATTAACTAGCATAAACGATCATCTGATCATCATCTATTGCTTGTGACGCTTGCTCTGCTTGTGGCTTGATCCGGAATCGTCGATTTGGGTAACGAGGCACTTCCTCATGTCAACGATCCGCCTGTGCATCTCGTAGCATGTGTACAAGCTCTTGGACACGAACCTGAGGTGAGGTTCATCCAGTCGCTGCATCCAGGCCCTATGCCAGGGTACGACACTTGTTCTTTGGGCATCCTGCTTCATCTTTTCGTAGTAGGGGTCGATGATGGCCGAGGCGAGTTCGACGAGGGAGTCGTTCGTACTGCCCTAGACCCAGTAGTGGTCATGGATTTCGACAAGGTTCTGGCAGGCCAAGCCCGTAACACTGAGCGCTTAACATCGTCGGTGGTTTCCACCGTGGTGAACTTGTAGTCAGTGCTGTTGACAAACCTGTTGAAACGGTCGCAAGGCTCTCTTGCCATGCAGTAGTGGTAGATGAGGACATGATGGCGCACACACAACTAGGCAACGGCAACCTTCTGATCTATGCCGGGACGACCGGCGGTGTACTGGAGGTCGATGCCGACCATCTTGTACTTGTCTCCAGGAAGCAACTACTCAGTGCGCTGGGCCATCGACCGGCTGCTAAGGAGCGACGGCTTTTATGGTGAGGTCAAGGTGCTTCTCAGCAAAGGCATCCAAGGCTTTCTAGCCGGTTGAAGAAGGCCAACGTCGTAGCGTCCTCAATGGCCTTGTAAATACTTATGTACACGATTTTCTCGTACACCTGGATGTGTAGGTCGACGAATTCTTGCAGGGCGAGGCGCCTCGCGGTGAGCGTGACCTCCAGGTGGACATTATTTGTGGCGTCGGCGGGCAATCGCAGGGCCACAAGTGCTTGAAAGAGGCTCCGACCATGGAGGCCGATTAGGGTGGGAGGCAATGAGGAGCCCGGGCACGCGGGCTGGAGGAGTACGGTGATGTCATCCGCGAGCTTCTTGACAACGGTGAACTTGTTGGTGGTGGCTACGATCATCTGGTCCAACTAAGAGTCGTAGCTAGCGTCGAAGGCGGCCATCCACCAGCCGGTTGCCAACACCATTTGGAGACGATCCTCGTAGCCATGCCGCAGGCCGGCATCATGGACAGTCTGGCACAACCGTTGGCCGCTTGCATGCATCTCCACCCTGGGTCTGGAGTGAGCACTTTTTTGCTTAGTGTAGGTGCTTAGGCAAAATGCTTAGGTCCGTACGATGTGGTAGATGCATTGGAATGGAGGGGCGCCTCTATATGAGTGCAAACTGTGTTGCATTCACGTCGTGCTGCCTCTTTTCTTGGTCCTCCTCCCATTACTTCTCTCATGCATTCAAGATGCTAATTGAAGAGGATGCATCATTGGCCGTTCAACATTTCGGGAACCGCTACCCTCTTCCTCGCCTGCATTAAAATCCTATTGGGAATTGTGCTACATGCTGTCAAATTGAATATTACGGTGCCGCCCGCTGCACGCCCGGCTGAACACGCCTCCTCGTGTCCATCTATGCTTAATTACTGAATTTTAGTTGCAAAAATTAGATGCTGCTAGTGATTTTTAGCTTTATATTTTGACAAATCGCAGTGTTACAAGGTTGACAAATGGCAATGTTACTAGATCAACAAATGTCAATCTTTCCAATTTGACAAATGGCAACATACCCAATATGACAGATGCAAATCTTACCAAATTGTTTGTAAGTGGTTGCACACAGGTCATCCAAAACAACCGTTTGCATTGAAGAGAATAACAAATCCTGCTCTCACTTTGCATACGGGTGTTCTTTCTAAAACGTTTGCAATCAAGAGCCATTAAAACCTATAGCCATTAAAACCAAGACACGTTGCATCACGTGAATGGTTAAAATTTGAATTATGCACATAAATGCATTGAAAACTCAATTAATGCATAAAAATGTCCAAATGAACCCCAAAAAATCCCAAAAATTGACACAACACTCCTGTTGTTCTATGTTGACACGAGAAATTTTTTGAAAGCAATAAGAGGCAATGGATTTTGTTTCGTCCCCAAAGGTGGGACATTCTCTACCAAAACCATCATGCTTGTTGTGAGAAGCTCTGGTTTGTGAGAAGCATATACCCAAACCTACCCCTAATGGGACCAAAAATTTACCATGGCATGTTGATGCCGCTCCATGTTAGCATGCAAAGTTTCATGAATTTCAGACGAGTTTTGGATTTACTAGAATTTAAAAACCAGGTATCGCAATGTTTGCGGCCGAGTGACGGTGGCAGGGTGTTTGACATTCATTCCCATTTCTTGCATGGGACCTAAGCATGCAACCAAGGACACAGATTTAAATTTTCAACCAATTTATATGCATTAGAGCATGTGCATGTAGTTCAAATTTGAATTATGCACATAAATGCATTCAAAAACTCAATTAATGCACAAAAATATCCAAACGAACCCCAAAAAATCCCAAAAATTAACACAATACTCTTGTTGTTCTATTTTGACACGAGAAAAAATTTCAAAGCAATAAGAGGCAATGGATATCGTTTGGTCCATAAAGGTGGGACGTTCCCTACCGAAACCATTAGGCTTGTTGTGAGAAGCTCTGGTTTGTGAGAAGCATATCCCCAAACCTGCCCCAAATGGGACAAATTTTTTACCATGACATCTTGATGCCGCTCCATGATAGCATGCCAGGTTCATGAATTTCAGACGAGTTTTGCAGTTACTAGAATTGAAAAACCAGGTATCTCCATGTTTGCGGCCGAGTGGCGGTGGCAGGGTGTTTGACATTCATTCACATTTATTGCATGGGACCTAAGCGTGCAACCAAGGACACATATTTGAATTTTCAACCAATTTATATGCATTAGAGCATGTGTCGGTAGTTCACATTTGAATTATGCACATGAATGCATAGAAAACTCAGGTAATGTATAAAAATGTCCAAGTGAACCCCCAAAAATCCCAAAAATTGACACAACACCCCTGTTGTTCTATGTCCACACTAGGAAAAAAATTGAAATCGAGAAGAGGCAATGCATATCGTTACGTCCAGAAAGGTGAAACGTTCCCTACCGAAACCATCGAGCTTGTTGTGAGAAGCTCTGGTTTGTGAGAAGCATATCCCCAATTCTGCCCCGAATGGGAGAAATTTTTTACCATGGCATGTTGATGCCTCTCCATGACAGCATGCCAAGTTTCATGAATTTGAGATGAGCTTTGGATTTACTAGAATTTAAAAACCAAGTATATATCTCAGTGTTTGCAGCCAAGTGAAGGTGGCAGGGTGTTTGACATTCATTCTCATTTCTTGCATGGGACCTAATTAAGCATGCAACCAAGGACACAAATTTGAATTTACATCTAATTTATATGCATTAGAGCATGTGCATGTAGTTCAAATTTGAATTATGCACATGAATGCATAGAAAACTCAGTTAATGTATAAAAATGTCCAAGCGAACCCCGAAAAACCCGAAAAATAGACACAACACTCCTGTTGTTCTATGTTCACACTAGGAAAAAAATTGAAATCGAGAAGATGCAACGAATATCGTTTCATCCAGAAAGGTGAAACGTCCCCTACCGAAACCATCACACTTATTGTGAGAAGCTCTGGTTTATGAGAAGCTTATACCCAAACCTGACCCAAACGGGACAAAAAATTTACCAAGACATGTTGATTCCGCTCCATGATAGCATGCCAAGTTTCATGAATTTCGGACGATTTTTTGATTTACTAAAATTACAAAAGCAAGCACCTCAAGGTTTGCCGGAGAGCCATGGTGCCGTGGTGTTTGAAATTCATCCCCATTTGTTGAATGGGACGTAAGCATCAACCCATGGAGACATATATCATTTTACAACCCATTTTGGTCCACCGGAGCATGTGCATGTGGCTTAATTTTTAATTGTGCACCTGAAATGCCTAGAAAACCAAGTTACCATATAAAAATGTCCAAAAGAACCCTGAATAATTCCAAATTTTTTGACGACACACCTATAGTTGCATGTTCACTACAGGTAGAAGTTCTAGCAATTCAGACACCATCCTTTGCAGTTGTGACCCCATTATGTAATTCAAATCAAGATGAAAAATCAAGTAGATCCCACACAGTTTATTATCACCAACTGTGTGAGATGGAGTACAAAATATCCTGGAGCATCGTCGGTGTATAGTATGCCTATGGCTAACGCTAGAAGGTTTGTCGGCTACTGTCCACAACCCACTCTGAATAAGGGACCGTGTCTGATGACACTTTGCGCGCCAGTTTTTTTGCTGAAGTGATTCCAAATTTTCGGCTTCCACGGAAATATCTACCTCCCCGGCCCACTTACCAAAAGCCACATTTTCCTTGTTTCCGCCTTCCTTTCCAAGTTGAAACCTTCACTCCTTGCTTGCAGTGCCGCCTCCTCACCGGCAACCCTCCTTCACGTTGCTCGGCCTCGCCTATCCAGGCAGGTAATTCACACCCGAACCCCATCCTCCTCCTCCTTCCACATCCCACATGCCCCGACCGCCGAGGTGAGTGTGACACCTTCCACCCAAATCACCGACCCCTCCACCAAATAAGCATTGTCCTAAGCCATGGTACACGAAGTATAGCCAGGATCTCAAGGAGCATTTGGCAGCGGAGAAGCAAATCGTGGCCACACGCACGGATGAGGTCGCAATGGTTGCCATTCGTGTCGACCCCCAGATCTTGGAGGAGCATATCACCATCGAGGCCATCCTCGCTGCCTCGCGTGCCAATGCCGCAGCGCGGTTGGCTGCTTTAAACGACAGTTCGTGGTGTTTTCTCGAGGCCATCGTCGGTGCCGTTGACAAAGACTACGTGGTGCTTTCTCAGCGTGCACATGCTTACCTCATCTCGAGAGCCAGTAGGTTGGTGCCCGGAGCAGCTCAGGGAAGTCACCACTATGACGAGGGCACCCACGATGTGGAGGCTCGCCCTCTTCCATGTCCAAGGAACCGGCAATGAGTTGCTTGTCTTATTAGCTCACTATAAGGACCCATGTTCAGTTTGCTAGCTACTGCCTTCCTTAACAAATTCTAGTGAATTGTGCTATCTACTTTTACCATGCAATCTTCTGCTCTAGTGTATATGTTCTATATGTCGTGCAATGTGGTGTTCAGTTAACTATTTTGTTCAATTCTGTAAATGTGATGTTCAATTCTTTAGGGTGCAATTTTCCAAGTTGTCAAGCATGCTTGGTTTGGTTAACTGTCTCACCTTCTATTAGGAGTATGTTATATTGTGCAATGTGGTGCTCAGTTGACGTTTGGTTCATTTATTGTGGTGTTTAGTTAACTGTTTGCTTCAATTCTGCAATGCGATGTTCAATTGTTGTGTGTGCATTCTGTTATTGTATACCATGTGAGAAATAAATCGAATTTGGCTATACTAAATACATGAGAAACAAATACAATTGCTATATTTCCAATTTGTTAAGCATGCTTGGTTTGGTTAACTATGTGATTTTCTATTAGGTGTATGTTATATTGTGCAATGTGGTGCACAGTTAACGGTTGTTTCATTTGTTGTGGTGTTTAGTTAACTGCTTGGTTCAATTCTGCAATGCGATGTTCAATTGTTGTGGCTGCATTCTGTTATTGTATAGTATTATACCTTGTCTTTTTTATTCCTTTGCCCCATTTCCAATATAGAGAAGATATTTATGCACATCTTTGTTTTCAGGCCTTTCCAAAACAGTTCACTAATGATTACCTCTCAAACCACCTGTATGGTCAGGAGGCGAGGAAGGTATTCATACAACACCGAGGGTTCAATATTGAAGTGTTCCTGAAGAGGACGACGGATGGATGGTCAATCATCCACAGGCGCTGGCCTAAAGTTGCAAAGACCTTCAACATCAATGAAGGCTCAATATTCACCTTCCGCTTCAGCAGTTTTCCCGATGAGATACATCTGTGTATGTACCGTCTATGATGCTAATTTCTAAGTGTTCTAGATGTTGCATGTGAAACTTGGTGCTGGTGCAGTTGTGTAATGGGGTAGCTGAGTGCTGAAGCTATATCATGTTGTACTTTGATGTATTTCAATTATGAAATCCTGCTTCCTTAATATGGGAATGAAATGTTTTATGTGTTTAATATGAATGTCAATAAGATTAATAAATGGATTATTAAAAATAGGGAAAATAGCCTGCTAATTGGTTTTTGCTATTGCAAACGGTTATTGAGAAAATACCATGGGTGATGACCTAAGGCAACGCACACAGTTTCTAGGAATAAACCGTGTTGGATCGATGAGCAATCACACACGACATTTTCTGCAAAACTGTTTGCCTTTGGCCACCTTGCGCAAATGTTTACATCAAAAACACTGTGTGTGATGGATAGCCTTTGCCACACAGTTTCTTCTACGCACCGTGTGTGATGCATTCAATAACGCAAATGATAAAATTATTAATATTGTGTGCGATGGAACGCTATTACAAACAATTTAATGGGGAAAATTGTGTGTGATGTACCTACGAACGGAAACGTTTTCCTTGCAGCGACTGTGTGGGATGTTTATACGAACGGAAACGTTTAGCAGGGACTGACTGTGTGGGATGTACTTACGATCGGAAATGATTTTGCCCGTATAATTGTATTTCTTTGAGCACTACTATACGTATAACCATATTTGCTCGCTCGCTGGTCTCACACGACCTCATTTTGCCGAGCGTGTGTGCCAGGAGGGCATATCCCCGACGGTTCTGAATAATGTCACGGAAAGGGGTTAAAACCGTTTGTATAGCATCGACGCGTACCAGTGCTATGGCACGCTTCGTGATATTCTTAGGAGTTTTTGATTTACATGTAATAAGCTTGACGAAATACTTGCATTGTCATGCTTGCTGCCTAGGAAAGCATGTTTGTTTACCCTTTAGTGCATCCACAACTATTTTTTCTTTTCTGTTTTAATTACTTCATAGTGATGTGTGGACATCTCCGGTTGCAAGCAACACGGGCTATCTTTATTATCTAGTGATATTACGTGATTTCTCTCATTTTGTGTGGACATTTCCTCTTTGCCACATATCTGATGCTTTAGCAACACTCAAGGCTTTTTATGCATATGTCACCACACAATTTGGTCGCCCCATTCTTGCTCTCCAAACCGACAAAGGGAAAGAATCTGATAATGTTGTGGTTCACAATTGAAAGCACAAGTGCTCCCTGGGTGATTTTGGTAATTCATGACAACATATCTCTTGTTGGACTAATACCTTTACCTAGTGCATTTCAGATAAGTTCAACATTGGAGTGGCATGGACATGGACAAGAGGATGTGGAACCCCTTCAAGATGCTAAGGACAAATATTGGCAAAAGCTCAAGAATCTACATTTTCATTTTAGTGATCCAAGATCACATTGAGTCCGTAGGAAAGCCAATACTATTAAAAGGGGATGAGGTGTTGCTTAATGGGTTACTTGCTCAAAATGCTTTGTGATATGCTCCAAAACCCTCAACCACTTTCTCACATCCACAAATATCCTAAACCTAAATGTCAACCTCAGCCCCACCGATTTGTTCTATCCGGCGCCACCGAGTTTCATCATATTCAGCCACTGCCAAACCCTAGTTACTTCGGTCTCACCGTTGGGATCTCGGTCTCACCGAGATGGGCTTGCAATCTCTCTGTGATTTGGTGCAACACTTTCAGTCTAACCGAGTTAGTGGAGTCGGTCCCACCGAGTTTACCTGACCAATCCTCTATTTACTTATTACCTAAATCGGTCTCACCGAGTTTGAGTAATCGGTCAAACCGAGTTGAGGTTTTACCCTAACCCCTGCACATCGGTCCCACCGAAAATACTAACGTTCACATTTTGACATGAATCGGTCTGACCGAGTTTCACCATTCGTACTCACCGAATTTGGGAAACTATGTGTAACGGTTGGATTTTGTGTGGAGGCTATATATACCCCTCCACCCACTCTTCTTTCACGAAGAGAGCCATCAGAACAAACCTACACTTCCACTACTCATTTTGTGAGAGAGAACCACCTACTCATGTGTTGAGGCCAAGTTATTCCAATCCTACCATATGAATCTTGATCTCTAGCCTTCCCCAAGTTGCTTTCCACTCAAATCATCTTTCCACTAGAGCCAAATCTATGAGAGAGAGTTGAGTGTTGGGGAGACTATCATTTGAAGCACAAGAGCAAGGAGTTCATCAACAAAACACCATCTATTACCTTTTGGAGAGTGGTGTCTCCTAGATTGGTTAGGTGTCACTTGGGAGCCTCCGTCAAGATTGTGGAGTTGAACCAAGGAGTTTGTAAGGGCAAGGAGATCGCCTACTTCGTGAAGATCTACCCTAGTGAGGCAAGTCCTTCGTGGGTGATGGCCATGATGGGATAGACAAGGTTGCTTCTTTGTGGACCCTTCGTGGGTGGATCCCACCGTGGACTCGCACAACCGTTACCCTCTGTGGGTTGAAGTCTCCATCAACGTGGATGTACGATAGCACCACCTATCGGAACCACGCCAAAAATCTCCATGTCTCAATTGCGTTTGCACACTCCAATCCCATCCCTTTACTTTCTTGCAAGTTGCATGCTTTACTTTCCGCTGCTCATATACTCTTTGCATGCTTGCTTGAATTGTATTGTGTATGCATGAAGTTGTGTTAATCTATTACCTCAACTTGAAAAACTTAAAAACTGTCAACTTTATTTGTTGAGGGTCTAATCATACTACAAAAAAAGACACATCCGTGACATTTTGGGCCGAACAATTTTTTTTCTATCATACTTATGACACTTCTATGACGATAATTGTGACAAAACCCGATATCATCATAGATGTGGTGGGATCCTACTTCTATGACAAAAAATCATGACAGAAAATGGGCTTTTCATCCTGGGCAGGCCGGAGACGCAGCTGCATGACATTCTTTGGGCCATCCACGACGGAAAAAACCATGGTATAAGCGAGGGCGAGGAAAATTTCGACGAGTTCCTGGTTACGGTGGGTGGTTGGGGGCCGAGCGATGCGCGTTTCTCTCGTACACATAGGCTCGTGTGTGTGAGGCGTTGGCTCTAACTGAACCCGAGCGAGGCGTTGGGCTCTAACTGAACCCGAGCGATTGCACTGCAGGTGCGTTACTAAACCCGAGCGATCGATCGATGGCTGTTAACTGAACCCGATCGAGCGATTCCTTCGCTACTGCTGCTAACTGAAGCCGATTGATGCTGCTTCTAGATGAACAGTGAGCGTTGTGGGAGGGGGGGGGGTTGGATAAACAGTGAGCGGTGGGGGTGGATGAATAGGACCCCGTGGCATTGCCTCGGGATGAACAGGACCCCGATTTATCGAGCCGGTTGGGGCTGGATGAACAGGACCCCGTGGAGGACTGGATGAACAGTAGACAGTGGAGGTGTGGATGAACAGTACCCCATGGAGGGGTGGTTGAACAGGAGCCCGTGCAGAGGGGTGGTTGAACAGTAGCCGGTGGAGTAGCGCGCGGTGGAGGCTGGATGAACAGGAGCCCGTGGATGAACAGTCGCAGGTGGAGGCTGGAGGAGGTCAACGGTGGATGAACAATAGCCCGTGGAGGCTGGAGGAGGTCGACGGTGGAGATGAAGAGTATCCCGTGGAGTCCCGTTTTGCGCTACGCCACACCCCTCCCGATGAACAGGATCCCTGTTTCGACCGTAGCGCTCCAACACAAGTCCGTTTCCTCTGTTTTGCGGTACGCCACACCCCTCCCGATCAATAGGACCCCGTTTCGACCGTAGGAGGTCCAACACAAGTTTGTTTCCTCCGTTTTGCGGTACGCCAGACCCCTCCTGATGAACAGGATCCCGTTTCGAATGTGGCCGGTCAAACACAAGGCCGTTTCCTCCGTTCTGTGGTACGCCAGGCCTTATTTCCATCGCATGTTCCGTCCAAGCCGGTTGGCTCCCACACGTTCCATTGCCTCCCGATGAACACGACGCACTCCGTTGCCTCCCGATGAACACGACGCATTCCGTTGCCTCCACATGAACACGACGACGACGCAGTTTCTCCGTTCCGACCTAGCCATGTACACGAGCCCTGGCCGTACGTATGCGCGAGTAGGCGTTCGAGACCCCGCCCGTATGTACGTACATGGCCGTATTTTCTTTCTTGCACACTGGTCGTTCTACGTACGTGTACATGCTACGTGCGCGCCTCTACTACGACACGTGCGCGCCTCTACATCCACCAGTATGTACATACACGTCTGTGACCAGAATGACAATGCTACATACGCTTCGACCAGGTGGGTCCCGACTGTCAGGCACTTCCTTGCGTGCGAAGATGTAGCTGGTGGGTCCCAGCAGTCAGGGGGGTGAATCATTTTTTTTTGCCCGGATGCACTTCCTTGCGTGCGAAGGTGTAGCTGATGGGTCCCAGCAGTCAGGGGGAAACGTTTCTTTGTGAAATACGGTGGCCCGTTCGGTGGGTCCCTGCTGTCAGGTGGAGGAATAATTATTTTGCGCGTAATAAGGAGGCACTTCCTTGCGGCCATCATGGACCTAGCTGTCAGCCTCTCCATGTACAGTACTCTTCCGATGGAAGTTGTTCCTTGACCATGCCGTGCGGAGAACACAAGGGTGGTGGACGACGGTGAGGCCTAGGAAGGGGACGACGTGGACCAAGGGAAGACGCGGCACTGGAAGCCCGCGCGGAGAGGAGTACGAGGGTTCACTAGTTCGGCTGCGGTGTGTGGCTGCCGTCGCCGCAGGGCCTGGCCAGCGGTGGGACTAGTAGGGGCGTTAAGGCCTCCACGGCACCACAGCCAGCCACGAGAGGCAGGAGCATGCGGCACGGCCGACGCTACTTTGGGTGGCTGGAGAAAGAAGACCAGAGGTTGAAGAAGCACTACGGTCACTTGAGTTAGAATCGTTCATATTGACTAAGTTAACAAAGCCCTCCGTCCTTGTCAACTTAGTAGGCCCGCAAGTCAGCCACCCACCAAGGTGGGTCCCAGCTAGCAAGGGGAGTATTCATTTTTTTGTGCGTAATAAGGAGGCACTTCCGGTGGGTCCGAGCTGACAGCAGGGGAACATTTTTTATGTGAAATATGGTGGGTCGACAAGTCAACCACCAAATCTGTCGGGTCCCAGCTGCCATCAGAAGGAATAGTTTTTTTCGCATAACAAGGAGGCACTTCCTTCCATGCAAAGATATAACCGGTGGGTCCCAGCTGTCAAGGGAAGGAAACAGCTTAATAAGGAGGAACTTTCCTTGCGTGTGACCATGGACCTCGTGGGTCCCAGCCATCAGGCTCTCACGTACAGTCCTCTTGCGATGACTCTCGTTTGTTGACCATGCAGCGCCGAGCGCAGCGAGGCGGTGGACGACGGCGAGACCCCAGACTAGAATGACCCGGAGATGGGGAAGACGCGGCAGTGGAGTCGCAAATGGAGAGGAGTGGGAAACTTGACTGGTTCAGGAGCGGGGTGGGCGTACACTCGGCAGAGAATAATAGGAGGTGCGGAGTGGAGGGATGGCCTGGCTCTCGGCGGGGTAGTGTTTCACTGTGAGGCATGCAAAACAACGCCGCTGGATGCCGGAGGCTGGAGCGGGCGGTCCCGGCAGCACTGGGGGAAGAAGACGAGAGATTAAAGAAGAATGCCGGCCGTTGGATGTAAATCCAACGCCTTGCTTAGGCTTCGACCTACTGGCCCACATGTCAATCAGTCCATTTGTTTTTTTAGTCCATTTGGTGGGCTGGATGAAACAATGATGTAGCATCTATGCAGCCCGTTTATATATATGGTAGAATTTAAAGCCCATTTGTATTTTTCTCGAAATGCGCAACTTGTTGGGCAGGGTGAAAATATCATGTTGGGATGGACGGAGAAATGTTATAAAAATATAAACACATGATTGCATGTCTATTACTGCATTGGTCAGTAAAATCTTTGCAAGCTTATGTACGCAATCACTAGGAGTTAACTTGCCAAGTTATATATAAACAATTATTACTATTATTTTGTAAAAACTTTCAATTTACGAAATAAAATATCATTTTAATTTGATGAGTTAATAGGACGTGGGGTATTAATATTTTTTAGGCTAGACGTGGGACAGTTAAGTTGGTTCTAGGGAAATGTACTGAGAGAAAAATTAGTTTACATCGAAAAAGAAAGAGGAAGAAAATTCAGATATAGGGTTAATGAAAACAAAAAATAAAGGAAGTGGGAGGTCTATAAAATGGTTGGACGAACGACAGGTTTAATGGAACCTTATGTTGTTTCTATATATATATATATATATATATATATATATAACATAGGTTCAGTTTTGCATTCTTATAGAAAAAAAGAACTGAGTTGTGCATCGTCTTGAAAAAACAAACATAACTTGGGCTGCTGATGTTATAGACAAGCTAGGTTGGGAGGCCCAGAGGCCGCTAGATCCAAAAGACGTTGAAACATGTCATGGGCTGCCCATGTTAAAAAAATGAGACCAACCCAAGGGCTAACCCTCGTTGGCATTTTTTTATAGGAGAAACTCCACGAGCACCACACGTCCAAGCCGGGACTTGAACTCGGGTGGGCTGGCAGCAACCTCAAGCTGCCGAGCCAATGGGTCGACGGTCCGTCCTCGTGGGCTGCCCATGTTAAATAACATAACCTAGGCCATGGACCTGGTGGGGCCCGGGACTGTCAGCCTCTCGACGAACAGTTGTCTCCCGATTCCTTTTATTTTTCTGACCATGTTGGGAACGACAGACGGTGGCACCACGGCGACAACACCAAGGTGGAGGACGACATCGAGACCGTGGCCTGAACGAACAGGAGCAGGGGTAGACGCAGGCGGAGGGAGTACGAGGGTTGACTTGTTCGGACGCAGGGTGGCCGGTGGAGCTCCTTGGTATCATTGTCTTCTTTCATGTTGGCGTAGCAGGGGTTGATGATGGTCTCGGCGAGGTCAACCATGGAGTCCTTCTCCTGCCCGTTGTTGATGATCTTGAGTTGCTTCTGGATGTCGAGAAGCTTGCTGCACCAGATGGCCGAATCGTCGCGTTCTTCCTTCTCTCCACCGTAGCGAAGGTACAGTCGGTGCTGCCGATGAAACGGGCGAATGCTCCAGAACCTCTAATGGCCGTGCAGCAGTGGTAGACGAGAACCTCGTCCCACACGCATACCTGGGCGACCACGATCCACTGGTCCTTGTCAGGAGACGAATGGATGGGCACAAGGTCTAGTCCTGCGACCTTGTGCTTTCTCGTCGTGTAGGTACTGCTTGAACTCGGTGAGGCAGAGCTTCACCGAGTCCGGGTCATTGGTGTACATCACATTCAACTTGGTGCTGCCATGGGACCGAACGGAGAACGCAAACGTGAACTCCTTGCTGAAGTCAATATCCAGCAGGCTCACCCCTCGGATCGCCATTAGAGTCTCTTCAAGTGAATGAGTGAGTAGGCGATAGGAGCAGTTAGCTTTTCAGCTCTTGGGGAACTGGATTCAACAGTAAACTAAGTGTGTATTGGCGACAATAGTTACGACCCCTCCCTCACCCACTGCACGCCCTACAGAATATGCACCCTCGGGACATTCAAATTCCTCCATTAAGAAACCTATTCCAGCCACACACGTCGGTTCATGAGCGAGTCTGTATTGGTACTGTAATAACAAGTGTTAGTGGTCAGTTTACTTAAATTTAATTAGCTTTAATTAAAATGTATTCTTAAAACAAGCAATGCATTGGCTCGTTCTATCAGTGCCATAGGATCAACATGCACAACAATTAGAATTATTATTCCCAGGACGCACATGATTAGGACATTTGCCGCACTTTCACACAGACAATACTACCAAGTTTGAACAGTTTGTTATGGTTGCTGCCTGTCGGATGTGGGGTTCCGGCAGAGCCTTGAGGTTCGAACTCTAGGGTGCGTGCGAAGATCTTTCCCCTGCCAATCCACGTCCAAACGCCTTGCAAGAATCTAAGCTACACGATGAACAACAAGGGGGGACACAAGATTTATATTGGTACAGGCCACCGTTGTGGTGTAATACCCTACTCCAGTGTGTGGTGTGGTGGATTGCCTCAGGGGCTGATGATGAACAATACAGAGGAAGAACTGCCTCGCCAGAGGTGTTCTTGAGCTGGTGTGGTGTTCTTGTAGGAAAGGATTCGATCCCCCCCTACTGTGGTGGCTAGTTCTATATATAGAGGCCCTGGTCCTCTTCCCAAATATTGAGCGGGAAGGGAGCCAACAACGGCCATTTTGAAGGGGGACAACCAATACAAGCTATCCCTTACCAAAAGGTGGTCTTCTGCCAAAGGCACTGGTGATGACACCGTCTTGGGCTCCACGGTGACCTCCATCCTGCCGCTCTGCTGGTCTTGGTCTTGTTGCACCGAAATGGTAACCTTTGCCTAATGCCTCGGTACTCCGCGCCTGTGCTTGCCCCCTTTGCACCAAAGAGGAAACAAGGACACTGCGCAGGCCAACGCCCGCCTGGCGCCCGCCTGGTCTCAGTCGTCATGGCTTGCGTCACGAGCACCTCACGAGGTGCCCTTGCCTTGATCTCTCCGCCTCCTCGTGAGCCTGCTTGGCGAGGCCGCTCCTGAGGAAGCCTTGCATCGTCCGCCCCGCGAGGCTTGGCCCCTCGCGAGGGTCTTGAATTTGTGTTGATGAAGATGGGTCGTACCGGGCCACCACTTCAGCCACACCACAGGCCGCAGGCAGGCAAGTCTGGGGACCCCCGTTCCCAGAACGCCGACAGTAGCCCCCGGGCCCAAGGCGTGCTCGGACTTGGCTTAGTAGAGAAGCGAAGGGGCAAGTGTGGAGCCCCGCGGGCCCCATCAGCCTGCGGCCTTGGGCGCTGCGTGGTGGTTGATTGGACGTGGGCGTCTCCGCTTCCCCATGCTCCCTCATTATGCGCCTAGCTAGGCGGCCACAACACTTGTACACATTTATTCCCCCCTTGCTGCCCGCGCGCTTCTTATTCCCCTTTCCTCCTTGAGCCTCTGCTTCCGCCTCCAATCCATCTTGAGTTCTTCCCCCTTTCCATTGCCACAGCAGCCGCCCTAGGCACGGCGCAGGCTGAGCTGGCCTCCTCCTGCGCCGAGTTGCTTCTTCTTCAGTGGCGGGTCGATGATGCCGAGGCTATTGCGGAGCGGAACGAGGATGAGATTCGCCAGCAGCAGACGCTGGAGCACATGCATGGCCTCATGCTTTGAACACTCAGGGAAAGGGCCAACGCGGCCTTGGGCAACATCTGCCAGGCAGCCGCTGAGGAGCCGCATGTCACCAACTACACCGGCAATCTCCGGTTCTTCACTGACGTGGTGACGCATCTGGAGAGCCGCTCTGAGAGGTCTCGCCAGCTGGTAGAGGAACGGAGTTGTGGCCTGCTCGCACGGGCATTCTCCCACGTCTTCAGCCATCTCCAGAACATCAACCCCCTCTTCAACTTTGACGCCGCCATCGCCCCGGTGCCTGTGGCTGTCTGAGGCGACCTAGCGCGATGGGTGGAGGACAATGTGGATGCACTTGTCCGAGCCTTCAGCTTTGATGATGACGGGGTGGTTGTCGCTGCTGATGAAGATGACATGGTGAACGGCGGTGAAGATGGTGCCAACGACGGCGGGGGTGAGGCCATCGACAGCGATGGCTGCGCCAACGGCGCCTCTGGAGGTGTTCAAGAGGATGCAGTGAGCGACATGTCTGATTGATCCTTCGCCCCCTTATGTTTACCCTGCGCAGAGAATGCTCGGGCGTGGCCCTGAAGGTCGTGAGAGCATTTTGGGAGGGGAAGCCCCTCATGTAAAAAGGATTATTGTCCGTGCATTACTAAGGACGGTACTGAATGGGTGCCTGTATGATGTCATGATTTCCGCCATGAGTTGGTTACCGTGGTTTTACCTTTGTCTTGGCGAGCTTCGAGTGGGCTCGCTGCGTCCATCCGAGGGCCTCTTGAAGGTTCCATTTGACCACGTGGCGAGAGCCTGGCGAGAATGAGCGCCGGCCGCGGGACGGCGGGCGCATATGCCGGGCCCTGCCTTGCTCGCGAGGGGCTCACGAGAGGGAGGTAGCTGGCGCGAATTTCAACTTGAGCAGAAACCGGAACACAAGAAAGCACGCGAACAAGACAAGACGCCCTCCCCGCATACACAAACACAAATTCAACTTTGACTTAGATCCAAAACAAGAAAACTCGACTACATACAAGGGAGCAAAAGCAAAAGGCCGCGTCTGGCACCTAGTCTAGTCTTCGACGTCTTCTCACCAGCGCGGAGCTAAGTGCTACCACTGGGCATGGGAGGGAGCCCCCGAGGCCCGAGGGCGGCTCTCCGGAGACTCCAATGTGTGTACAGCCCCAACTCATTATTACGTGAGAGTGTCATGGGCGGCGAGCTTCACAGGCACTGGGCCTTCTTCACAGGTATCGGCCTTGCTTCATATCACCAGATGAGGGCCCCGCCTTGTGCCACCCTTGACCATCATCGACGGCGACCAGAAACCAGGATGACGCCAATGGGGAAAAGGGGACGCCAGCAGTTCCCCCGATGACCACGGGTCCTCTGGCGGGGGCAGGCCTTGCGGCACCTCCCCGGCTGAGGGCCTACCTCCGGGGAATGCCTTGCTCCGCGTGCCGTGGGGAGGAGCCTGGCTCCCGGCCCCTCTCCTGCAGCCCCTAATGCCCTCCTCCTGAGGGGAGGGAGGCTGCTGCACTGGGGCAACCATCCGCTGCAGCTACCTGAACTTCCTGCGACCCATGATTAGCGTAAGCTTGCTCCTGAGGAATTAGCGGTACCCGATAGCTACTACCGCCGGCCCGGTTGTTGAGGCTTCCGTGAGGTTCCTGAAAGGGCTCATCTTCTAACTTCTCTTCCTCCCAGCCTAGCCTGAGGAACGAGCCATGGTCTTCTTCCAGGGCGTACTCTTGATCCACCATGTGGGGCACATAAGCCTCAGGGGTCACCGCCCCCAAGGCCCCGCCATAGTGCCCCACGCGCCATGCAGTCCGGCTTGAAGCTCCATCTTGGGGGCGGTAGGGTGGCGGCCTGCCCCGTCTGTAGGCAGTGATGCGCATGCCCTCGCTTACCAGGGGCGGTATCGGCGCACCTTGTCGCCCGACGCTAACGGCCAAGCTGGTGTCGATGAAGCCTTGAGGTGCGCCCAGGGGTGCGTGGGCACGGATAGGCCTGCAGTGTGATCCGCCCAGGGCCTGGGGTGGAAGCTGGACGCAGAATAGAGGTGCCCCTAAAGCAGCGACATCCAGGAGCTCTGCGACGCGCTTCAGCAGCACATCGTGGCTGCTTTCTTGCAGTCTGCACCGCAGCAGTTCTCGCGCCACCATGAGCGCGGCCTTCATGTTCGCCTGCTCCCGCCGGGTGTGCGGTGCTGTGGCCGCGGTGTGGCTTGAGGCTCTTGCTGCTGATTGCACCTACCGTGGGGTGAGGGCAGGCAGTGCTTGGCCGCGTCGCCCGCGCCCTGCAGCATTCTGCGGAGCGCGGGCTGCCTGAGGCGCGGGGTTGAGGTCACCTCGGGCAGGCGGCGTGGTGTGGGCAGGCCATGCTGCCCAGTAGTGGGCGTTGGCGGTCGGGTCGCCAGACATGGAGACGACAAAGCGTCGGAGCGCGGGACGGCGGGAGAAAGATTCCAGCACACCCCTACTTGGCGCGCCACATGTCAGATGTGGGGTTCCGGTAGACCCTTGAGGTTCGAACTCTGGGGTGCGCGCGAAGATCTTTCCCCTGCCAATCCACGTCCAAACACCTCGCGAGAATCTAAGCTACACGATGAACAACAATGGGGGACACAAGATTTATACAGGTTCGGGCCACCGTTGTGGTGTAATACCCTACTCTAGTGTGTGGTGTGGTGGATTGCCTCCGGGGCTGATGATGAACAGTACAGAGGAAGAACTGCCTCGCCAGAGGTGTTCTTGAGCTGGTGTGGTGTTCTTGTAGGAAAGGATTGGATCCCCCCTACTGTGGTGGCTAGTTCTATATATAGAGGCCCTGGTCCTCTTCCCAAATATTGAGCGGGGAGGGAGCCAACAATAGCCATTTTGAAGGGGGACAACCAGTACAAGCTATCCCTGACTAAAGATGGTCTTCTGCCAAAGGCACTGGTGATGACGCCGTCTTGGGCTCCACGGTGACCTCCGTCCTGCCGCTCTGCTGGTCTTGGTCTCGTTGCACCGAAATGGTAACCTTTGACTGATGCCTTGGTACTCCACGCCTGTGCTTGGCCCCTTTGCACCAAAGAGGAAACAAGGACACTGCGCAGGCCGGCGCCCGCCTGGCGCCCGCCTAGTGCCCGCCTGGCGCCCGCCTGGTCTCGATCTTCATGGCTTGCATCACGAGCACCTCGCGAGGTACCCTTGCCTTGATCTCTCCGCCTCCTCACGAGCTTGCCTGGTGAGGCCGCTCCTGAGGAAGCCTTGCATCGTCCGCCCCGCGAGGCTTGGCCCCTCGCGAGGGTCTTGAGTTTGCGTTGATGAAGATGGGTTGTACTTGGCCACCACTTGAGCCACGCCGCAGGCTGCAGGCAGGCAAGTCTGGGGACCCCCGTTCCCAGAACACCGACACTGTCCTCTGCATCATCATGCCGTGTTTCCCAGCTTGCAAGATTTAGAACCAACAAATAAGATTCAAATAATAAGTACAACAAAGATGCCTACACATCTCACTGATTCCCAGCTTCCAAGACTCAGAACCAACAAATAAGATTCTAATAATAAGTACAACAAAGATTCCTACACATCTCATTGATTCCCAGCTTGCAAGATTCAGAACCAACCCATTAGAGCCTTTTGATAAAGTGAATATCGGGATTAAATCCATCTTGGCTAGCCGTGTCATACAATCCAAGAACTTGGTGAATGCTCCTGACCATCACAACATCTGTAGTAGAGTATTCATGTTTGCACAGATAAGAAAGAGCATGGGTTTAGGACTCTAGCAGCCGTAGAGATGGTTGTACAAACATTGCCTTTTTCTTTTGGCCACCAATTCTATCTATGTTCATGATGCGTCAATCTTTGACGCATCCCTTGAAATTACTATAATAGTGGCACTAGTTGAAGCAAACTTTATTTCCAAAATGAGAAAAGATTGCGATAGAATAGCTTTATTTAAAAAATACAACATTGGCACAGAATGACAAAGCCCAATCATGTTGATAAAGGACAGTACTGACCGGTGTGAGGGGCCCTATGCCGCCACGACTCGATCTAGTGAACCTGCAACTCCACTCGGATGAGGTCAACCTCCAGCTCCATGATTCAATCCATGCGCCTTTTTCTGCTGTTCACCTAAAATGAAGCAAAGATTGCCTCCTTCAGCTAGCAAGAAGTACTTGCTCTCGTGAGCTAGCAGGTTCTTCTTTAGTAGTTGCACTAAAATTGAGCAACATTAAGGTTGGTTGTCCTACTCATGTAGGGTGCAACTATAATTTGTTATCCTTTTGTGCAGTTCCACTAAAATAAAGTGCCATTGTGGTGACAGTGACGACTCATCTTGCAAAGGCTAATAAAATGTTGCACGAGATTACCAACAGAATTTGACGGAGATTTTGGGAACTCCAGTCACCATTTTGTGTAGTTCCACCAAAATTGAGAGATGTTGCCCACGTGACATTTTAGTTGAACTGCACAAGACACTCATTCCAAAAAAAGTGTTTTGTGCAGTTCACCAAAAGGTCACAATAGCAACAAGGTGAAATGGATATCCCTATCTGCACAAAAAGATAGAAAGTAAACAGTTGCTGGTCAATAAGAATATACGAAACATACACGAAATGAAAAGAAGCATCTTAATTATGTTCATGGCAATCACGCAGGGACAGTAGAAATTTTAAAAGTTAGTAGTGCTTCATGTTACCAGAAGCATTGCGGTCCTCTATGACATTCATTAAATATGGGATTACTTTAATTGTGGCATTGCTTGTTTACCAGATACAGTAAGTCAACAACAGCTAAAGAGTTGGTTTAAGGGCATGGGACCATGGGGACACGAGGTCACTCAGCAACTTAAAGAAGAAACTTACTTCTCATACTTGGGAAAACAGGAGGAGTACCATTTGTTAACACAGTTTAATTGCATCATATCACTGGAGGCATTAGATTAACAATAACACTGGTTCGACATGTCCTTAAGGTAACGGTGTGATCGCTTCATTTTACATGCGCCCTTACATTAACAACAACAAAAGGTTGGTATAAGGACATGTGACAGTGGACGCATCAGCACAATGTACCTACAAAGAGCCATAAAGTGGTGATGCCGAGTTTGTTCCTGCTCTGTGAGGGCAGCAAATCTAATCCTGGAGAACTTTTACTATGTGAGGGCAGCAAATCTAATTCTGGAGACCTTTTACTATGTGAGGGCAGCAAATCTAATCCTGGACATACTCTGTTGACTTGTCCACCAGCCGCCACTTTCTACCCATTTTTCAACCAATAATAGATATGTTCCCTATCCAGTTTGTACCGAGTTTTCCCATTATTTCCCTTTTCAACCAAGAGACCGGTTGGGTACCTGGTCTCTACTACTTTCCCACTGTTATTTCCTCTTTGAATCAAGTCCTAGATTCATGCTACGACTTTCCCCCTTGCTTCGTTGTTTGAACCAAGTCCTATATTCAAATGCATGAAGTAGCTTTACCTCTAATAGTAATAAAAATTTAGGTGGATTTGGAAGAGCCGATGGAAGTAGAAAAGGATGCACATGCAGACACGTTGGGAGCTGGGGCTGTAGAGCAAGGCCGCTTTCGAAGAACTTGTACCTGAGGTTCGTCGGGATGTCGGCGGCGGCAGGCCCGATCTGCGCACAATACTGCAGGGAGGAAGAAGGGTCGGAGGACCTCCCGAGCCGGCAATGTGTCAGAGAGAACGACACGGGCAGAGGATCGGGCCCCGTTGGTAGTTGTGGGTTTCCTCCCTCAGCGGTGATGACCGCGTGAACGATGCACCTTTTAGTCTTCTACACACACAGGCCGAAGGGATCCGGCCGGATCTGTGACCAGCGGTGAGCAGAGAGAAAATGTTGCTACCGCTGTCTTGTTTAGATCTGGAGAGGATGGGAGAATGAAGAGAGCAACCCTAGTAAAGCAAGCGCTCAGGCCCCTGCGTACATATATAGTGGAGTGATTACCTTTTTCTCTCCCCAACAAGCGTTTCAATTTGTGTACGTGGCATTAAAGAAAAGAAACTCTCTATTTAAGGTGACTACTGTACGACTCCTACTTACTACTAGTAGTACTAGTATTGTTCACTTGTGCTCCCCGCCCCTACATTCATTGAACAACCCCACGGGTGAATAAACATACAGTAAGTATTTATATAGAACGAACAAGCTTGAACTATTTTCGCGTAGTTAAAAGTTGAGGGCGAGGCTTTTCCCGGGCAGTACGTGATACGTCTCCGTCGTATCTATAATTTTTGATTGTTCCATGCCAATATTCCACAACTTTCATATTTTTTGGCAACTTTTTATATTATTTTTTGGGACAACATATTGATCCAGTGCCCAGTGCCAGTTCCTGTCTGTTGCATGCTTTATGTTTTGCAGAAACCCCATATCAAACGGAGTCCAAATGGGATAAAAACGGACGGAGAATTTTTTTGGAATATTTTTGATTTTTGGGAAGTAAAATCAACGGGAGCCGGTGCTCGAGGGGGCGAGGACATAGGGGGGCACGCCCCAGGGAGGCAGGCGCGCCCTGGACTCTCCTCGGCCCCCCGTAAGGCAGTTGATGCTCTTCTTTTGCCACAAGAAAGCTAATTTTACGATAAAAATCTGGGCGAAAGATTCACCCCAATCGGAGTTACGGATCTTCGGATATTAAAGAAATGGTGAAGGCGTAGAATCTCAAAACGCAGAAACAGAGAGATAGATCCAATCTTGGAGGGGCTCTCGCCCCTCCCAAGCCATGGTACTAAGGACCAGAGGGGAAACCCTTTTCCCATCTAGGGAGGAGGTCAAGGAAGTATAAGAAGAAGGGGGGCTCTCTCCCCCTTGCTTCCGGTGGCACCGAAACACCGCCGGGGGCCATCATCATCACTGCTATCTTCACCCACACCTCCATCATCTTCACCAACATCTCCATCACCTTCCCCCATCTATATCCAGTGGTCCACTCTCCCGCAACCCGTTGTACCCTCTACTTGAACATGGTGCTTTATGCTTCATATTATTTTCCAATGATGTGTTGCCATCCTATGATGTCTGAGTAGATTTTCGTTGTCCTATTGGTGGTTGATGAATTGCTATGATTTATTTAATTTGCTTGTGGTTATGTTGCTGTTCTATTGTGCCCTCTGTGTTGCGCAAGCATGAGGGATTCCCAATGTAGGGTGTTGCAATACGTTCATGATTCTTTTATGGTGGGTTGATTGAGTGACAGAAGCATAAACCCGAGTAAGGGGATTGTTGCATATGGGATAAAGGGGACTTGATGCTTTAATGCTATGGTTGGGTTTTACCTTAATGAATCTTTAGTAGTTGCGGATTGCTTGCTAGATTTCCAATCATAAGTTCATATGATCCAAGTATAGAAAGTATGTTAGCTTATGCCTCTCCCACATAAAACTTGCTATCGGTCTAGTAAAGTAGTCAATTGCTTAGGGACACTTTCACAACTCCTACCACCACTTTTCCACACTCGCTATATTTACTTTATTGCTTCTTTATCTAAACAGCCCCTACTTTTTATTTACGTGTTCTTTATTATCTTGCAAACCTATCCAACAACAGCTACAAAGTACTTCTAGTTTCATACTTGTTCTAGGTAAAGCGAACGTCAAGCGTGCGTAGAGTCGTATCAGTTGCCAATAGGACTTGAGAGAGTATATGTTCTACCTTTAGCTCCTCGTTGGGTTCGACACTCTTACTTATCAAAAGAGGCTACAACTATCCCGTATACTGGCGGGTCATCAAGACCTTTTTCTGGCGCCGTTGCCGGGGGGTCATAGTGTGGGGTGAATATTCTCGTGTGTGCTTGTTTGCTTTATCACTAAGTAATTTTTATTTGTTGTTCTAAGTTGTTCTCTATCTTTAGTTATGGATATGGAACACGAAATACCAGAAAAAATAGGTGTACTTGCTACTCATGGAGATGGGGTAACTCCTAAAACCCTCGATGATCATCATGTGAGAAATATTTTGTACTACTTTGATAATCCTGAGAAAACCCCATTCAATTATGTTAACACGTTGGATCAACGTGAATACTTTAGGGATTATCGCTTGACACAAAAAGGGAAACTATTATGGGATCAAATTCAAATGTTAAAGTGGTATGCTAGGCAACTATGCTTGAGATATGATATTACTTGTTGCTCAAGATGAAGGCTCCACACCTTCCCTTTTCATGCAAATTTAATGATAATGAAACCTTAGCTTCTTATGCTAATGGTATATATGATTACTATGATGTTGAACAAATTGAAGAATTTATTGCTTTTAAGGCTGCTTATGAAATTGAATCTTTGTTTGAAAAGTATGAATCTTTTGATGATGATGTTTATAGGCCTGAAAATCTTGCTATACTTAGATATTGCTATGAAAATTATGAATACAATTATAATATTAATGCATTTATTGAGAAAGTCTCCACTGTCCAAGAAGAGATTAATATTTTGCAGGAAGATATGGAAGAAGAAATTGATGATACTGTGAGCTCATTGGATGAAAAAGATGATGAGGAGAGTGAAGAACAAAAGGAGGAAGAGCGGATTAGCTACACGTGCCCACCTTCTAATGAGAGTAACTCTTCAACTCATACATATTTTAATTCCCCTTCGTGCTTACCGAAGGATGATTGCTATGATGATTGCTATGATCTCGTTGATTCTCTTGAAATATCCCCTTTTGATGATGCTTGCTATGCTTGTGGCCAAGATGCCAATATGAATTATGCTTATGGAGATGAACTTGCTATAGTTACTTATGTTAAACATGAAATTGTTGCTATTGCACCCACGCATGATAGTCCTATTATCTTTTTGAATTCCCCCGACTACACTATATCGGAGAAGTTTGTGCTTATTAAGGATTATATTGATGGGCTGCCTTTTACCATTGCACATGATAATTTTGATGAAAGTGATATGCATGTGCTTGCTGCTCCTACTTGCAATTATTATGAGAGAGGAACTATATCTCCACCTCTCTATGTTTCCCACACGATGAAATTGCAAGAAACTGCTTATACTATGCATTGGCCTTTACTTGGTGTGCATGAATTGTTTTTTTATGACATGCCAATGCATAGGAAGAGAGTTAGACTTCGTTGTTGCATAATATATGTTACTTTGTGCTCACTACTAAATTACAAATCATTGTTAATTAAAATTGGCTTTGATATACCTTGGGATCCGGGTGGATTCATTACTTGAGCACTAAATGCCTAGCTTAATGGCTTTAAAGAAAGCAATGCCAGGGAGACAACTTGGAAGTTTTAGAGAGTCATTTATTTCTGTTGAGTGCTTTTATATAGTTTAAAAAGAAGAGGGGAAACCAAAAACTTTTCAAAAAGGAAAGTCAAAGTGAGAGAGACAAGCATTGTTGAAGTGGGAGAGCTCCTTGAACTTTGTTCATGCTCACGGAAATTTGTGAATCTTGATTACAGAAACTTTTCATCAAAAATAATTATCCCCTTGTATAACTCCATTGTATTATAAAAATAATGTGCCAAGGTTTTCCTTTAGGATGTTTACAATGCTTGTTGGTTTGTATGGTGCAGGACAGAAACTTTGGCTGTAGTGCGCGATTTTACATTTTTAACTGGAACGTCAATTGGTTCTGATTCCTTTTGAACTGTATTTATATACAACTTTTTTTATTTTTCCTAATTTTGGTAGAATTTTTGGGGTACCAGAAGTATGGTGTATATTCAGATTCCTACAGACTGTTCTGTTTTTGACAGATTCTGTTTCTGATGCATAGTTTGCTTGTTTTGATCAATCTATCAATTTATATTAGTGGATTATAAGCCATGGAAAAGTTATATTACAGTAGACACAATGCAAAAACAAAATATGAATTGGGTTGCAACAGTACTTAGAGTGGTGACTTGCTTTATTATACTAGTGGATCTTACTGAGTTTTCTGTTGAAGTTTTGTGTGGATGAAGTGTCTAAACGAGGAGGTCTCGATATGAGGAAAAGGAAGAGAGGCAAGAGCTCAAGCTTGGGGATGCCCGAGGCACCTCAAGTAAATATTCAAGGAGACTCAAGCGTCTAAGCTTGGGGATGCCCCGTAAGGCATCCCCTCTTTCTTCAACAAGTATCGATATGTTTTCGTATTCGTTTCGTTCGTGCATTATGTGCAAGTCTTGGAGCGTCTTTTGCATTTAGTTTTCACTTTTCTTTTATGCACCATGCTGGTATGTGATAGTCCTTGGTTGATTTATAGAATTCTCATTGCGCCTCACTTAAATCTTTTGAGTATGGCTTTATAGAATGCTTCATGTGCTTCACTTATATCATTTGAAGTTTGGATTGCATGTTTCTCTTCATATAGACAACCTCCATTTGTAGAATGCTCTTTTGCTTCACTTATATTTGTTAGAGCGTGGGCATATCTTTTGTAGAAAGAATTAAACTCTCTTGCTTCACTTATATCTATTTAGAGAGATGACAGGAATTGGTCATTCACATGGTTAGTCATAAAATCCTACATAAAACTTGTAGATCACTGAATATGATATGTTTGATTCCTTGCAATAGTTTTGCGATATAAAGGTGGTGATATTAGAGTCATGCTAGTGGGTGGTTGTGGATTAGTAGAAATACTTGTGTTCAGGTTTGTGATTCCCGTAGCATGCACGTATGGTGAACCGCTTTGTGATGAAGTTGGAGCACAATTTTATTTATTGGTTATCTTCCTTATGAGTGGCGGTCGGGGATGAGCGATGGTCTTTTCCTACCAATATATCCCCCTAGGAGCATGCACGTAGTACTTTGTTCTCAATGGCTTGTAGATTTTTGCAATAAGTATATGAGTTCTTTATGACTAATGTTGAGTCCATGGATTATACGCACTCTCACCCTTCCATCATTGCTCGCCTCTTCGGTACCATGCATTGCCCTTTCTCACCTCGAGAGTTGGTGCAAACTTCGCCGGTGCATCCAAACCCCGTGATATGATACGCTCTATCACACATAAGCCTCCTTATATCTTCCTCAAAACAGCCACCATACCTACCTATCATGGCATTTCCATAGCCATTCCGAGATATATTGCCATGCAACTTTCATCATCATCATCATATACATGATTTGAGCATTCATTGTCATATTGCTTTGCATGATCGTAAGATAGCTAGCATGATTTTTTCATGGCTTGTCCATTTTTTGATGTCATTGCTATGCTAGATCATTGCACATCTCGGTACACCGCCGAAGGCATTCATATAGAGTCATATCTTTGTTCTAGATATTGAGTTGTATGTAAATAAAAGTGTTACGATCATCATTATTAGAGCATTGCCCCAGTGAGGAAAGGATGAAAGAGACTATGATTCCCCCACAAGTCGGGATGAGACTCCGGACTTTATGAAAAATAAAAGAGGCCAAAGAAGCCCAAATAAAAAAAGGAGGCCAAAGAAGCCCACCAGAAAAAATTAAAAAAGAAGAAGAAAAAAAAAGAGAGAAAATAAAAAAATGAGAGAAAAAGAGAGAAGGGGCAATGCTACTATACTTTTACCACACTTGTGCTTCAAAGTAGCACCATGTTCTTCATAGAGAGAGTCTCCTATGCTTTCACTTTCATATACTAGTGGGAATTTTCATTAAAGAACTTGGCTTGTATATTCCGATGATGGGCTTCCTCAAATGCCCGAGGTCTTCATGAGCAAACAAGTTGGATGCACACCCACTTAGTTTCATTTTGAGCTTTCATACACTTATAGCTCTTAGTGCATTTGTTGCATGGCAATCCCTACTCCTCGCATTGACATCAATTGATGGGCATCTCCATAGCCCGTTGATTATCCGCGTCGATGTGAGACTTTCTCCCTTTTTGTCTTCTCCACATAACCTCCACCATCATATTCTATTCCACCTATGGTGCTATATCCATGGCTCACGCTCATGTATTGCGTGAAAGTTAATAAAGTTTGAGATTATTAAAGTATGAAACAATTGCTTGGCTTGTCATCGGGGTTGTGCGTGATTAAATACTTTGTGTGATGAAGATAGAGCAACAGCCAGACTATATGATTTTGTAGGGATAACTTTCTTTGGCCATGTTGTTCTGAAAAGACATGATTGCTTTATTGGTCTGCTTGAAGTATTATTGGTTTTATGTCAAATGATGGACTATTGCTTTGAATCACTCGTATCTTAATATTCATGCCATGATTAGACACATGATCAAGATTATGCTAGGTAGCATTCCACATCAAAAATTATCTTTTTTATCATTTACCTACTCGTGGACGAGCAGAAATTAAGCTTGGGGATGCTGATACGTCTACGTCGTATCTATAATTTTTTATTGTTCCATGCCAATATCTACAACTTTCATATTCTTTTGGCAACTTTTTATACTACTTTTTTTGGGACTAACATATTGATCCAGTGCCCAGTGCTAGTTCCTGTCTGTTGCATGTTTTATGTTTCGCAGAAACCCTATATCAAACGGAGTCCAAACGGGATAAAAACGGATGGAGAATTATTTTGGAATATTTATGATTTTTGGGAAGTAAAATCAACGTGAGACGGTGCCCGAGGGGGCCAGGAGATAGGGGGCGCGCCCCAGGGAAGCAGGCGTGCCCTGGACTCTCCTGGGGCCCCGTAAGGCCGTTGATGCTCTTATTTTGCCGCAAGAAAGCTAATTTTACGAGAAAAATCTGGGCGAAAGATTCACTCCAATCGGAGTTACGGATCTCCGGATATTAAAGAAACGGTGAAGGGGTAGAATCTGAGAACGCAGAAACAGAGAGATAGATCCAATCTCGGAGGGGCTCTCTCCCTTCCCAAGCCATGGGAGACAAGGACCAGAGGGGAAACCCTTCTCCCATCTAGGGAGGAGGTCAAGGAAGAAGAAGAAGAAGGGGGGCTCTCTCCCCCTTGCTTCCGGTGGCGCCGGAACACCGCCGGGGTCCATCATCATCACCGCGATCTTCACCAACACCTCCATCATCTTCACAAACATCTCCATCACCTTCCCCCATCTATATCCAGTGGTCCACTCTCCCACAACCCTCTTTACCCTCTACTTGAACATGGTGCTTTATGCTTCATATTATTTTCCAATGATGTGTTGCCATCCTATGATGTCTGAGTAGATTTTCGTTGTCCTATTGGTGGTTGATGAATTGCTATGATTGATTTAATTTGCTTGTGGTTACGTTGCTGTCCTATTGTGCCCTCCGTGTCGCGCAAGCGTGAGGGATTCCCACTGTAGGGTGTTGCAATACGTTCATGATTCTTTTATGGTGGGTTGCTTGAGTGACAGAAGCATAAACCCGAGTAAGGGGATTGTTGCGTGTGGGATAAAGGGGACTTGATGCTTTAATGCTAGGTTGGGTTTTTCCTTAATGAATCTTTAGTAGTTGCGGATTGCTTGCTAGAGTTCCTATCATAAGTGCATATGATCCAAGTAGGGAAAGTATGTTAGCTTATGCCTCTCCCACATAAAACTTGCTATCGGTCTAGTAAAATAGTCAATTTCTTAGGGACACTTTCACAACTCCTACAACCACTTTTCCACACTCGCTATATTTACTTTATTGCTTGTTTATCTAAACAGCCCCTACTTTTTATTTACGTGTTCCTTATTATCTCGCAAACCTACCCAACAACACCTACAAAGTACTTCTAGTTTCATACTTGTTCTAGGTAAAGCGAACGTCAAGCGTGCGTAGAGTCATCTCAGTGGCCGATAGGACTTGAGAAATTATTTGTTCTACCTTTAGCTCCTCATTGGGTTCGACACTCTTACTTATCAAAAGAGGCTACAACTATCATGTATACTTGCAGGTCATCAGTATGCACGGCAATTTTTGGGTAGGCAGTTTGACAGAGAGGCGAGGAGGGTGAGCGAGTGGCGGATTCTCAAACATACTGCTGGAAAGGTTGGGCTGTGCGATTTCACGGTGCGTTACTGCTGGAAAGATTGTTATATGACCACTCACTATAGTCATGAATTATTGGCGCTCCGACCGGGGTGATGCCCCCTTTCCGTTCCGCACTCTAATCTGGTGCATGACACGTCGACCCGGATGCTGGCTCTCCCACATGTCGGCAAAGTACGTAGTAGTAAGAAGGAGCAAAGAATGATGCGGTATATACTACTACTACTACTACTCAGGTCAGAGGAGTGCGAACCACGGTAGCCCAGTGAACCAGCAGTGCGAACCACGGTAGCCGAGTTAACCAGCGGTAGAAAACAATGTGGTGATATGGCCATAAAAAACAATGTGCTATGTTCCACACTGTAGCATGTACAGTACCACTCCTCTTTGTTTGCATCCCTGAGTTATAGCTAGTTTGGGTTGAAATAGCCTCAAATTATCGAAACAGAAGGGGTTAGTTTGAGCTACTTTGCTCTAATCCAGCTAAAAAAACTAGCCCGGTGGAGAGGTTCTAATTGGGTTATTTATCCTCCGGCCCACTAAAAGAGACCTAAAAAAATCTCCCGGGCCCACACCAGATCGCTCCCCCCTCTCGCACGACTCCTCTATGTTCCCCATAGGGCCGCTCGCCCAAGCGCCGCTCGCCCTCTCTCTCCTCCGTCCACCCTCTCATTCCGGCCCCCGCCGCCCTACTCCGGCCGCGCTTTCCCTCCGGCCTTCGAAGGTCGCCCCGCTCCCCCTTCACCGGTCGTTTTTATCCCTCTATCGTGCGCGACAGTGGCACATCTACCAGGGAGGTCATGAGAGGGGTGAGTTTGTTCGTTCCTTCTCTGTCTCACAGCCATATCATTGATCTTGCTCACTCTAGTGCTAATTCTGATTTGGAAAAGTAGATCTTGATCAAACTTGGTATAGATTTGTGGTGCACGCATGGAATTGTTTGATGCTGCTTGAGGAGGTAATAAATCTTTCTAGAGGCCCAAAGATTGACTTCAACTTTCTAGGTATTTCAGTTTAAGGCTTGCATTATTTCTAGAGGCCCAAAGATTCACTTCACCTTTCTAGGTATTTCAGTTTCAAGCTTGCATTATTTCTAGAGGCCCAAAGATTCACTTCACCTTTCTAGGTATTTTACTTTCAGGCTTGCATTATTTCTAGAGGCCCAAAAATTAAGTTCCCAATCGGCGGCAACCGGCCCTGCTACCCATGCCGGTGTCGACCTCAACTCGCAAGGGCCAGCATCGGAGGGGTTCCCGGGGCTTGGGCTCTACAGAGCCTTCCTCCAGAGCGATGATGGCGAGCTCCTCCCTCGGTGCGTGAGGGGCTCCGGGCTCCCTCCCTATCGTGAATGACTTCCGTGATGAGTTAGCTCATGCTTTGTTTCATGGAGTGTTTTTTTGTGAAACTTGATTGCCGATTTGTATGTTTAAGTGGGATATCTCATTTGTATGGACAAAGTAAAAAATTATCATGTTTTGCATGCTTGATTTGTAAAGATGGTTCGTTTATGTCAATCGTGAGTGGGAGGAGGCCACACAAGAGCCGGCCACACCAAATCCGGCAGGAAATAGGGTCCAAAGTAGTCAAATGATTGAGAAAGAGCATTTATTGTCAATCTAACCCTGCCATCCATACACCTCTTTGTTTTAGAGTTAGCTCAGGGTTAGAATCTAACTCTAACCTCTAACTGAGTTAGAGTTCTCCTCGTCTCGGTTCATTGCCATCATACTTTCCCCATTCTTGTGTTTTCAGTATCATGCGAAGCAAAGAGGCCCTTTTTTTGCGGGAATCAAAGAGGCCGTTAGACTGGTTTAGGCCCGGTCATTTTTTATAAATGTGTTATGTCCAAAATTTAATGAACGTGCTCTAGTTTCTACGAAAATAATCCGGTTTCATGTAGTAATTCATTTATTTATTTATTCTTTTGTGGGGAGTTTGCATGTAATCCGTGTGGTCTGAAATGTGAAGTACCCCGGCATATGCTCCGAGTCGTGCATGCACTACGACGCAGATGCTCTATGTCCCACATGTCAGTGAATGGGAGCACGTGGAAATAGCCTAGCAGTACATATAGGAGGATAAATGCGTGAAAAAATATGTACTGTGAAGCGTAGCTGCGGTTTGAAAAGGAGACCTAAAGTGATGTTGGATATAGGCCGCACGCACCCAACTAGTGGTACTAGACATACGACTAATTTTCCCTCAAAAAAAAGAGGTACGAGTGCTCTGTACTCCTATTCTATCAACACGAGTCCCATCTGACAATAGCGTCCGTGCTACAGCTAGCTCTCCTCCCTCGTTTCTCTCTTCTAATTCTAAACTCGGACGACGCCTGGTGGGCGGGGTGGGTTTGCTCAACTGCGGCCCCACCTCACAGTGAAAACGTAATGACTAGAATAAAAATGCCATATACTCCATCCGTTCCTAAATATAAGCCTTTTTAGATAATATTTCAAATGGAATACAACATATAGATGTATGTAGACATAGTTTAGGGTGTAGATTCACTCATTTTTCTCCGTATGTAGTAGTCACTTGCTGGAATCTTTAGAAAGACTTATATTTGGGAACGGAGGGAGTACTATACTAATAAAACATTAAGGCCATGAGGCGATGCAGTGCTGGTTACAGGAGGCAAGAAGAATAAATGCATCCATCGACGACGTCCACCTCCTTGACTCAGGGCGTCGGCCCACCGAACGGTGCCTAAGTAGCAGGGGCTTTCGTGGCCAGGTCGACATGCTTCTGAACAATGGTGCCCAAAGATTCCAGCCGCTGGAAGAAGGCCAACGTCTTTCTGTCCTCGCTTGCCTTGTAGTGGCCTATGTAGACGATTTCCTCGTTGACATGGATGTGCAGGTCAACGGTTTCTTGCATGGCGAGGTGCTGTGCGGCGAGCGTGGCCTCAAGGTGCACATTCTTCGTCGTGAACTCCGGCACCTGTAGGGCCACCAGGGCTTGAAAGAGTTTGTTGCCATGGAGGTCGATGAGGGTGGCAGGCAATGAGGAGCCTGGGCGCGCGGGCTAGAGCAGTACGGCAAGGTCATCAGCGCGCTTCTTGATGGCGGTGAACTTGCGGATGGAGTTGACCATCATGTCGTCCATGCGAGAGGCGAAGCAAGCGTCGGCAAGGGCTATGATGACGACGGTCGCCAGCACCATCTAGAAATGCTGCACGGTGCGGGGCCGCAGGCCGGCGCCTAGGAAGATTTGCCACAGCCGACTGCCGCTCGCGTCCATCGCCTCCATAGGTGCTTGTGGCTTCTGGTCACTTGGTCTTGGATTGCAGTGAGCAGTGTTGCGCAGAGACTTAGGAGTAGATGGATTGGAGTGGTGGGGCGCCTTTATATGAGAGTCCAAACTCTGTTGCATTCACATCGTGCTGGCTCTATTCTGCTTCTCCAATTAATTCCCTCTGCATGTAATTGAGGATGCATCATAGACCGTTCAACGTCTCGGGAACCGCTACCCTCTCCCTCCTTGGCATTCCAGCACCTATGGAGGCGACTGCCACTCACGTCTATCGCGTGTTAGGAGACGTTCCCGTCGATGACGAGGTGCCTATGGTTCCTTTGTAAATTTCAAGATGAGAGTGTCGTGCGTGTGTGCGTTCATAGGGGTGAGTGTATGCACGTGTATATGAGCGCTTGTGTCTGTACTGTGTCAAAAAAGTAAATTTGTGTCAAAACGAGACTAGTCAGTATACTCAATATTCTGCACCTCGGAGAGGAAAATGAGAGAACTACATATTTATTTATGGTGCAGATTCACTCATTTTGCTCCATATGTACTCTGTCTCGGTGTAGTCTAGTCACTTGTTGAAATCTCTAGAAAGGCAAATACTCCTTTCTGGTTTACAGGGCTATACTAGCAAGTAGTAGTATGTACTAGTACAATAGTGGGCTCACATAGCAATTTTGTCTCATGCAAGAGCCTGGCTATATGCGTGCTCCAATGTTCGCAACTGCCACGTTTGGGTTGCGCTTGGCTCTTCGCCTCTTCGAGAAGAAGAACAATGATGTTACTACTACTGCTTCTACAGTGTTGAATCCACTACTGCATGTCCGTCCACCGCGATCAGGAGGGATAGCTTGTTGTACTACTATAAGCAAAAGCTTGTCCTCGTTTGCGAGCAACCACGCGCATGGGCGAGGGAGAAGGCGTGTAGCAGTAAAATCAAGCTTCTCCTCGTTGTACGAGTTGACGCGACACATCATAGCACTGGCCCCACATACTTGCCTCTAAACTTGGCTGAAAGACCCGCAATGTACAATATATTTGCTGCAACCTCTAACATTTACCCACCACAAAAATTAAAATATATATTCCTGTCTTGACCAGTTGAGCGTGCAAAATACAATCACCAGGGTGACAGGTAGGGCCAGAAGACTATTTTAATTTTTTTAAAAACTTTGAGACGGCCACATAGCATGGAGCCGACCCCAACGATTTTAAGCTTACAGGCACTGTACACGCTATCCTAGACTACTCTACACATGAAACTGCCACACGAGCGTCCGGGCTGCGCTTGGCTCTTCGCCTCTTCGGGAAGTCGAACAATGATGGAGTACTACTGCACTGGAGGAGTACTACAGTACCCTTCTGGCCATCTAACACCAATTGAACGGCTGCATGTCCACCGCGTGCGGGAGGGAGAGCGTGTAGTGAAAGCTTCTCCTAGTCTTGCCAGCCACCATGCTCATGGGCGAGGGAGGGACGCTCCTGCCTTTGCGTGTATGATAGGTGGGCCCGACAGGTGGGTGGCCAACCTGTCATAAAGCCAAAGGCAGGTGCAGTTAAGTCCGCGAGGGAGAGGATAATCAAACTTCTCGTTGACGTATGAGTTGACGCGACACATCAAAGCACCGCACTCGATATATTTGAATAATTTGCGTTTACCGATGCATTAATTACAATGCATGCATGCATGTCGTGACTCTCCTTTTGATACTTACATGTGTTGATTTAATGCACCTTGAAGTAGTATAAATATGTGACGGTAAAGCTTTGTAATGCCCCGGCCCAAGCGAGAGATGGTTGTGCACGAGGAGGGTGAGATCATGCAGACGGAACAGGACCCAACGATGGAGCTCTCTAAGGTCTCGATGGACCTCACCATGCTCCACTGCCCCTTGTGCCTCCACCCCTTGTCGCCTCCAGTGTATGAGGTTCAAATTCACCTCGTCCATTCGCCTGATTGAGCAAGGTGCAGGTTTCTTCATTGATGTGTTGTTCGATTGATTTCTGCAGTGCAAGGGAGGGCACCTGGCCTACGCGGACTGCCGCGTTGAGCACCCCGGGAACCAGCGGCAGTGCCAGAAGTGCGAGCGCAGCGGTGGCTTCGACGTGCGGAACACGGCAGTGGGCGCCGTCCTTTCATCAGTGAGGATGGAGTGCCTGCACGAATGCTGTGGGCTCTACGTCACTTACCACAAGCTCGCCGATCACTAGAGCGTGTGTCCGCTCGCACCCTGCAAATGCCCCGTGCCCGTCTGCGGCTACGAAGGCCCGCCGCCGGTGCTCTACCACCACATCAGCATCGCGCATCCCATGCCCGTGCACAGGATCCAGTATGGCAAGGTGCTCTAGCTGCAAGTGCCACTGTCGGAGCCACAGCTCTTGCTGTTTGCGGAGGAGGACGGCCGCGCGTTTTTCTTGGTCGGAGGCGTGCTTGACATCGGCGCGCCTATCGCCGTGTCGGTCGTCTGCATCAGAGCGGGGGCGTCCCCACTGCCGCACTACGTGGCCAAGCTATGGGTGAACGGCCCGCCGGGGGAGCCCAAAGGCACGACCGATGTTGTCAAGGTGTAAATGGAGGTGACAAGTAGCAAGGATCCCGACGACATCACCGTGCAGGAGCTGACCTTCTTCACAGTTCCGCCCAAGCTGCTGGCCGGGTCTAAGCTGGTGTCCCTCCACATTCAGATTTACAAGCTCACGTCCTAAATGTTTCTACAGTGCCTTCTGTTTATCTTAGTAATATGCTAATATAGGGATTACCTCGGTCTACTTTAGCTTAAGAAATGGTGGGTTTTGGTGGCGATGCAGCAATTACTTCGACATCAGATCAGTAATTTCCAACAGTCGAACGGATATTTTGTGTCTGTTGGATATAAAGTTCCTTTGGGTAAGAAGTACTACTTGTCATCAAAATTGATAAAAGGAGATGTATGTAGACGTATTTCAGTTCTAGATACGTCCATTTTTATCCATTTTGATGACAAGCACTCCCTTCGTTCCACAATACATGCCTTCCATTTGTCAAAATATAGATGTATCTAGACATGTTTTAGTATATAGGTACATCCATTTTTGGACAAATGGAAGTCAAGTAGAGTAGTATTTTAGAACGGAGGGAGTATATGCTTGTTTGTTCACGAATTGTTTCATACTTGTGCGAGTTGATGCGACACATCAAAGTAGTACTACTACTAGTAATACTTCCTCCGACCCTAATTTCTCTGTGCATAAGTCGAGGCGCAGATACCAAGAAGGGCCTGGTTGTGTTGGACAACTCACTCGACTGTGCACCAGGCAGGCGAAGCTCGTGTCGTGTTGGTGTCATGTGCGGCTTAACATTAACCAAAACCTCGCGCCTCCAGCTTAACCTCCGTGTTTTAAACTTCTCAATCTCAAGGCCAAGGAGCAACGTGAATCCTATGATAGAGCCAATCGGATGGTTGAGAACACTACAATTCGTAGCTACAGATGCGTGTGTGACTCCCAGATGCAGAGGTCGGGGGTCAACATCCTCCTTTTCGAGAAAAAACAGATGTGTGTGTGAGAGGATGACTGTGTGCGTGCACCTCTTCTCTTCCTGTATAACGTACTAAACTCAGAGTACAAGTTTTTGTGGGTGGCACAATGGTGCGTGCGAGAAGTCCCGAGAGATAGGTTTAATGCGTCTGAAAAAAAGACTAGCCTATAGCTCGCCACGCGACTATTCCTGTTGAACGCCCCATTAACCGTAAGATATGTATACGACGGTGCTAGTTATTGCACGTACACAGCAGTAGAAAAAGAACTACCAAGGCATATGCTACACCACGGCCGAGAACACGTGCCCACGTAACGCCTTTCGGGAGTAGTGCCGCACTTCAAAACTAGAACCGTCAATAAATTTTGAGCTTGCGTCTCATCACATTCCAAATTACTACTACTACCATGCTATATTGAATTGCAAACCTGTTCACACCGATCACAACCTAAATGGTTTCCCACTTAGGAGCACATTAGTACTCGGTTATAAATACTACTATGCCAAGATGACTGCACATTCCTCCTCAACTCCTCATCCACAAAAACAAACAAGTCATTTAGCATCCTTCCCTTGCGTCTGCCATGGCCAGCGTGAGTTCTGGGTCGAGAGATTGCCACCAGGGAGAGGCGAGCATGGAAGTGGAAGCAGGAGAGATGTCTCGCCTCGCTGCGAAAGCAGCCGACATGTCCCGCCGCGCGGAAGTAGCAGCACAGAGGTCCTGCCGCGCCGCTGAAGCAGCACGGAGGTCCCGCTGCACCGTCGATGCAGCAGACTGGTCCGGCCGCGCCGCGGAAGTAGCAGAGATGTCCTGCCGTGCCGCGAATGCAGCAGAGATGTCCCTCCGCACCCCGGCAGCCTAGGAAAATGTCTCGCGGGCAGGCGACAACTCTTACAGGTGCATGCATGCGATCGTCCATATCCAGATGGATCAGATCTCCGGCTGGGCGAGGTTGCAGGACGACATGAAAGCCTCATTTGAACAGGCTACCAGCATCATCCGGCAACTAAGGAGGGCAATGAGCGGCTCCGGTCCGAGCGCGACCTGCTGAGGGCGAAGATCGTCCGAAGTGCAGACCAGTAGGAGGAGACCAGTGCCTTTTTGAAGAGGACCGACATCATCATCAAGAAACTTATGGACGAGAATGACATGTTCCGCATCGAGCGCCAAAGGCTGGTGGAGGAATCTATGGATGTTCTCAAGCAGCGTCCTAAGGACACGAAAGAGCTCATCGCCGCTCGCCGTGGAGACTGGTTCCCGCGGCCTGCAGCAACACATCAAGAAAGTAGAGATCATCGAGCCAGATCCTTGTCTTCCTTCTTCTTTTGCCCTTGTGTATTTCGGGCGTAGCCGCATGTGGCTTTTTTAATTATCTTGCTAATTATGTAAGACAATTAATCGGCCTTATATATTCATCAGTCTTGCTATAAGTCGCATTAGATGCTATATAGGTCCATCGGATCTTACATCAAGATCCGTGCTTTCAGATTTTCTTTTTCAATCTTAAATCTCAGTCGAGTGAGACATAGCCACGCCATTAAACAGAGGCTCGGGCACCATTAATGGAGACCTCGGGAGAGAGGTGGACGGCATATGGAGGTCAAAGGGCTCTCCTCCCGATAAGCACGCGCAGGGGTCTGATAGCACGCCTCTCATAATCAAATAGCTAACCTGCACAGCGCCTCTTAGCTAATTAAAAAGGGGACACATGGTGGCACGTAAATGGTAGTAAATAGAACGCCCACGGTTTCAATAATACTTGTGTTTCCGATTGTAATGTGACAGCACTTGTTCCAAATTGACTTTGTTGATTGTTAATGTGTGCGCCTTCGCAAATTGGACTGCAAAATTGCCACATCATGTTGGTGCCATATCATGGCACCAAGCCAAGTTTCATTATTTTCATGCGTGTTTTGGATTTACAGGAATTAAAAAACTAAGTTTCTCAATGTTTCCAGCCCAGCCACGACGCCCAGAATTTTGAATTTCATTCCCATTTCTTGCATGGAACCTAGAAATTTACCCGAGGACACACATGTGATTTTTCAACCAACTTTGGTGCACTGGAGCATGTGCTTGTATTTCAAAATTTGAATTATGCACACAAAGGTGACACGTACCCTCTCAAAACCACGACCCTTCTTGAGAGAAGCTTCGATTTGCAAGAAGCTTATACCAAAATTTGTTCCTATTCGGCCAATGTTTTTTACCACGGCATGGTACTACCATGACATGACACCATGCCAAGTTTCATGATTTTAAAACCAAGTTTCTCAATGTTCTCGACCGAGCCATGATGCCCAGATGTTTGAATTTTATTCTCATTTTTTGCCTGGGACCTAGAAATTCAGCCGAGGACATAGATGTGATTTTCAACCAACTTTGGTGCACGGGAGCAAGTGCTTGTAGTTCAAATTTGAATTATGCATATTAATTGACCAAAAACTCAATTAATTTATAAAAAGGACAAACGAACCCGGAATAATTCCAAAATTTAACAGGGCACCCACGTAGTTCTATATTGCCTTTGTAAATAAACTCAAGGGGGACAACGTATATCGTTTCGCACTCAAAGGTGGCACGTTCCCTCTCAGAACCACGAGCCTTCTTGAGAGAAGCTTCGGTTTGCAAGAAGCTTATACGAAAATATGTTCCTATTCGGCCAAAAAATTTACCACAGCATGGTAGTACCATGACATGACACCATGCCAAAGAATTTTAAAACCAAGTTTTTGAATGTTCTCGGTCGAGCCACGATACCCAGATGTTTGAATTTTATTCTCATTTCTTGCACGGGACCTAGAAATTCACCCGAGGACACAGATGTGATTTTTCAACCAACTTTGGTGCACGAGAGCATGTGCTTGTAGTTCAAATTTTACGTAAGCACATTAAATGACCAGAAACTCAATTAATGTATAAAAAATGACAAACAAATCCGGAATAATTCCAAAATTTAATAGGGAACTCGTGTAGTTCTATATTGCCTTTGTTAAGAAACTCAAGGGGGGCAACGTATATAGTTTCACACTCAAAGGTGGCACGTTCCCTCTTAGAACCACGAGCTTCCAAATAGGCCCAATTTTTTACCACAACATGTTAGTGCCATGACATGACACCATGCAATGTTTCATGATTTCCAGGCAAGTTTTGGATTTACATGAATTTAAAATCTAAGTTTCTCGATGTTCTCGGCCGAGTCACGACGCCCAGATGTTTGAGTTTCATTCTCATTTCTTCCATGGGACCTAGAAATTCAACCATGCATGTTTTTCGTTATCAAGATAATATTTAAATTATTGTATAACTTGACAACAATCGTATTGAAATAAGGAAAATTGATTCAAATTTAGTCCATATGGTAGACGACAATATATATGTTCACATGGTGGAGTAAAATGTTCATATATGATGGAAGATCAAAATGTACGACTACATCAATTATAAATCACAAGGTCACCTAACGATATATTCGAATTCAACATAATGTGGATTCAAAAATTGAAATTCGAGATCCTGGCATTTGTAATCATATAAAAAGGGAGATTACTCTTTCTTTTGGTGGGAATTGATTTGTTTTTTGTTGTTGTTGAGGGAAGTGCGAATCGATTTGGTACTGTACAGGGTAATCTTATTCTCCCGATTTTTTTTACATTTTTCTTGTAGTTTTTTCAATGGCATCTATAGCAATATAGTAAAAGGGGACATGACTCTCATGTGTCTTGTATGAATTGTTTTTTTACACGTTAAGTTTGTTCTGCCGAACAAGGAATCCGCACTTTGTTATCCCAAAATTTTCAAGCTCGAGTATCTTTTGTCAGACCTGCTTTGAAACTCCCGCCTCTTCAACCCGCGCCGCCTTGTTATCCCAAAATTACGACGCGCGCGAAAACTCCCTCCTCATCCGAAATCGGTCCCGCAGCCCAGACACGCGAAATCCCCCTTCTACCCCTCAGCCGGAAATGAAGCTCCACGTCGTGGTGTCAAAACCAGTGGGGGTACGCTGGTAACTTACCCTACATTTTGGACAAGCACGTCCCTAAGCTTGGCTCCCCCTCCCTTCCCCTTCCCCCCCCCCCATTCATACACTGAGGCCACCAAAACCCGTGAAACCCCACACTCCTCCGTCGGCCTCCCGACCGCCGCCCAGCCGAGACTCTTCCCCGAATACGTCATCCACCGCAATAGCTCGCCGTCCCTCATCCACCGCACCAGATGAGGATCCGTCATTGATCTCGTCGTCCCGCCGGATCAGCCGCCCCATCCTCCACCTCCAAGGAGCTGCCCTGATGTTTGCCTCGTCTATCGCGCCACCTCAATCCCCACAGCACCGTCTTGACCTGCCCCACAGGAACCGCAGCACCCTCACCAATTCCTCCAATGAAGCCGAGGCCAACTCGGCGCCACCAAGGAGGTTCTGCACTCACTTCTACATTTTATCTTTTATTCGATCTCACGGGGCTGCCGGTGCTCGATACCGAGCAGACATGGCGGGTCTCCATCGACGGTGCCGTCGCCGGCCACATCATCCACGGTGTCTCTCCCCCATGTCATTGCTTCCTCGGCGGCGACTTCCACAATGGTACTAGCTGCAGCTGCTCCGGCTCTCGCTCACGCTGCGGCTCTGTTCTTGTTGTCGGTCGCGCTACTGCACTGCTCTTGCTTTCGGTCGTGCTTCTACTCTGCTCTTGCTCTTGCTTGCGCTGCTGCTGCTGTTGCACGACCTCCGGCGGCTACAGAAGTTGCTGCTTTAGCACTCGCTCGCGGTGCTACTGCATGACTTGCTCTCTGCTAGTGTGTTCCCTGCTCGAGCGTCTGCTGATTTAGATCACTGCTTCTCTGCTACTAGTGCTCTAACGCCCTAAACATCTTTTGCAATGCTCTGCTACTAGTTCAATCAATTTCGACAGTAAAATTCAGTTTTGACTGTAAAGTTCATTTTCTTCAGTTAAGTTCAGAGTGAACAGTACTTTCAGCATCTGTCGGAGCGGCCGTGGCGCGACTGATGCATTTTACATCTACTCCTCCATTTGGAAGAAATTGTCACAAAAATGGATGTATCTACAACTAAAATACATCTAGATACATTCATTTCCTGGACGAGTAATTCCGAACGGAGGGAGTAGCACTTTTTGGTGATGTATTTTACATCATCTATTGTAGATGATATTAGGGTCCCACTTCAGATTAACATTGTGTGTCTTGTCCTGCTTCAGCCTCGCCACTGTATACCTCACCGGAGCTGCTCCAACGACAGAACCGTCCATCACAGCGGAGCAGTACCCTCGGCGCCGTTTATAGAGGCCTCGGGTCTTCTTCCTCGCCTCCGATAGTCACACCAGCATCACCATCCTCCACGTCCAAACCAATGATGCTGAGGTCGACAAGGCTATACCAACGAGGTCGTACGCTCATCGCATCACTTTGTTACTCTGCATTCATGTCGATCCCTTAGGGATCCTTTGCTATGGAACTGCTATAGGAGTGGAGCAAAGCAAAACTGGAGGATTTTTTTTCCTTTGGTGTCTCTTTTGAAGAAAAAACGTAGGAATTTTAATATTCACTTGGACGTCCTTTTCAAATTAATATGCATGAAGAACAAAACTAATTGCATTACTGGCATAATAAGATTCTTATTTTTTTCATTTTCACGTGGTTTGACTTTAATTTGACCATGTTTCTCCATTCCTGTGTTCTTCCAATTCATGTGAACCAAACACCCAGGTTGACTGAAATCCTATGTTTCCAAATGCTTTTGTATGCATGTGCATTCCTATCCTATTCCTGTGTTTTTCCTGTCCCTACGTTTATAGAATCCTCCAATTCTAAGGCCAACTCCACTGCGCGACCCCAAATGGACATCCGTTTTGTCCAGATTCTGTCTGTTTGGGTAGGGCAATGGGGTCGTGTCCGGGCCTGTCCTGGGATGCGGTGGCCGTGCGCCCAGCGCGTGGATGCATCCGTTTGCCCCATCTCGTCCGCCAAGGCCTAAAAATGCCCATATTTTCATATGAAAACAAGTTTGCACGTCCAAATATTAATTGTTTGAAAATTAAAATAGTTTTACAACCCAATCAAAATTGTCTCTGATAAAGATAGTTTTACAACCAAATTGAAATTGTCTTGAATGAACATAAAACGAACCAGTACATCTATCGGTTGCCAATATGCTCCCAGACGTGCTCAACCAAGTCATTTTGAAGAGCCTTATGAGTGTGCCAATCACGCAGCTCATGATGGAACTGGGAGAACTGATCAAACGTGGCCGGTTCTTGGTGCAGGGGCTCAACATTGTCACCTTGAAAATCAAATCATTGGTCAAAGATACTGTCATCACGCTCGTCCTTGATGATCATGTTGTGCATGATCACGCAAGCAGTCATCACCTCCCAAAGCTTCCTTTCATCCCATGATAGTGCAGGGTATCGAACGATGCCCCATCGGGATTGAAGCACACCAAAAGCACGTTCCACATCCTTTCTAGCACTCTCTTGCATTTGGGCAAATCTCTTTCTCTTCTCTCCTTGGGGCTTCGAGATTGTCTTCACAAAAGTTGACCATTGAGGATATATACCATCAGCTAGATAGTATCCTTTGTTGTACTGGTGGCCGTTGATCTCAAAGTTGACAGGTGGGGAGCGGCCTTCTGCAAGCCTCGCGAAGACTGGAGAATGTTGCAGCACGTTGATATCATTGTGAGAACCTGCCATGCCGAAGAAAGAATGACATATCCAAACATCCTAAGATGCCACCACTTCTAATATGATAGTGCACTCGCTGACATGCCCCCTGTACTGGCCCTGCCAAGCAAATGGACATTTCTTCCACTCCCAGTGCATACAATCTATGCTGCCAAGCATGCCTGGAAAGCCTCTAGCTGCGTTGGTCACCAACAATCTCTCTGTATCAGTGGCAGTTGGCTGCCTCAAGTACTCTGGGCCAAACACCTCGATCACAGCTTGGCAGAACTTGTACATTGACATCAGACATGTTGTCTCTCTCATACGAACGTACTCATCCACCAGATCGCCTAGAATTCCATAGGCAAGCATGCGAACGACTGCGGTGCATTTCTGGTAAGAGGAGAACCCAAGCTCGCCAAGGGCATCCGTCTTGCACTCGAAGTATGGGTCATGAGCAACCACTCCCTCTCGGATACGATTGAACACATGCCTTGCCATTCGAAAACGGCGACAGAATTTATCCGGCTTGAAGAGCGGTTTGTTGGAAAAGTAATCGGCATAGAGCAGGGCGTGGCCTCTCTCCCTATTGTAGTTCAGGTTGGGAGCATGGCCAGGGACTTACCCCCTGTACCGAGGAAGCTACCGTTGAATGTGGTCGTGAACGACCAGTGCAGCCACCACAAGATCTTCATCATCCGACGACGAATCGTCTGACGAACAAAGGAAGTGGTGGAAGAAGAACTCGTCTCCACTGTCCATACCTTTGTGGGCAAAATGTCAAACACCTTGCGATCGTGGTGGCGAAGAGGCCATGATGATCACCTTGACGAAGCAGGGGTGGTTACCGGCCGACTACTGGCCGCTCTGGAGCCATCGGAAGCTGCCGCAGCCACCATGGTACGTTGCCGACGGTCCTGTCTCCTCTGCTACCGGCAAAGACGGAGACGGCCAAACCTCCTCCAATCGACGGCCAAAACTACGGCGAAAGCGCAGGCGTAGTGGCGGCCATGTCTACATGTGGTTTGGTACAGAGGGCCAGGGGTTGCGCGGTGCGGAGGCGGCCGGAGAATAGCGGCGGCACCGACGGCGGGGCGGGGCGGGAGAGAGGGGGTTGAAGCATTGGGAGGGAGGGACTGCTAGTGTCCCTGATAGGCGGGCCATGGGGGGACAAGGGCGTGCATCGCGGCCGTCCGTGCGCGTCCGTTTCACCCCAAACTGAGCACAACTTTGGGCCGGGGATGGGTCAAAAACGGACGGATTCCGGACATTTGTCCGTTTGAGGTCGCGCGTTGGGCCGCGCTATTCGTCCGTTTTACCCCAAACGAACACACCCGGACAAGATGGGGTCGCGCGGTGGAGTTGGCCTAAGGAACCCTTACAGATTTACTTCATTTTCAGATAGGCGTCAAAGAAAACTCTGTGTGTTATGTCCTGCTCCTGCCGTGCTGTCGTCCACCCCACCTGAGGTGCACCATCGACAGAAGCGTTCACTGCAGCAGAGATCCCTCTGTAGACTTTCTTTCGCCGCCTCAGATCATCTTCCCCATTGCTGGCAGCCACGCCAACTGCATTACCATCATTGACTAAGCAGATGAACCTGAGGACTACACAGTTCCGGAAGAGAGGTCGCAGTGTTTCGTGTTTGCTTATGTTATACATCGGTTATTATTACCTGCTACTTTACCATTCAAACTTGAGTTTTCAAATGCCCGTAGGTCTCATATCGAGGCAGCAATGAATAATATCTATCTACTATCTGGTTCATCTGGGGTCTTCTATGTGGTTCATGTTGGGTGGGCAACAAACAATAGATGATCCATTGTCTATCTTTTTAAACTGAAGCTATAATCTACCTGTGATCAATAGTTTTGGATCCATCCACTTGATTGCTACCATCAGTCTTGATTTTTGCATGCACCCCTTAGGCCTTACAAAATCTAACTATTTTTTTATTATGCATGTCAGATATTGTACACAATCGTACTGAACATGTAGAGAAAAAGAGAAGGCCGTTGCGTGGGAATATAATGTCATGCAGACGCCGCTCCATGGTGGGCGAAGTGGGGCCTCCCCTCCTGCATTTCCAGATTGTATTCCAGAGGAAGATAACTGTTCAGATGGGGATTCACAAGGAGCCGACCACGCCTGTTTACCACCTGAGGTGTTTCCTCTAACCTGGCATGTTGTTGTTGGTCATATCACGCATATGGCGCCTCGCATTGCTAACATTATACATCTTATATGTCATCAACTTAGTTCAGATTTGCTTTGTGTGAATGCCACCTGTTTGGTTTCTATATCATACTCCCACCATTCCTAAATATTTGTCTCGTTAGATATCTCGACAAGTGACTACATACGGAACAAAATGAGTGAATCTACACTCTAAAATATGTCTATATACATCCGTATGTGGTAGTCCATTTGAAATCTCTAAAAAGACAAATATTTAGGAACGGAGGGAGTATATGGGAATTCTGCAATGCCATCTTCTTTAGCCAGGCATCATATACGTGAATCATGCAATGCCATCCTGTTTGGCCAGTCATCGTATATGTGAATTGTATCGTGCCATATTTTTTCCATAATGTATTCCATTTGTCAACAATGTTTATACATTCATCTATTCTTCCTATGCATCATCCATTTGAGTCGGTCATGGCAAAATCTGGAGTGAAAACAAGGTCTTCTGAGCAGTTAGTGCTACCTGTCGATGCAGATTTCTTGCTAGTTACAAATAGCTCCTCAGAGGAGGATTAAGAGACAGATGACCAGTCGTATTCCCCCCCCCCCTGAGGTGCATGCTCTAACTTGGCTAGGTTATATTGCTCATATCATGCATATGGTGTCTTGCATTGCCATGCCATCTGCTTAGATTAGACATGCTTTGTGTGAGTGCCTCCTGTTTGCTTTCTATATCAGATATGTGAATTATGCAATGCCATATTTTTCAGCCAGTTATTATATATGTGAATTATGCACCGCCATGTAGCCAGGCATCATATATGTGAATTATCTCATGCCATCTTTTTTTCATTACGTATTCCATTTGTCGACAATCTATGTATATTGAACTACTCTTCATGTGTATCAGCCATTTGAGCCGGTTATGGAAAAATCTGGAGTGAAAACAAGGTCTTCAGAGCAGGCAATGGTACATGTTGAAGCATATATCTCGATGGTTACAGGGAGCTCCTCAGAGGAGGATTCAGAGACAGATGACCAGTCCTATATCCACCTCAGGTGTATGCTCTAAGTTGCAATGTTTATATTTCTCATATGATGCATATGGTGTCTTGCATTGCTTAGTTTAGACATCATATGCACAATATTGAATTCCATCTGCTTAGTTTAGAGATCATACATGCGAGTGCCAGCTGCTTAGTATATGAATCAATTATGTGAATTATATCATGCCATCCTATATACTTAGACAACATGTATGTGAATTATTTCATCCCAACCTATTTTAGAAAGACATCATATAGTTTTGTCATGTCATCCTGTTTAGGTACTAATCATATGTTGAATTATGCCATTATATCCTGTTAAGTTATCCATCATATATCTGAAACTATGTCATGCTATCTTGTTTAGTTAGGCATCATATATGTGAAATTGTGTCATGCTGTCCTGTTTGGTTAGACAACATATATGTGAATTACCACATCTGTCTATCATACATTGTCTGTACATTCAATTTGTTTTCTAGTTTATCAGTCATTTGTATTGGAGGGGGTGATGGCAGTATCTAAGGGAGCAAAAACCCTTCCTTCACAAAAGACAGTGCTACCCGTCGATGCAGATAGAACCATGGTTGTACTGGCCCACAAACTAGCCCCACCACACATAATCGAGACTCTTCTAGATTGCACACTTACACCGTTGGGCAGAGAACCAGCTACAACCCATCTAATACAACCCCAGCGGATTGTAACCCACTTCTAGTTGACAAAGCACCATGTCCACCACAGAGTGCCCCCACACGAGCAGTTTGTAAAGCTACTGCAGTGCCCAAAGCACGAAGACCACCACAGCTAACCCAAACTCCACATTTAAAGCAGAAGAGCAACTGTTCTCAGGTCAGATTCTATAGCTATGGTCCATACTCCTTTGCTATTGCATCACTGTATTTACTCATACCAACTACTTCCGAATTTGAAGGATCCAATTGAAACTCCAATGGCGCAACAGGTATGTTTTAAACCTATTTCTTTAACTGGATTGCTGTTCCAACTTCTTGCTCTATGTTGATTTCAGTTTAAGTTGTATAAACAGTTATGTTCTCATGTGATGCACATTACAAGTGCTGCCAATGTTGTGTAGTTTCTCACACTTATATTCTGTCTATGTTGTTGTGTCTTAAAAATATATGAGTTGAACTGTGTCTCTATCTAGATTAGGCAACATAAACTAGAATGATATGGACAATACAGTGACCATAGAACATAGATATATGTTTGTTTCATGCTGTTATCCTGGCCACCTTACTACTGAACCGGTTTACCAAAATGAGTTTCGTATACTGCAAGCTAAACCTGTGATGTGTCTGCTTGTTTCTCTTATAGTATGCAGACAGAATATTGGAGAAGAGCACCCCACTATGCAATGGTAGAGGCGGAAAAGGTTCAAGATAGTGAGACAACCTTGTTGGTCTCCAAGAAAGGTGATAAAAACGATCTTGTAGACAGTGAGAAAACCCCATAGTCCTGCGTTGATGTAGTGTTCGAGTTACTAGCCAGTACCGCTGGCACAAGCTCTTCGAACTCGTTGCCTAAATCACTTCAGCTTCTTCAGTCTCAGCTACAAGCTGAAAGGCATTAGTCAGCTGTGCTGCGGCAAGAAGCAGAAGGACTGAGGAAGTCCCTGCAGAATTCAGATGTGTACTTTCTTATGCAACAGCAAGCGTTGGAGGATTTAACCGCTAAACAAGAGAAAGTTAATAAGCTTGCTAAGCATCTTGCAAGCATTATGGGTACCCAGGATATTGTTTCTTGAGCTCTTCTGAAGTGGTTTCAGTTCTGGACTTGTTTTGTTGCGGTGTTTATATGCTGCTTTGTTCCCTATATTTGCACTGGTGGCGAACTTTGATGCCCAATGGATGTAATATGTGTAATAGCCGTGATAGCCTAGCATAAGTTGCTTGTTTATTTATTTCCTTGTTGTCTTGTTTATTTGTTTGCTTGTAGTCAGTGCAGTTCTTTTTCTGCGGTTTGCTAGTGGCTGCAATAACCTATTTTTTAAAACTAGGCCACAATAACCATGGGCTACATATTTACTGTAGTGACACTGGGCCTCCTACCGGCCGTAGAAACAATGGGCCTTCTACGGGCCCTAGAAACAATGGGCCTTCTACAGGCCATAGACACAATGGGCCTTCTACGGGCTGTATCATCAATGGGCCTTATATGGGCCGGATGATCGATCGGCCAAACATGGGCCAATAATAGACTGCATTATGGCCGTAAACAGGCTAGAGTTGGAATCGTCCGTTCATGGGCCGACCATAACGGGCCGTTGTTAACAGGTCGTATTTGATGACGCTTTGAAAACAGCCCAACGTATTAACGGGCCACAAACGGGCCTACTGTAACAACGGGCTAAATTTGGCCCTCAAGCAGAAAATGATAGTAACGGGCCGTAAGTAACCGAATGCTAGAAATGAGCCCAAGAATAAATGGGCCCTGAGAAGGCTGAAAGATAACATGGGCTGGAAACGGCCCAATGGAATAATGGGTTGTTCATGGGTATAAAGTGATACACTGTTCATTACGGGCAGTTTTAGCACGGGCCATTAATGGGCCAAGAGTTACAAAGGGCCTCATATGGGCCGAAAGACATCATGGGCCATACATGGGCCGGAAGTTAAAACGGGCTGCAATCATATTGGACGGCCCAGATGACGCTACTGAGCCTAATACGGATAGGCTGTAATGGGCCCTGTGTTTGCGAGCTGTAAATGGGCTATATGCGTACATGCCGTTAACAGGCTTTCCGTGGGCCGGCCCGCCACCTTTTGACCAAGTCAAACGGGCCGGCCTTTTCACAGGAATGGGCCTTTGTTGGGCCGTGCCACGTGTTCACGTATCATAGGCGCCTTTGGTCCAATGAGTGGATGACATCTGTCCCAACAGTGAGACGACACGTGTTTACTCCAGCCAATGATGATTTTACACGTGGAAAATCCCCATTGGTCGCGGTTGTTAACGGGTTATCGGATCCAAAACCGGACCCGATAGCTCAACGGCGCTCTGTTACGATGGATGCCACGTGTCGATCACCCTTGACGAAAGCACTTCTATGACGCGCCATTTATTGTCATGGAAGTGGACACTTCCGTCATGATAATTTTGGTAATGTCTTGGAACACTTCTACGACAGCACAGGTATGACTATCTTGATTCTGTCATAAAATTGTCATGGATGTACATGCATGACAGAAAACGTGACCTACCGTGACAAACATGTATCATCATGTAAGTGTATTTTTTTGTAGTGTCACCCCCCCTCTAGACACCTCTTCTCGATCCTTTCAATTGGTATCAGAGCTTTAGTCTCCATTGCTTTGGTTTAATCACCATTGGCGGAAGATGGATGAGTCTACGTTGGGGACTCATAGACGTAGAGTGCCTATGCTTGATGGAGAGTTCTTTAGTGAGTGGAAAAATGAGATGCTTGGAATTTTTTATGAATATCACTTGAACAAGTATACTACTCCTCCTTGTGAACCCCTTGTTGATCCCTTGCATCCTACCCATGATGAGTCTCTTGAAATGATTCGCAATCTTAGAACTATCAATCTTATCACTAGAGGCTTCCCTAGAAATTTGATTGGTCACTTGCCTACTCTTGATTGTGCTTATACTATATGGAGATTTCTTGAGGAACGATTTCCTGACTATTCCTTGAAAAACTTAGATGAGATTCTTCACAAGTATATTGCTTTGAATAAGATGGATCCCAATGATCCTAAGTTTGGAGATTGTTTATTTGAGGTTACCAATCTTATGCGTGCCAAAGGATATGTTGGAATCATTAGCAATATTATTTCTGAAGCTATTAGAATTCATAGAGATGAACATTGTCAAAATCATATATCTAATGAATCACTCTCTCTAGGAAATGATCATTTGCAAGATGATGTTGAACATGGATACTATGATGAAGATGATGATAATGACTTTAATCTTGAAGAGTCTATGAGACACTTTGGTCTTATGGCTAATCTTCGTGGCTACATGGCTGGAGGAAAGGAATGGGTCCTTGATAGTGGATGTACCGATCACATGACCGGAGATAAAGATATGTTTCGTGAGCTTGCTGAAAACGACGGCCCTCGAAAGTATGTCACTTTTGGTGAAAACTCAAAGGGTAAGGTGGTTGTCCTCGGTAAGGTGGCCATCTCACATGACAGCTCCATACAAAATGTTATGCTCGTTGAATCCCTTGGCTATAATCTGCTTTCTGTATCTAGACTAGCTGACTTTGGTTTCAATGTCCTATTTACTAAAGTAGATTGCCAAGTGTTTCGAAGAGATAATCATAAAATGGTCTTTACCGGCATATGCAGAGGTGATCTATACATTGTTGATTTCACTAAAAAGGCTCAACCTAGAACTTGCTTAATTGCTAAATCTTCCAAAGGCTGGTTGTGGCATAGACGGTTAGGTCATGTGGGAATGCGAAACCTTGACAAGCTTATTAAAAGTGATCATATCCTTGGTGTTAAAGATGTCATATTTGATAAGGATAGACTTTGCAGTGCTTGCCAGTAGGAAAACAGGTTGGAGGAAGCCACCCCGTGAAGAACATCACGACGACCAGAAGATCGCTCGAGCTGCTTCACATGGATCTCTTTGGTCCCAACGCCTACAAGAGTCTCGGTTGTAACTCATTTGGAATAGTCATCGTTGATAATTTTTCAAGATTTATGTGGGTGTTCTTTCTCGATGATAAATCACTGGTGCAAAAGACCTTCAAAAACTTCGCTAGGAAATCCCAAAACCAATTCGATGTGAAGATCAAGAAGGTTCGCAGCGACAATGGAACAGAGTTCAAGAACGCCAATGTGGACACCTTTCTTGACGAAGAAGGTATCTCACATGAGTTCTCGGCTACGTACACACCTCAACAAAATGGAGTTGTTGAGAGGAAGAACCGGACGCTCATCGAAATGGCGAGAATGATGCTTGATGAATACAAGATGCCAAAACACTTTTGGGCAGAAACAGTTGAGACAGCTTGTCATGCAATGAATCGTCTATATCTTCACAAGCTACTCGGCAAGATGGCATACGAGCTCCTCACTGGTAACAAACCCCAAGTTGGATACTTTCAGGTATTCGGCTCAACGTGTTACATTCTTGACAAGCATCATCGTTCGTAATTTTCTCCTAAGTCTCATGAAGGTTTCCTACTCGGTTATGGCTCAAACTCTCACAGTTACCGTGTCTACAACAATTTCACCCGAAAGGTTGAAGAAACGGTAGATGTGAAGTTTGATGAATCTAACGGCTTGCAAGTAGAGCAATTGCCAATTGATGTAGGTGACAAAGATCCTTCAAAAGCAATCCAAGACTTGTCTATCAGCAAGATTCGCCCAACAGAGGTGAAGGAGAGAACCTCATCTGTCCAAGCGGAGGCCTCAACCTCACGCCAAGGTGAATCACAAGCTGATTTGGAGGCATCCACAAGTGGGACACGTCAAGACGATGAGAATGAGGATGTACAACAAGATGAAACTCGATGACCTCCTTCTCCACCTCCACTGGAGAACGATCACACTAACAACAATGAAGAAAGACAAGAAGAAGAACAAGACAATGAATAGGATGTTCCACCCTGACCCAAACAAAAGCTATCACGAGTTTGAGCAAAAGTCTCAATAGATCATTCGTCCAACAATTCTTTAATGACATTCAAACCGGGAGAATTACTCGCTCTAAAACTCGTTTGGCTAACTTTCGTGAACATTACTCATTCATTTCTAGCATTGAACCTATGAAGGTTGAAGAAGCATTGGAAGATCTGGATTGGATAAATGCCATGCACGAAGAGCTACCCAACTTTGAGAGGAACCAAGTATGGATGTTGGTTGATAAGCTCGATGAGAAGCACAATGTCATTGGAACCAAATGGGTATTTCGAAACAAGCAATACGAAGATGGACAAGTTGTATGCAACAAGGCTCGTCTCGTTGCTCAAGGCTACACTCAAGTCGAAGGCATGGACTATGGTGAGACTTATGCCCCCCATGCTAGACTTGAGTCCATCCGCATCTTACTTGCCTATGCCAATCATCATGACATTACCTTATATCAAATGGACATCAAAAGTGCTTTTCTTAATGGTGAAATTGAGGAGGAAGTTTATGTTAAACAACCTCTCGGCTTTGTTAATCCTAAGAAACCGAATCATCTTTACAAACTTCACAAAGCTCTTTATGGTCTTAAGCAAGCTCCTAGAGCTTGGTATAAATGCTTGACTAAGTTTCTTCTTCATAAAGGGTTTGGAATAGGTAAACTTGATTCTACACTCTTCACCAAAAGGGTTAATGGAGAATTATTTATGTGCCAAATTTATGTTGATGATATCATATTTGGATAGATAACCCTCATTTTAGTGAAAGTTTGGGAAGCTTATGTCAGAGAAGTTTGAGATGTCTATGATGAGTGAACTCAAATTCTTTCTCGGTTTGCAAATCAAGCAAACTAAGGAGGGAACCTTTATCTCTCAAACAAAGTATACCAAGGACTTATTCAAGAAGTTCAATATGCAAGAATGCAAAGGTATGAATACCCCCATGCCTACTAGTGGACATCTTGTCTTGACAAAGGATGGCGAACCGGTTGACCAAAAGGTTTACCGCTTTGTGATTGGTTCATTGTTATATCTGTGCATCCCATCCCGATATCATGCTAATTGTGTGCATGTGTGCACCATATCAAGCAGCCCACAAAGAGTGTCATCTCAAGGCTGTAAAAAGGATAGTGAGATACTTAATACATACACCAAATTTTGGCATTTGGTATCCCAAGAGGTCTTCTTTTGATCTTGTTGGCTACTCCGACTCGGACTATGCTGGAGACAAGGTCGATAGAAAGTACACTTCGGGTACTTGTCAATTTCTTGGTAGATATCTTGTAACTTGGTACTCCAAGAAACAAAACTCAGTATCCTTATCCACCGCCAAAGTGGAATACATTGCCGCTGGTTCATGTTGTGCTCAATTACTTTGGACGACCCAAACTCTTAAAGATTATGGGATATATGTGAAACATGTTCCATTGCTTTGCGACAATGAGAGTGCTATTAAGATTGCTCATAATCCCATGCAACATTCTCAAACTAAGCATATTGAAGTTCGTCGTCATTTAATTCGAGATCATGTTGCTAAGGGAGATATCAAACTTAAGCATGTTCGTACTGAGAAGCAATTGGCGGATATATTCACTAAACCACTTGATGAGAAAGTGTTTTGCTGGTTGAGAGGTGAATTGAACATCATTGATGCCTCAAATTTGGAGTAGAAACTACATATGGATGCATGCAAGGCATGCGCCTTACTTTGACTAATCCTTGACCATTCTCTTATGATGATGATCATATGTCTTGGATACTCTTGCATGCTACCTAACCCTTGTAGGAACTTGGAAGAGCCTGTCAGCGTTCTAGGAATGGGGGTCCCCAGACTTACCTACCTGCGGCCTGCGGCGTGGCTCAAGGGGGGCCCAGCACGGCCCATCTTCATCAACACAAGCTCAAGACCCTCGCGAGGGGTCAAGCCTCGCGGGGCGGACGACAAGGAGCTTCCTCAGGCACGGCCTCATCAGGCTGGCTCACGAGGAGGCGGAGAGATCAAGGTGGGGTACCTCACGAGGTGCCCATGACGCAAGCCATGACGACCAAGGGTGCCAGGCGGGTGCCAGCCCGCGCAGTGTCCTCCTTTCCTCTTTGGTGCAAAGGGAGCAAGCGCAGGCGAGAGCATCAAGCAATGGCATCCATTTCGGTGCAACAAGACCAAGACCCGCCCAACGGCAGGGAGGAAGTCATTGTGGAGCCCAAGCAGGCGTCACCACCAGAGCCTTTGACAGGCGAAGACCAACTTTAGTCAGGATAAGTGTACTAGATGTTCCCCTTCAAAATGGCCAATTGTTGGCGCCTTTCCCGCTCAATATTTGGGAGGAGGCCCAGGGCCTTTGCCTATAAATAGGACTAGCCACCCCCAGGGTAGGGGGATCGAGAATCAAGGAGCTAGAATCAAGTAGCATCATAGCAAGAGAGAAGGGAAACTGAACTCCTCCTAGCAGTTCATCCCCCCGGCCAAGAACAAGCCCTCGCGAGGCTGTTATTCCTTGTATTGTTCACCATCATCAGCCCAAGAGGCAATCCACCACACCACACACCGGATTAGGGTATTACACCGCAATGGTGGCCTGAACCAGTATAAACCTTGTGTCTCCTGTGTTGTTCCTTTCGTTGTTTAGATCCTAGCGAGGCGGCGAGGAGCAGGTAGGTAGAGGGCGAAATCTCTGCGCGCACCCTAGTGTTCGAACCTCTAGGGTCTGCTGGAACCCATAATCCGACATTTGGCGCGCCAGGTAGGGGTGCGCTGGGATCCACCTTCTGTCACTTCGTGTTCCGTCGCATCATCATCACCATGTCCGGCGACCAGGCAGGCAACCCTGATCCCTGGGCGGCTTTGCCCGCCCGCGCAGAGCCGCTCGCCTTGGGCGACCCTGTGCCCCAGGCGGCTCGCGGTCCGCAGGGCGCTACGGGCCGCGGGCGACGCGGACAGGATTCGACAGCTCTCACGCCGCGGCAGGCGCGGTCGGCAGCAAGGGCCTCCAATCACGCCGCGGCAGGCGCGGTCGGCAGCAAGGGCCTCCAATCGCGCCGCGGCCACGATGCCATACACCCGCCGGGAGCAGGCGAACTCAAGGGCCACGCTCACGGTGGCCCGAGAGTTACTGCAGTGCAGGCTGTTGGAGGGCGGCCGCGACGTGCTGCTGGAGCGGATGGCAGAGCTTCTAGGCTTTGCCGCCTCGGGGACTCACCCCTTCTGCACCCAGCTCCCATCTCAGGTCCAGGGCGGCCTGCGTGGGGGCCCCACGCGCGCCCGCGGGCTCCAAGGCTACTCCAACACCAGCGAAGCTGTCAGCATCGGGCCAACGGCAGCGCTGACTCCACTCCCGGCCAGCGAAGAAGGACTCGTCGCGACCCACGGCCCCAGTGGGCCGCCGTGCTACCACCCCCAGGTGGGCACATCAAGTAGAGTTGCATGGCACGTGGAGCACTATGGTGCGGCCTTCGGGATGACGGCCCCAGAAGAATACGTGCCCCACATGATGGACCAAGGGCACCCGCATGAGGGCGAACAAGGCTCGCTCCTCAGCCCAAGCTGGGGGGACGAGGCGCCAGAAGCTGAGCTCTTCCAGGAGCCCCGGACGGCCCCACCATCCACGCTGGAAAGCGATGATTATCGGGTACCGCTAATTCCTCAGGAGCAGGCATACGCTTATCATGGATCGCAGGAGGTGCAGGTCGCCGCAGCGAGCAACTGCCCCGCTCCCGCAGTCTCCTACCCCTCAGGAGGAGGGCGTCGAGGGCTGCAGGAGAGGGGCCGGGATCCGGCATCACCACCGCGGCGTTCGGAGCAAGGCGTTCTCAGGAGGTAGGCCCTCTGCTGGGGAGGTGCCTCAGGGCCTGCCCCTGGTGGAGGACCCGTGGTCGTCGGGGGAACCGTTGGCGACCGCTCTACCCCATCGGCGGCGTCCTGGTTTCCGGTCGTCGTTGATGGCACTAGAGTGTGGCGCAAGGCGGGGCCCTCGTCTGGCGATATGAAGCAAGGCCGGTACCTGTGAAGAAGGCCCAGTGCCTGTGAAGCTCGCCGCCCTGTGACACTCTCACGTAATAATGAGTGGGGCTGTACACGCCCCGGAGTCTCAGGGGTGTCGGCCTCAGGCCCTGGGGCTCCCTCCCACGCCCAGTGGCAGCACTTAGCTCCACGCTGGTGAGAAGATGTCCAAGACTAGACTAGGTGCCGGACGCGGCCTTTTTTCTGCTTTCATTTCTTTTCCCTTGGTTGTCGCTTTCCCCCGCTAGATTTAAGTTGGACTCGAATTTGAGATTCGCGTGTGTTTGGGGAAGGGGTGCTTAGTCTCGTTCGAGCAATCTCTCGCGTTTCGGTTACAACTTCCCCTCAGCTACCTTCCCTCGTGAGCCCCTCGCGAGCTGGGTCTGGCCTAGCTTGCGTGCAGCCCAGACTGCCACCGTCATATCCTCTCAGGAGGTTTTTCACTGCAGATCCTACGAATTCGATCAGGAGACACTCGAGACACCACAGCCTCCTACAAACTATCTCAAGGTCCGCATGGGACAAAGGTAAACTAGCCAGCCGGCTCGTCGCCTAGCCAACCACTTGGCGCGGGCGTACGAGTGATGTAGCATCCACTAGTACACTGAACATGAGTTCTACATGAGGGGCACCCCCTCCCAAAATGCTCTTACAACCATCAGGTCAAAACCTGAGTTCTGTTCATGTAGGGTAAGGAGACAGGAACGATACGCGGTCAGTCGGATAAATCCCCCAATGCATCCTCAGGAGCACCGCCCGAACTGTTGCTGGCGTCGCTGGCCTCGCCATCGCCCTCTGCGTTGCCATCAGCGACATCAGGACCGTTCACCACGCCGCCATCATTGGCGACCACAATCGCGTCATTGTTATCTGAAGCGAAGGCCCTGACGAGAGCGTCCACGTTGTCTTCCACCCAGTGCGCCAGGTCATCCCGGACGCCCTGGGGGACTGGGACGATGGCAGCGTCGAAGTCGAAGTGGGGATCCATGTTCCGGAGATGGCTGAAGATGCGAGAAAAGGCGCGCTCGAGCAGGGCGCGGCTCCTCTCCTCCACCAACCTGTCGGCTCTGACCGACCGCGCCTCCAGCTGCGTCACCACGTCGGTGAAGAACTGAAGGTTGCCGGCGTAGTTAATTGCGTGCGGCTCGCCAACAGCCGCCTCGCAGATGTTACCCAGGCTGTGTTGTCTCTCTCCCGAAGCTGGTGAGCATGGGGCCGTGCTCATGCTCCAGGATCCGCCGCTGGCGTATCTCGTCCGCATTCTGGCGCGCGACGGCCTCAGCCTCGTCCACCCATTGGCGAAGGAGAAGCACCTCGGCATGGGAGGTAGTTGACTCCCCCTGCGCCACCTCAAGTGCGGCCCGCAAAGCATCGACCCGCCGCGTCGCTTCCTCCAGCTTGACCCTCAAGACAGCGGTCCTACCTTTAGCCTCGTTCCGGATCAACCCCAGCCTCTCCTCGAACTCACGCTCGAGGTTCAAGCGCGCCGTCGCCACCCGACGTCTGATCTCCTCCAGGACACGGGCTTCTCACGCGGCGACATCATCCTCCGCCTGTGTCACCAAGCGCTCCCTTGTCTCCAGGCGTTCATACTCGCGTGCACGTTCAGCGGCTTCCAGCGTCAGCGCCTCCTCACGCTTCTGGAGCTCCATTGGGTCGCTCGAAGCCACCTTCATCGACGCGAGGGCCGCCTCGCGCAGCTCCACCTGCTCCTCCAGTGAGCGGCACCGGGCCAGGAGTTCCCGCGCCTGCTCCTCTGTCACCTCTCGCCACCGGTTAGCTTGCCGGGCCTCCTCGACGGCCCGGGAACGGACCTCCCGAGAGGCCGCCAGCGACGCCTTGGCCTCCTCATCGTCAAGATCACGCTGATAGCGCGTGAGGGCGACAGCCGCCTTCAGGTCGCGCCTCTCTACAGCCAAGCGTAGGCCCTCGGCCTCAAGGCACGCGTCCTCATCAGCAAGCTCTTCACCAAGCAGGCTCACCGCGTCATCCGCCCTCCAAAGAAACCCTTGGCGAAGAGCGCGACGCTCCCGGCCGCGCTCGAGTACGTCCTCCACACCGTCATTCGCCCCAATTGAGCGCCGGGGGACACGAATCAGCACTCTCCCTCCGGGCAGGGGGCTAGGGGCTGGCACCCTCGCGGCGGCCGGGCACGCCTCGCCAGAAGCCCGGCCTGGAGCCAGTCCGTCCCCAAATGAAAAGCGCAGGGAGTACCCCAGCCAGTCACGGTCCACAACCAGACGATAAGCCCACGGCGGGCTGGCTAAGCCATGAGAAGGCCCGTGAAGGAAGGTCGCGAGGCGCGCAGAACTGCGATGCACCTCAGGATGGTTCGCCTCTCCAACCTGCCTCACCGCAAGGGCTCTGCTGCTCGGCGTGCTCAAAGACGATGGAGAGGGCGGAGACAAGGGGGATGGATCCTCGGTCATCTCCGCGAGCTCGGCGGGAAGGGCCCTGTGGAGCAAGGATCAGGAAAGCAACATAAGGATCAGGAGCTGGGAAGGGAGAAGGCTTACTCATCGATGGCGAAGTACTTCCTACGCTTCAGCAGGCGACAAGGGTAATCGTCACCCAGGGCCTCCCTTCTCTTCCGGAGGGCCTCGAAGTCCATGCGAAAGCAACCCAAGAGTCGAGTGCAGGGGTTAGCCTGCGACAAGGAAGAAGCGTCAAGGTGACCGGCGTCAGGGGCATCTGCCTGATGCGCGCCGCCGGTCACCTCACCGAGAAGAGTAGCTGGGGCCTCAGGGGCCTCAGCCGCAGGCACTGCGGGCAGCTGCTCGCCGCCCTTAGCCACAGCAGCACAGGCCTCAGGGGCTGCTCCCTCATGAGCGCCGCCCAGCACTGTCACCTCGGCGGAGGCCCCCTCGGCCTCCGGTGGCTCATGCCTCCCTGCTCCGCCACTTGAGGAAGAGTCGCCTTGGCCGATTGCAAGGGAGGCCACCACCACTGGGTTCTCGTGAGGCCCCTGGAGGCCAGCAGGGCGCGGCCCCCACTCGTCAAAGATGGGAATCTGATTCACAAAGTCACCCCTGTTCGGGCAAAGGTACAGCAAGGCCCCCCCTTGCCGGATGCCGCCGGGGGTGGGGTCCCCAGTCAAGACCAAGAGCACTTTCCTTAGTGCTTCAGGCGTTAGGTCCTCTTCCTGGAGCCTCATACGATCCCCACGCCCGCTGAAGGCCCACATCCGGTGAGAGTGGCATTGAAGAGGGGAAATGCGGCATAGCAGGAACTCCTTCACCACCTTGGGCGCCGTTACGCCGAGCTCCCTCAAGAACGCGAAGCGACGCCAGACGAAGACGAGTCGGGAACTCGTGAGTGTCTCCTGGCCCCGGCCTGAATTGGGGACTGCAGGCGAAGATGGCTTCGACAGCAGGGGGATGGTCACCCCGACGTCCACATACAGCCACCGCTCGCAGAACCCAGGTGCAGGCGGAGGAAGACTGAAGTCGATCCCTGAGGCCGCTGTCTTGGGTGCAGCAATGAAGCTCACGCACCCCGAGCATTGGGTGGGGTCGACAAGACGCAGAGAGAAGAAGTGGCGCAGCAAGGCAACCGAAGGAAGGATGCCCATCATTGCCTCACAAACAAAGGCGAAGACCGCAAGAAGAGTGATGGATTCAGGACCCAGATGCATCATGTGGATCTGATAGTGGGAGAGCACGGCATTGAAGAAATCGGAAAAGGGGGGAACCAGTCCCGCCCATAGGGCGTCGGCGAAATACCGGACCTCAGTGATTACCCTGTCGATGGAGAAGCGAGACGCGGGCCAGGCCGTCGTCCTCCCGCATTTGTTGAAAATGGTGGCCAGAGCTGAGCTGACCTTGCCCAAGCCCTCTCAATTGATTATGATCGACCGGTCGACGGTGGGGGCTGCCAACGACGGCGAGCGAGGCGGAGGCATGGGCTTCTTCCCTCTTCCCTTCTTCGTCGGAGCCATGGCAACGGAAAGGGGGGAGATTCGAGATTGGATTGGGAGCGGAAGCTGGAGTTCGAGAGGAGGAAGGGCAGAGGACGCTCGGCCAACGAAAAGGGGAGCGGCTGTGTGCGACTACGAGTCCGCGTAGCATGGCACAAAATAAGGAGGCGTGGGGGAACAGTGCCGCCCACGTCCAATCAACCGGCACGCGGCGCCCAAGGCCGCAGGCTGTTAGGGCCCGTGGCGCTTCGCACTTGCCCTTTGGCCTCTCTGCTCGGCCAAGTCCGGGCGCGCCATGGGCTCAGGGGCTACTGTCGGCATTCTGGGAATGGGGGTCCCCAGACTTGCCTGCCTGCGGCCTGCGGCGTGGCTCAAGGGGGGCCCAGCACGCCCATCTTCATCAACACAAGCTCAAGACCCTCGCGAGGGGCCAAGCCTCACGGGGCGGACGACAAGGAGCTTCCTCAGGCACGGCCTCATCAGGCTGGCTTACGAGGAGGCAGAGAGATCAAGGCGAGGTACCTCACGAGGTGCCCATGATGCAAGCCATGACGACCAAGGGCGCCAGGCGGGTGCCAGCCCGCGCAGTGTCCTCCTTTCCTCTTTGGTGCAAAGGGAGCAAGTGCAGGCGAGAGCATCAAGCAAAGGCATCCATTTCGGTGCAACAAGACCAAGACCCGCCCAACGGCAGGGAGGAAGTCATTGTGGAGCCCAAGCAGGCGTCACCACCAGAGCCTTTGACAGGCGAAGACCAACTTTAATCAGGATAAGTGTACCAGATGTTCCCCTTCAAAATGGCCAATTGTTGGCGCCCTTCCCGCTCAATATTTAGGAGGAGGCCCGGGGCCTTTGCCTATAAATAGGACTAGCCACCCCCAGGGTAGGGGGATCGAGAATCAAGGAGCTAGAATCAAGTAGCATCATAGCAAGAGAGAAGGGCAACTGAACTCCTCCTAGCAGTTTATCCCCCCGGCCAAGAACAAGCCCTCGCGAGGCTATTCTTCCTTGTATTGTTCACCATCATCAGCCCAAGAGGCAATCCAGCACACCACACAGTGGAGTAGGGTATTACACCGCAATGGTGGCCTGAACCAGTATAAACCTTGTGTCTCTTGTGTTGTTCCTTTCATAGTTTAGATCCTAGCGAGGCGGCGAGGAGCAGGTAGGTAGAGGGCGAAATCTCCGCGCGCACCCCAGTGTTCGAACCTCTAGGGTCTGCCGGAACCCGTAATCCGACAGAGCCCAACTCTATGAGATTGCAGCTCAATCACATTTTTTAGCAATCTCTACATCTCCAAGTCGCTACAAAATGGTGGATGAAGACGAGGAGGCACAAATCCATTCAATATATCCTTTGACAAATTCCTATATCAAATTTCATGATTGTCATTTTGGATACACAAGTGCTATTCCTTGGAAGACTAGCGCATGTAGGAAGATGAACCTCAACTACAAGTGGTGCTCCCAACTCTTGATGATCTACATCAACTTGGGCACCCTACACAAGTTCAACTACATGACCAAGTTCATCATCACCACCCAAGGTATGTCATTCCATCTTAGAGAAGCTTAACCCCAAGACATGGGTCAAAGCAACTCCACAAGATGAGAGTACATCAAAATGCTTAAACTAAAAATGGCAACCCCATTTTGAGCTCAAACGATGTGTATGACCTATGATCAAGTGTCTTCACTTGACTCCTAAGTCAATATATTCTAACATAGGTGACTTTGTCACCGACCAATTCTAGATGTAGTTTTCTGTTGTTTCTTTATGCCCTTGCATTTGTCTCATGCATGCTAGTTCCCCTTTCAAAAAAACTTCAACTAGATTTCTTTTCTTTTCTTTTCCTTTCTCTGTTATTTTCTGCATTTCCCTACAACCAATTCATTGCAAATCATTCAGTTAATTCCTTGCATATCCTTGTGACATCTTATTTGCCTAGTGAGCTGAGGTGACAAAAGGTTACTCTGTGGATTGAATTCGGTCTCACCGGATTGGTTTCTTCGGCCGAACCGAATCCACTCGGTGACACCGATTACAACCACTCGATGCTACGGACTTCGTCCTGAGACAAACTCTATGTCACTTGTCTTCTGCATATTTGTCCCAGCTCCACTCTTTGCAACTTGTCCTCTACCAGCATCATATATTACATGTGGCTTTGTAATGTGACTCCAGGACCAAACCTACTTGACTCATGCTCCAGAAGTCCCTTCTTGGAAATTGATGTCAAAGGGGGAGAAAGAGCACATCAAAGCTTATCACATAAGAGACAATGCACTCATAAAAGCTTCTCCTGATACTCTTACTCTTAAGAGAAAAGTTGTCCCATGTCTTTAAGAGGGGAAAGACATGATAGTATATGTTATGACTTTATCTGCTCTGGTTATTTTCCCGTTTGCTCTGATTTTATGCTACCCGATCTACTCCCATTATCCCATGTCAGATTCAGGGGGAGAAAGACATCTAAGCAAAGAAAACCTTTGGAATTCTTTGCATATCTTTATTCTTGGGGACATGTCAATATCCAAATAGAGTACCTAGTACGCACACTCTACATATCATCCCAGTCTTGGTATTCTTGTGCTCTTTAGTTCTTGCTCTATCTAGTAGATGTTCCTGTTGAAAGCACTAGTGCTCCCTGGGTGATTTTTGTAATTAATGTCAACATATCTCTTGTTGGACGAATACTTTTATCTAGTATATTTCAGATAAGTCCAACAGTGGAGTGACATGGACAAGAGGATGTGGAACCCCTTCAAGATGCTAAGGACAAAGGATTGGCTCAAGCTCAAAGCTCAGGACTCTACATTTTCTATTTCAGTGATCCAAGATCACATTGAGTCCATAGGAAAGCCAATACTATTAAAAGGGGTTGAGTTGTTGCTTAATGGCTTGCTTGCTCAAAGTGCTTAGTGATATGCTCCAAAGCCCTCAGCTAGTTTCTCATATCCACATATGTCCCAAACCAAAAGTCAAACTCGGCCCCACCGATTTGATCTATCCGGCGCCACCGAGTTCATTTGACATAGCCACTGCCAGAAACCCTGATCAATTCGGTATCACCGATGGGATCTCGGTCTCACCGAGATGGGCTTGCAATCTCTCTGTTGTCCATTGCAATAGTTTTGGCTTGACCAACTCTCTGTTTTTCTTATTACCAAAATCGGTCCCACCGAGTTTGTGTAATCGGTCAAACTGAGATGAGGTTTTACCTTAACCCTTGCACATCGGTCCCACCGAGTTGATCATATTGGTCCCACCGAAATGCCTAACGGTCACATTATGAACTGAATTGGTCCGACCGAGTTTTATGATTCGGTCCCACCGAGTTTGGTAAATTGTGTGTAATGGTTAGATTTTGTGTGGAGGATATATATACCCCTCCACCCTCTCCTCATTCATGAGGAAAGCCATCAGAACATGCCTACACTTCTAGCATTCATTTTCTGAGAGAGAACCACCTACTCATGTGTTGAGGCCAAGATATTCCAATACAACCATATGAATCTTGATCTCTAGCCTTCCCCAAGTTGCTTTCCACTCAAATCATCTTTCCACCAAATCCAATCCTAGGAGAGAGAGAGTTGAGTGTTGGGAAGACTATCATTTGAAGCATAAGAGCAAGGAGTTCATCAACAATACACCATCTATTACCTTTTGGAGAGTGGTGTCTCCAAGATTGGTTAGGTGTCACTTGGGAGCCTCCGTTAAGATTGTAGAGTTTAACCAAGGAGTTTGTATGGGCAAGGAGATCACCTACTTCGTGAAGATCTACCCTAGTGAGGCAAGTCCTTCATGGGCGATGGCCATGGTGGGATAGGCAAGGTTAGTTCTTCATGGACCCTTCGTGGGTGGAGCCCTCCGTGGAGTCGCGCAACCGTTACCCTTCGTGGGTTGAAGTCTCCATCAACATGGATGTACGATAGCACCACCTATCGGAACCACGCCAAAAATCTCCGTGCCTCCAATTGCGTTTGCACACTCCAATCCCATCCCTTTACTTTCTTGCAAGTTGCATGCTTTACTTTCCGCTGCTCATATACTCTTTGCAGGCTTGCTTTGTATGTATTGTGAATTCTTAAACTTGTGCTTAAACTCCACCTCAACTTGAAAAACTTAACAACAGCCAACTTTGTGTGTTGAGGGTCTATTCACCCTCCTCTAGACACCTCTTCTCGATCCTTTCAATTGTTATCAGAGCTTTGGTCTCCATTGCTTTGGTTTAATCACCATTGGAGGAAGATGGATGAGTCTACATTGGGGAGTCTTAGACATAGAGTGCCTATACTTGATGGAGAGTACTTTCATGAGTGGAAAAATGAGATGCTTGTGATTTTTAATGAATATCATTTGAACAAGTACATTACTAGCCCTTGTGCACCTCATGTTGATCCTATGCATCCTACCCTTGATGAGTCCATTGACATGATTCATAATCTTAGAACTGTTAATCTTATCACTAGAGGTTTGCCTAGAAACTTGATTGGTTGCTTGCCTACTCTTGATTGTGCCTACACTATATGGAGATTTCTTGAGGAACGATTTCCAAACTATTCCTTGCAGAACTTAGATGAAATCCTTCATAAGTCTATTGCCTTGAGTAAGATGAATTCCAATGATCCTAAGTTTGGTGATTGTCTATTTGGGCTTACCAATCTTATGCATGCCAAAGGAGATGTTGGAATTATTAGCAATATTATTTCCGAAGCTATTAGAATTCATAAAGATGAACATTGTCAAAATCATTTATCTAATGAATCACCCTCTCTAGGAATTGATCCACCACATGACGATGTTGAACATGGATACCATGATGAGGATGATGATAGTGACTATGATCTTGATGATGCAATGAGACACTTTGGTCTTATGGCAAATCTTCACGGCTACATGGCACGAGGAATGGGTCCTTGATAGTGGATGTACCGATCACATGACCGGAGATAAAGATATGTTTCGTGAGATTGCTAAAAACGACGGGCCTCGAAAGTATGTCACTTTTGGTGAGAACTCAAAGGGTAAGGTGGTTGGCCTTGGTAAGGTGGCCATCTCACATGATAGCTCCATACAAAATGTCATGGTCGTTGAATTTCTTAGCTATAATCTGCTTTCTATATCTAGACTAGCTAACTTTGCTTTCAATGTCCTATTTACTAAAGTAGATTTCCAAGTGTTTCATAGAGATAATCATAAAATGACCTTTACCGGCATACGCAGAGGTGATCTATACATTGTTGATTTCACTAAAAAGGCTCAACCTAGAACTTGCTTAATCGCTAAATCTTCCAAAGGCTGGCTGTGGCATAGACGGTTAGGTCATGTGGGCATGCGAAACCTTGACAAGCTTATTAAAGGTGATCATATCCTTGGTGTTAAAGATGTCATATTTGATAAGGATAGACTTTGAAGTGCTTGCCAAGCAGGAAAACAGGTTGGAGGAAGCCACCCCGTGAAGAACATCATGACCACGAGAAGACCGCTTGAGCTACTTCATATGGATCCTTTTGGTCCCAACGCCTAGAAAAGTCTCGGTGGAAACTCATTTGGTCTAGTTATAGTTGATGATTTTTCAAGATTTACGTGGGTGTTCTTTCTCGATGATAAATCGCAGGTCCAAAAGATCTTTAAGAACTTTGCTAGGAAGGCCCAAAATCAATTTGAAGTGAAGATCAAGAAGGTTCGCAGCGACAATGGAACGGAGTTCAAGAATGCCAATGTGGACACCTTTCTTGATGAAGAAGGGATCTCACATGAGTTCTCGGCGACGTACACACCTCAACAAAATGGAGTTGTTGAGAGGAAGAACCGCACGCTCATCGAAATGGCTAGAACTGTAAGTGCATCTAGTGCCACCCCTAGTTGGTTTTGGAGTATTGATGACAAACTTGGTTGAGGGACTAATGTATTTGTGAGAATTGAAGGATAACACAGGTCGTAGTCCCATATTGATTCGGTTTACCTACCAGAGATGACCCCTAAAATGTGTGAAGACATTGAAGACAATGGTGGTCTGTGAAGACATACACATTGAAGACCATGACTGGAGAAGACATAGCGTGAAGACTATGGAGTGTGAAGACATAGTTGTTTTGTTGTTTCCTTTTCTTCTTTGTTGAGTCATAGGAACCGCCGTACTATTAAGGGGGTCCAAGTGAACAATGTCAGAGTGACTGATGTGATGCTCAACCAAATCCTATGTCTTCGAGCGAAGACAATGAGAGCAAATCTTACCCAGAGCTGGATAAGTCAGCTTGGCTTGTAGCCCAAGCTAAGCTGTCGCGTGTGTTTGAAATCTGACCATTGGACACGTGTCAGTTCCTTAGTGACCCAGGGTCATTTTGGACAAATCAGGTCAGGTTGCCTCCTGGCTATAAATAGCCCACCCCCTACACCATAAATTGGTGGCTGCTCAGAGTTAGTGCACGGCTTTTGTCGTTTGAGAGCAACCCACCTCCGAAGCCTTTTAGAGAGAATCTTTGCAAGGACAAAGCCCAAAACACCCAAGGCCAAAGAGTGTTAGGCATCATTGAAGTCTTTCTGTCCGCGTGATCTGAAGACGTATTACACTTGAGGACTGTGAATCCTCCAGCCGGTTAGGCATCGCATTCTGAGCATCCAAGAGTCATTGTGGATTGACAGTGAACAAAGTCTGTGAAGGTTTGGAAGTCTCCCTTGAAGACTTACCAGAGTGATTGGGAGAGGACTAAGTGTTCTTAGCTCATGGGGAATAAGGTGAAGACACGGTCTTCTGAGTTGAATCTCAGCCTCCCTAACCACACGTACAGTTGTCACAGCAACTGGAACTGGTCCAACAAACTCCTTGTCCTCTCCGAACAATTGGTTCTATCCTACCTCTCTCACCTTACTTACAGTTTGTCTTCATGAAGTCTTTGCCTACTTGCCTAATCTGATTGACTTCACTGTGTGAAGACTGTTGTCTGTTTGGCTTCATACCTTCTTCCATCCTGATCCATATTACCTAGCTGCTCTTGTGCTTTCACTACATCACTTACTTGACTATGGCTTGTCTAGTGTATTCTACCTTCTGCTGCATATCAATAGGTTCATTTCTATTGTTTGTCTTTGAAACACCCCTATTTTGAAGACTTTCATAAAAATCGCCTATTCATCCCCCCCTAGTCGAATACTAGCACTTTCAATTGGTATCAGAGCAAGGTGCTCCCTTATTCTGTGTGATTCGGTTTAACCACCTGGAGTTTAGCTAGGTCGACTGCAGGGATAATCAAAGTCTCTGTTGCGTGCCCTGTCTTCGATGGCACTGATTACCCCTATTGGAAGAATAAGATGCGTATGCATCTTGAAGCCATTGATGTCGATCTTTGGTATGTCGTCAAGAACGATGTTCCCAAGACTGGTGAAGGTGTCACTCCTGCTGATGTCAAGAAGTTCATACAACTGGACTCGACTGCCAAGAACATCATCTGTGGTCATTTGACCAAGGGGCAGTATGGTCGTGTGAGTGCTCTGGAAACTGCGAAGCTAGTCTGGGACTAGCTCTCCAAGGTCAATGAAGGCGTCTCAACACAAAGAGATTCAAGGATCGGTGTTCTTCACAATCTCTTCAACCGCTTCAAGAGAAATGACAATGAGAATGTCCAGCTCACATTTGATCGACTCACTGATATCACCAATGAGCTTCATGCACTCGGCGCCACTGAGATCACCAAGCACGAAATTGTCAAGACACTTTTGAGATCTCTTGACAGCTCATTTGACACCCTGGCCCTGATGATTCAAGAGCACCCTGACTTCAAGACTCTCGATCCGTCTGACATACTTGATAGGCTCAACACACATGAGTTCCAGCTATCTGAGAAAAGAGATATCTATGGTCCCAACTATGGCCGTACTCGCGCTTTGAAGGCAAAGACTGTCTCCTCGTCTGAAGAAGAATCTGACTGCAGTTCTAGGGATCCTGAAGACATTGGAAAGGAGCTTGCTATGCTTGTGAAGAAGTTCCAGAAGTTCACCAAGAAGAAAGACTTCACAAAGTCTTCAAGATCCAGCTCAAGAAACGATGAAGCTTGCTCTCATGATCACAAGAAGGGAACTTGTCACAAGTGCAAGAAACCTGGTCACTATATCTCTGAGTGTCCACAGTGGGACAATGAGACAAAGAAGAAGAAGAAGCGCAAGGAATATAATTATGATGAGAAGAAGAAGAAGAAATCCTCAAAGTCTTCTTCCAAGTCTTCATCAAAGTCTTCATCACACAAGAAGAGCTCATCTAGCAAGGCTCGTGCTTTTGTTGGCAAGGAGATGGATTCAGAGGAGAAGTCTGCATCTGAGGAGGCAGAGGTGGAGTCCGAAGAGGAATCTAATTCTGGAGTAGCAAGCCTGGCTCTAGCTTCTTCATATGTCGCCAAGTCCATCTTCAACACTGAAGACAATGGCCTCGTCACCAACGCTGATGCCAAGGATGAGGATGACTCTGCTCCCACCTACTGCTTCATGGCACGTGGTGCCAAGGTAAACTCACATGATGCTTACTTTCAAACATCAAGTGAAGATGACTCTGAATGTGAATCTAAACCTAGCTACAAAACACTTGCTAAAATTGCAACTGAACAATAGAATGTCATGGAACATATTCAAAAATGGTTAGACAAAAGCGATGACCTATTGGATGTAGAAATGACCCAATCTCAGTCCTTAATTGAATACATTAAAAATCTTCATGTTAAGTATGAGGAACTTTAAAGTCGTCATGAGTCGCTCTCAACCTCTCATGAAAAGCTTTCCTACGATTATCTTCAAAGGAAGCAGGAACTTGAGAAATTGAGATCAGCTCATGAAGATCTTCAAAAGGAAAATGAGTCACTACGCGCTCAATAGATCAGTTTCGCTCAGGAAGGATTTGAACCACCATGTCTAAAATGTATTGAGTGTGATAATGCCGTCTCTGTTGCTGAATGTTCAACTACTGCTACTGTTGCAATATCTTCAACTGCTAATGTGGTAACTAACCCCTCAACTGAGGATACCACTACTATTGCTAACAAGAATGCCAAGTTGAAGTCATTACTTGAGACAGGAGTGTACAAAAGTCTCAAAGGGCATCAGACACTATGTGATGTCCTTAAAAAGCAGATTCTGAACCAAAACACTAGGAAAGAGGGTGTTGGGTTCGAGAGGAAAATGAATGTTGATGGTTCTTACTGGATGCCTGAGTAGTACCCCAAAACCACATGGGTTGCTGCTAAGGGACCTTCAGTGGATCCATCTACCTTATCTGGCTTCACTAGTGCTAACTCAATTATCATTGATGAATCCTTTGATGCAAACTATAAACTGTTCAGGAATCAGAATGGTGAAGTGTTTGCTAGGTATATTGGTACTAACTGCAGGAATGGACCACCTCTTAAGAAGATCTGGGTACCCAAAAGTTGTCTCGAAAGTCTTCCCGTGAATGTCGTTCATGACACCACCTGGGAAGAAGACAAACCCCAGACCAAAGGCTTCATATGGTCCAAAGGCTTCATACAGACAGAGGACTCACCTGAGTCACCCTAATGCCAATGTTTTGCAGGGAAATCATACTCAGACCTTTGAATATGAGCGTGTTTCATCAAACCGCTATGTTCATAAGTCTAAGAACTTTTCTGCTTATTCTTATGAGTATTATTCTCCTCCTGCAAGGCTATTTGCTAGGGCTTCAAAGCCGAAGTTCTCAGATGCTGCACTTAGACTCATTGCTTCTAAGCCACCCCTGAAGATGTGGGTGGTTAAGAAAACTTAACTCTCTTTTGCAGGGAAAGGTCTCCAGCCGGAAATCAAAGGCGTCTGTGCTTATGCTGGGGACCTTAAACATCTTGTGGGACGCAAGATAAAATGTCCAAATGGTCTTACTATGTATTTCGTCCCTGGATTCCTTGACACTCATCCTATCTATCCTAACCAAGATCAGAACTTCTATGTTCCACTTGTTCGTCAAATGTTTCTGCTTCACAACTCTCTTGGTGAAGCCTATCCCCCAAACTGTACTGTAGGCTATGACACCTCAAGCTTCAGAATGGATTATGGATAGTGGCTGCACCAACCACATGACTGGTGATCGAAGTCTTCTGATGGATTCAACTCTTCGTCCGTCTGATAAAAGTCATATCACATTTGCTGACACTGGTAAAAGTAAGGTATTAGGTCTTGGTAGAGTTGCAATCTCAAAGGATCGGCACATGGATAAAGTGATGCTTGTTGAATCCCTTAGTTTCAACTTAATGTCTGTATCAATGCTATGTGATTTGAACATGATTGTGATATTTGGAAAATATCGTTGCCTTGTCCTTATGCAATCTGACAAATCTCTAGTCTTTGAAGAGTATCAAAAAGATGATCTGTATATGGTAGATTTCTCAGCAGGACCATAGCTTGCCGTATGTCTTCTAGCAAAAGCTTCAGAGTGCTGGCTCTGGCATCGGAGACTAGGACATGCGGGCATGAGGAACTTCTACAATCTTGCGAAGAAGAAGCACGTCGTGGGCATCGAAGGTGTCAAGTTCAAGAAAGACCATCTGTGTGGTGCTTGTGAAGCTTGAAAGATGACTAGGGCCATGCATCCCTTGAAGACAATCATGAAGACATCTCAACCCTTCGAGCTGCTTCACATGGACTTATTCGGCCCTACTCACTACTCTACTCTTACTACCACTGCTTGTCTTAAAGGTTTTGTTATTGTTGATGATTACTCAAGATATACCTGGGTGCATATAATTCTCTATAGGACTGAAGCGCAGGATGTCTTCAAATGCTTCGCCAATCGTGCCATGACGAACTATGGCGTCAAGATCAAGCACATCAGAAGTGACAACGGCACAGAATTCAAGAACACCAGCCTCGACACTTATCTTGATACACTGGGCATCACTCATGAGTTTTTTGCTCCCTACACACCTCAGCAGAATGGCATCATGGAGCATAAGAACAGAACCCTCATCGAGATGGCTCAGATGATGCTTGATGAGTACAAGACTCCGTTGACACTGCATGCCATTTCATCAACCGAGTTTATCTTCACAAGCTTTTAAAGAAGACATCATATGAGTTGCTAACTGGTAAGAAGCCAAACGCCAGTTACTTTAGAGTATTTGGTGCAAGGTGCTGGATCAAGGATCCACATCACACTTCAAAATTTGCACCGAAAGCACATGAAGGTTTTATGCTAGGATACGGAAAGGACTTGCACTCCTACAGAGTCTTCAACCTCTTTCACTATAAAGTGGTTGAAACTGTGGATGTGCAGTTCGATGAGGCTAACGGCTCGCAAAGAGAGCACCTGCCAAATGTGCTAGATGAAGTCCCTCCTAGTGAATCTATCAAGCTCATGGGTACTGGAGAAATCATACCATCTGAAGCTCAGGCTGAAGATGAACTCATCATTGCACCAAGTCAACCTGAAGACAATTCTCAGCCTGAAGTCAATACTGAAGCTGAAGACAATGATCTGCAGGGGCAAAATCTTCGTCCAGTACATCCCCGTGTTGCAAATGAAGTACAAATTGAGAAGATAATTGACGGCATCAATGCACCTGGTCCACTCACTCGTTCAAGAGCAACACAACTAGCAAATTTCTGTGGGCACTTTGCATTTGTCTCTATATCTGAACCTAAGAAAGTTGCTGAAGCCTTTATGGAACCTAAATGGATTCAAGCCATGCAAGAAGAGCTTCATCAGTTCGAGCTGAATAATGTCTGGGAACCAGTCAAGCGTCCTGATCCTCGCAAGCATAATATCATTGGCACCAAATGGATCTATCGCAACAAACAAGATGAACATGGTCAAGTTGTCAGAAACAAGGCACGTCTGGTTGCTCAAGGTTACACTCAAATAGAAGGGATTGACTTAGATGAAACATTTGCTCCCGTGGCAAGACTTGAAGCCATTCGCATACTGCTAGCATACGTCAACCATCACAACATCCTTCTGTACCAAATGGATGTGAAAAGTGCCTTTCTCAATGGCAAGATTGAAGAAGAAGTGTATGTTGCACAACCACCTGGCTTTGAAGATCCAAAACATCCTAATATGGTGTACAAGCTCAACAAGGCACTATCTAGCCTCAAACAAGCTCCTCGCGCTTGGTATGACACGCTCAAAGACTTCTTGAAGAGCAAAGGATTCAAACCTGGTTCTCTAGATCCAACACTCTTCACAAAATCATACGACGGAGAACTGTTTGTGTGCCAAATCTATGTGGATGACATTATCTTCGGCTGCACGGACAAGAGATACAACAATGAGTTTGGACACATGATGCAAGAGCAATATCAGATGTCCATGATGGGTGAGCTGAAGTTATTCCTAGGTCTTCAAATCCGTCAGCAGAGGAATGGCATCTTCATATCACAAGAGAAATACCTCAAGGATTGCCTGGATAAGTTTGGAATGCAAGATTGGAAAGGATACATGAGGCCAATGCCAACCAAAAGTCATCTAGGTCCTAACAGCAATGGTAAAGAGTTCATTCAAAAGGTATACCACTCCTTGATTGGTTCCTTACTTTACTTATGTTCATCTAGGCCAGATATAATGCTTAGCGTTTGCATGTGTGCCTGATTCCAAGTGGCACCAAAGGAGTCGCATCACCTAGCGGTGAAGCGAATACTTCGATATTTGGCTTACACCCCAACGATAGGATTCTGGTATCCAAAGGGCTCAACATTTGATATGATTGGGTATTCTGATGTTGATTATGCTGGTGACAAGGTTGATCGCAAATCTACCTCGGGAACATGTCACTTTCTCGGTCGATCACTTGTTTGTTGGTCTTCAAAGAAGCAGAACTGTGTGTAACTCTCCACTGCTGAATCTGAATACATTGCTGCAGGATCATGCTGTGCTGAGCTTCTATGGATGAAGCAAACTCTCAAGGACTATGGCATCAACACGAAGAATGTGCCACTCTTCTGTGACAATGAAAGCGCCATCAAGATTTCCAAGAATCCAGTTCAACACTCGAAGACAAAGCACATTCAGATCCGTCATCACTTTCTCAGAGATCATGTCAACAAGGAAGACATTGATATCATTCACGTCAACACTCAAGAGCAATTGGCAGATATCTTCACTAAGCCCTTGGACGAGAAAAGGTTTTGCAAGTTGCGGTGTGAGCTAAATATCTTAGAATCCTCGAATGTCCTGTGAATGGACACACATCCTAACGCTTATGCATGTTGACGACTTAGATGTGCAACACATGAAGTAATGTATATCTTCAATTAATGAAGACTAACCCTCTGAGTGTGAATACATTAATGTGGAATTTGACTTCGGAGCGCCATGATAATTGTGTGACGTGTCTAGGTCTAATACTTCCTATACGGTGGGTAACGCCACCCCCAAATTTTTATTGAAGTGTTTCTCTTGGCGTTATAATTGCAAAGTCTTCGCATTTGGATTGTCTTTAACATTGATTTGTCTTCATGATTTATCTTCACAATGTTGAGTTGGTTCAAATATATATATATATATATATATATATATATATATATATATATATCTTTTGATCTAAGTGAATGTGATCAGACCCTAACCACCTATTCTATGCTTCTACCTCAACTCTATCTGTCCAAATCATATGCATTCTATTGAAACCTGTCAATTGTCTTCTCTGAGTCTCTATTGGTAGAGGACAATCTGACAAACACTTAATCTGTTTTTAATGCTGCATCCTTATTGCCTGAAAACCGAAGAAGCCAGAACGACCACCCGACAATCCAGGCGTGTGTGGGAACATGGATCAACTCTCAATGAGTTGGATGTATGCCATGTGTCTCTCAGATGTGAACCGCCAGGGGCACCTGCGTAATTGCACTGCACCGCCCTCCTCTTCCTTATAGATTCTCACCCGCACGGTCATTATCTATTCTTCCACCTCACCACCTCACACAAACCCTAGCGCCTCCGCTAGCTCGTGTCGTCGCTGGAGAAGAAGCGCTTAGCTGCCGCAACCTCTTCGACGCCGTCCTCACACCGGCCGCGGACCTCGTCCTCTCCGCTGCCGCCGTAGGTGTCTTCTACCGCCAAGTTAGGGTGCAGGAGATTGAACTGCTTGGCTTCTCTTCCCATCCATCTAGTAGTTCGTCAAGGGTAAATAAATCTTACTTTTTACTGCCTTTTAGATTTGTCAAATCTGACCACTCTTTCCAAAAGTGGTTTCTAAACTTCCAAATCTGGATTTGTTCTCTTCTGCATCTCATACCATGCTTAGTATATTCACTTATGCTTCATAACTAGTTAGATTACTCACTTGTACTTATTCATGGATTCGTACAAATCTGGAACTGACTCTCTCCAAATAAGTGAATGTATTCACACTATGAGGTCAATGTCTTCAAAACTGATTTATCTTCAAAATCTCCTAAGAATGCATATGACCTCTTCCCCTTCCCTCGCATCTCTAATGCTATCACAGGTACATGTCCGTGTTAGAATCCCTTGGTTCTCATAGCCTGCATTCATTTGCAGAATACTTATAGCATCACATTGAATCACCTGAAGCCAGTTCTTGTCTGAAGCCAATCAGACGGAAGCCATTCTCTGTGCTGAAGCCAGTCAGCTTAAATATTATGGCTTCAGAAAAGTCTGCTCGGAAGGGTGGCAGGCAACTCCGAGGCAACACAGCTCTTGATCTGCCTCCTGCCTTGTATGAACAATACAAGTCAGACCTTGATGAAAACTACAACCAGTGCAGTGGATCCGAAGATATTGGGCTGAGGAGTGGTTCAACTACAAATTCGTCACACCTGAATATGCTGAGAAGAACGCCATCAAGCATCCATGGGGAGACTGTCTATATCGCGGCCTAGTGCCGAAGAACAAGGCTGAAGCTATTATGCAGGAATTCTATCCTTGCATGGTCAGAGGACCGCAGCCTGAAAATGCCGACCCATCATCCTCATTATGGTGTCGTGACGACAATCTCTTCAAGCGGAACTTTCAATTTTCCAAAGATTCTGCTGCCTAGAATGCAAAAGACTATGGCCTCAGCTTGAACCTTGGCCCCTCTGCTCCTTGATCTGATGCGACACGTGAACCCAATGAAAACAGAATTGGCCCCTCTGCCAATTTCAATGGGCTTCTGTCTCACATTGCTGCTCAGAGAGCAACAGTGGAGCACTCTGATGGTGATGCTGATACTGAAGCTGCTCCCTCACCGCCCAAGCAAAAGAAGAAGAAGAAGATAGAAGCTTCAAAGTCGTCTTCTTCACCAAAAGCTTTAGCAAGGAAGCCACTAAGGATTGCACCGCCTGAATCCAGTGTGCAGTCTGAGGATTTATCTCGTGTGTCCAAAAGGACCAAGAAGCCATTGCCCAAGAAGGCCACTAGACAACCACTGACACCATTCGCTGTGCTTCGCAACGAAGATGAAGCCATTGATCTGTCCAGTGATGAAGATCTTGCTGATGATGCTCTGGAAATGCTTATCAAGAGCAAGTAAGAAGCTAAAATCTTCAATGATCTACCACTCTTTGATGTTGATATTCTCAATAACTTCATCGATGAGTGGTTTGACAACCAGGACATCAGTATTGATGATCTTCAGCTCCCGGTGGACATCAACGTCACCTTCCATGGTGCCATTGCTGGTGAGTTGCCCTTGGCTCAGAAGATTGTCGAACTGAAGAGCAAGATTGACTATGAGAAGGCTCATTTCAAGAAGAACATGGACAAGCTCAATGTGGCTGATGTTCAAATCTTCAAGAAGATGTTGCATGACCTCAAGGAGGAGTTCCACAAGAAACGCACTGAAGCTAAAGGCTCAAGGCAGTGCATGAAGTATCTAGATGAGAAATGTGTTCAAGCTCACAATGAAGCTGAGAAGCGGAAAGCTCTTGGGTGGCCTGGCATTGATCCCAGGATGGCTGCCAAGAAGAAGAAGTCTGCTGAGACCCACACTGCACCAAGGCGGGAAGAACCTCGCATTGTCTTCCCTACTAGTATGACAGGCTCGAAGCCTAATGTCCCCTCAGCAGCTTCTGAACTGAAGAAGACAAGAGCGGATGAAGCTGAAGCCAAGAAGCGCAAGCACAAGGACGTATCTGACGATGCTCCTTCTAAGAAAAAGGTGAAGACTAAGGAAACTAAGTCTTCAAGGAAAGCGCATACTGCAGCCTCTCAGCCACTCATTGTTGAACCCATCTCTATTGCTCCCCCTACTGCCACAAACCAAGAGCGTTGAGTTGTACTCCACAAGCCTGCTTCCATAGAGGCTCGCGAAGAAGAGCAAGTTCCAGCTGTTGACCCCAACGCAGATCAAGACATTGGTCATGAAGACAATGTTGTTGATGATGAAGTCCTTCCTCAGCTAGAGCATCAGTTGGTATCATCGCCTGCTCCAACGAGCAACGAATACATCAGCATTGGTCGTCCATTGACGCCAATTGCTCAAGATGATTCATGGGACAAGCACCCTCAAGAAGAAACCCCAGTTTGAGATGCAACACCCCGTACTCCTCTAGCGCAAGTCACCAGCCCAATGGTGAATGACGACAACTACATGGACCACACCATCGCCAAAGGCGTCGCCCGTGTATCAACAGCTTCGCAAAGGCCTCAGGCCATCGGTCTCCATGTCAACCATCCCAGAAGAAGATTCACACCAATCTAGCTCAGTGGCACGTCAAGTGTTCCCTGAAGAGAATCCTTCTGCGACGGTTCCAGAGTCTGAAGCCAATGCTGCTGAAGACCTTCCGGCTGCATCAGTCAATGAAGAAACAAGAAGAGAAGAGAGAGTTGCTACACCCCCTTGTCGGTGTCAAAACCGGCAGATCTCCGGTAGGGGGTCCCGATCTGTGCGTCAAAGGCTAATGGTAACAGGAGGCAATGGACACAATCTTTTACCCAGGTTTGGGCCCTCTCGATGGAGGTAAAACCCTACTTCCTGCTTGATTGATCTTGATGATATGAGTATTACAAGAGTTGATCTACCACAAGATCGTAGAGGCTAAACCCTAGAAGCTAGCCAATGATGATTATGATTGTGCCTCTAAGGACTAAACCCTCCGGTTTATATAGACATCGGAGGGGGCTAGGGTTTACACAGAGTCGGTTACAAAGAAGGAAATCTAATATCTGGATCGCCTAGCTTGTCTTCCACGCAAAGGAGAGTCCCATCCGGACACGGGATGAAGTCTTGAGTCTTGTATCTTCACGGTCCAACAGTCCGTCCAAAGTATATAGTCCGCTGTTCGGAAACCCCCTAATCCAGGACCCCCTCAATAGCCCCTGAACCAGGCTTCAATGACGATGAGTCTGGCGCGCAGTTTGTCTTCGGCATTGCAAGGCGGGTTCCTTCTCCGAATACTCCAAAGTACCTGTTTTAATGAACAGTGTCCGGCTTCCCATCGATGTTGTACTCCTCGGCTTCTGTGCTTCAAGAATGGCCATCTCCACGTGTCGAGCGAATACGAGGAGCCGGAGCACTTTTACATTTGCCACCCCGGCCCTGCGGGCAAACCATCTATTTGAAGAGATGGGGATATTCAGATCCAAACCTCACCTTCCTCCCTTGAGCGAGCATCCAACAGAGCGCGCTCAGAAAAAACCATTCCAACATGGCCGGTCGCCGCAGCTCCTCCTCTCGCTCCCTTAGCTCTAAGCCAGGTGATTGGGAAGAATGTTCTGTTCCTTAAAGCCGTTTAATAGAATTGCAGACCCAAGGGTTTCTTCCATCGGCGTTCATGGTCCCCGTCTGAGCAGGAGTAGCCACCTATAATGGTGGGGACCAAGCGAAGAGATCTCCTAATCCATCCCCGGGGGAGCGAATATGCTTCATCCCGCATCTGCTAAGAGGCATCGGGTTTCCAATCCACCCATTCCTTCGCGGGCTCCTGGAGTTCTACGGCCTCCAGTTGCACAACTTCACCCCTGCCTCCGTACTGCACATCGCAGGGTACGTCACCCTTTGTGAATTATTCCTGGGCTGTGAGGCTCACTTCGGGTTGTGGAAGAAGTTGTTCTGCCTCGTCCCTCGCAACCAGGGGGAATCCATACGTCAAGTGGGCGGAGTCGAAATATGGCGCATCGCTGAGACCGGATACCTGTCCGGCACTCCCAGGAAGGCATCTGAAAACTGGCCCTCGGAGTGGTTTTATGTTGATGACGTTCCCCTTCCAAATCCAATCCGGACGGGCCTCCCTGAGTTCAATAATGCTCCGCCGAAGACACACCGAAGTTGGCGTCCTCAGGGCCCCCAAGAGGAAGATACCAGAGAAGTACACTTCTTGATGAGCAGGATAAAGACACTGGCCAAATCAGGGCTGACAATAGTCGAGGTTATAGCAATATGCATAATGCGGGGGGTGCAGCCACTTCAATATCGGGGGAAGCCCATGTGGCACTACAATGGGGAAGATGATGCCACCCGCTATGGTCGTAAAGGTCCGGACTCCGCCACTGCTCTGGCGAGAATATTGTCCGATTTGTATAAAGGAGAAGAAGAAGAATTCCTTCATATTAAACCGTGGGACGGATTTTCCATGTACAACCCCCCAAGCTGGGTAAGTCGTCACTCTTTCCCCCACTCTATTCATTCTGGCGCTCTTCATCACAATCATTAACCCCGATTCTTCTGAGCAGGAACTGAGGAGGGTCGTGGAAGGATTCAACAGCCCCTCCCCGCAGCCAGAGGACCCCGGAAGGGCCTTCGATCCAGGACTTGAAGAAGATCTGGATATATCTGTGGAGCTTGTCAACGGGACATTTTATCAGGCCAGCTGTGATGGTGCCTCAGTGGCTATTATCGCTGACTATCTCGGACTGCTACCTATGTCGCGTGTAAGCAAAGCTGAAACCTTATCCTCTGAAGAGGATTCCTTTCTTATATCATGCTTTATGCATAAAATATCGTATTTTTATATAGACGACCATCGGGACGCGGCGCCGAGCCCCTGGGGGCTCGTCGGCAAAGGGCGTCCGGGTCAGGCAGGCTTAAGAGGAAGGTGGTTAGGACCGAAACACCATTACAGAGGTATGGTAAAAACCCGCTCTGTGATTATCGTGTTTGAAATGTAACAGCGTCCTTCGTGTTCTGGCAGAAAGAGGAGTCGCCGGAGTATATCCGGAGATCCTGCCTGTCACGCCTCTACCAGCCGGATTCCAGAACCGGCTTCGAGAGAGGAGGCCGATGCGGGGCCGATGCCAAATTGTCCTCCGACAGAGGATGCGGATATGCTCTCCGCCACTAATTCCGAAGTGGAGGGTGCTATGAATCACCGGCGCCGACGGGCCATACTTTGGAATAGCATCTTTTCTGAAGAGGCATTTAATGCTTTCAATTCAGGAGACGCATACATCCGAGCCGCTCAAGGCGGGCTCCCACGAGCGACGGACCAGTATGCAAAAGATGTACGAGTAAGGAAATTTGATAAGCATGTATAGCAGTAGCCCCTGCGACTTGAAACGGTTGGGACAACTAATTTAAGGATCATTTTATGCACAGCTTCTTGTAGAGAAGAATACCCAATTGTCTCAAGAGCTGGAGGAGTGCAAGACCCAGCTGAGGGCCGCGGTTGCCAAGCTAGATGAATCCCAGAAGGCCTCATCTCTTAATGTTTGTCTCAATAGAGAAATCTTAAAGGAATATACCAGTTAGCAATTGGCTTGCTTCATAAGTCTAACAGAAAATTCTGCAAACAATCTCGGATGAATCCGGAGATCGTAAGAGATAGTGAGTCGCATCTCCAAAGACAACTGAAGGCTGGCGAGCGTGTGCTTACGCAGGTTAGGCAGGAGAAAAACAATCTCCAAGATCCCAATGTTCGGCTGGGCGTCGAATTATCAGATGTTCGAGCTCAGCTAGCGGACTCCGTGAAGGAGAACAGAAGGCTTCGTCGCGGCATTTATGGTAAGTGCCTAGACGAACTGCAGTACATCTCGGCGAGGAAGCATATTAAAAGAGTTTTATATCTGTAGGTATGTTGATGGGCCGTCCTGAAGAGGAGATGCCCGGGTCCGCAGGCAATTTAGTGCAAGACCTCTCACAGCTGCACGAATGAGTTCGGCAGGTGATGCAGGGTGTTGCCTAGGCCTTCTGGCCATCCGCTTCCCTGCCAAAAGGCATGGGGGAGCTCGTGGATATGCTCCAAGGAGCACGATGGCGCTTCTGGTTGTGGAAGATGTCAGCCTGCCTACAAGGTGCAAGGGAAGCCTGGGCCATGGTGAAGACGCGCTACAACAAGCTTGACCCGAACCATATGGCCGAAGTCGGACCAGCAGGGCCAGATGGGCAAGAAATTCCTGTGAGTCTGGTGTATGACCAGGTAGCGTTATCCGCAAAGTATTCCCAACAGGATTGCAAGCTGGATAGCCTGTTGGACGGTATAGAGGAAGAATATAGTCAGTCCAAGTGACTATGTAATTCAATGGACATATGTAGTCCCTAGCCGGATTAAAAATCATTTGTCATGGCGGACCTTTTTGCTTCAGCCCTCAAATCCGATAGTCCGGGGTGTATCCGAATACCCGGTCAGTTATGCAGAACCAAGGTATGCGTGGAAACCAGGCATAGGGGTCATAAGTGCTTGAACAGACAAGTACCCAACTAGTTATGTTATATTACATGGGTAGTAAGAAACATCTTCCAGGGAGAATAGTTCCGTTAGGGGTTCCTTTCCCTGGGTATGCATGCATCGATGTACATGTCCGGACTGCGAACAAAAATGCAGGATACAAAACTTCTGGGGATTCACGTTGTAATAAACGAAAGAAACATCTTTTGTTTATCGACCTAATATTCCCTTAAGAACGCTAGCTTTCGGCTTCACCCAGTCCGAGGTACACATCTGGCTGAACCGGCAGTAAAAATCGCAGAGGTGCTCCCCTTATGCCCTAGCTGAATTAATGGGAATGTAGGGCATAAACACAAGAGCCAGGCAACCCAGCATGGCCACATCTTAAGTCATATCGATGCATATAATGGTGAAGAAAAGGCACATATGGAAAAAAGAACGCATATGTGATAGGCAAGAAGCTATGAAAGTAATTATATTTAGCTTCCGTATAGGAAGCCCCCAGGTATGGTTTATACACATAGTGCGGCCGGAGTGACCCGAGCATCCGCACTGTATTGAGTACTTTGTGTGAAGAAGGGAAAAAGGGTGAGAAAAGAAAAGGGCGGGGGTGAGGAGACGAACACTAAGTTCGGCGCTAGGCGTAGAATCTCCGGAGACTGGCCACGTTCCATGGGTTCGGCTCAAGTCTGTTATCGGATGCATTACACATGCGGTAGCTCCTCCGGTGAGAAATTTATCAATAGTGAAGGGACCCTCCCACTTAGGTTTGAGCTTGTCCTTCTTCTTCTCCGGTAGGCGTAGAACGAGTTCGCCAACATTATAAGTTTTGGCCCACACTTCTCTGCTTTGATACCGTCGAGCCTGCTGCTGATAGAATGCGGAACAGGCTTTTGCAACGTCGCGCTCCTCCTCCAGGGCATCTAAGTTGTCCTGACGATCTAACTCTGCTTCCTTCTCTTCGTACATGCGCACGCGAGGTGAGTCGTGGATTATGTCGCAGGGTAATACTGTTTCTGCACCATACACCATAAACAATGGTGTGTATCCGGTGGTGCGATTCGGCATGGTCCGCAGCCCCCAGAGTATGGAGTCGAGCTCCTCGACCCAGTGCGTGTCCGATTCTGTCAAGGATCGCACTAGTCTGGGTTTGATGCCGCTCATGATGAGACCATTTGCACGTTTGACCTGGCCGTTTGTTTGGGGATGGTAGACGGAGGCGTAATCAAGCTTAATGGCCATGTTGCCGCACCAAGTTTTCACTTCATCGGCTGTGAAGTTTGAGCCATTGTCAGTGATGATGTTGTGGGGGACGCCGTAATGGTGTACAACCCCTGAGATGAAGTCTATCACTGGTCCAGATTCATCCGTTTTAACTGGTTTGGCTTTTATCCATTTGGTGAACTTGTCCACCATGACCAATAAGTATTTTTTCTTATGGCTTCCCCCTTTGAGAGGTCCGACCATATCCAGCCCCCAGACCGCGAAGGGCCAAGTAATGGGGATTGTTTGGAGAGTGTTGGGGGGCATATGGCTCTGATTGGCAAAGAGCTAGCAACCGACGCAGTGTTGGACAAGGTCTTGTGCATCTGCTCGGGCTGTCGGCCAATAAAAGCCTGTACGGAAGGCCTTGCTGACAAGTGCCCGAGCCGCAGCTTGGTGCCCGCTGAGTCCGACATGGATTTCGGCCAAGAGCTGCCGCCCTTCCTCTTCGGAGATGCATCTTTGGAGCACTTCGGTCGCACTTTTCTTATAGAGTTCTCCCTCATGGACTTTGTAGGCCTTGGAACGCCGCACAATACAACGTGCTTCATTTTGGTCCTCGGGGAGCGCCTGCCTATTTAGGTAGGCCAAGAAAGGCTCGGTCCACGAGGCGATTACAGCCATGATTTCGTGGGCCGAAGGTGTTATTTCGGTGGCGGAGCCTCCGATTACATCAGATGGTTCGGAATCTGGGATTGTGTTCGGATCTGGACTAGTGTTGCCGGACTCCCCTTCCCATACCACAGATGGCTTGAACAGCCTTTCCAGGAGTATGTTAGGTGGGACAGGGTCGTGTTTAGCGCCGATGAGGGCGAGGATATCCGCCGCTTGATTGTTTTCTCGAGCCACATGGTGGATTTCGAGCCCCTCGAACCGAGCTGACATTTTGAGGACGGCATTACGGTAGGCCGCCATTTTCGGATCCTTGGCATCAAAATTTCCGTTTATTTGTGATATTGCGAGGTTTGAGTCCCCGCGCACCTCCAGGCGTTGAATGCCCATAGAGACTGCCATCCGAAGACCATGTAACAGAGCCTCATATTCGGCTGCGTTGTTGGAGTCTGTGTATAATATTTGGAGTACGTATTGGACCGTGTCTCCGGTGGGGAAAGTTAGGACTACACCTGCTCCCAATCCGGCCAGCATTTTAGAGCCGTCGAAGTGCATGATCCAATTGGAGTGCGCGTCGTATTCTTTAGGGAGTTCGGCTTCTGTCCATTTGGCGACGAAGTCGGCCAATAATTGTGACTTAATGGTCCGTCGCGGTTTGTATGTTATGTCGAACGGAAGGAGCTCGATGGCCCATTTAGCAATTCGTCCCATGGCGTCGCGGTTGTTTATTATGTCGTTGAGTGGTACTTACGAGGCCACCGTAATCGAACACTATTGAAAGTAGTGTCGTAGCTTCCAGGATGCCATGAAGACCGCGTATGCTATCTTTTGATAGTGTGGGTATCGGGATTTGCATGGGGTGAGGACAGTGGACACGTAATATATCGGCTTTTGGAGCGGGAACTTGTATCCGTCTGCTTCTTGTTCGATGACGAGCACTGCGCTTACAACTTGATGTGTTGCAGCTATGTACAATAGCATAGGTTCGCCAATATTTGGTGCTGTCAAGACTGGATTACTAGCCAATAGGGACTTTATCTCATCCAGTCCGGCCGCGGCTGCATCCGTCCACACGAAGTGTTCGGTGCGTCGAAGAAGGCGGTAAAGAGGTAGTGCCTTTTCTCCTAATCGGGAGACAAAGCGGCTTAAGGCAGCCACACATCCAGCTCGTTTCTGGATATGCTTGAGGTCTATTGGGATAGCCAACTGCGACAGAGCTCAGATTTTTGCCGAATTTGCTTCGATTCCTCTATTGGAAACAATGAAGCTGAGCAACTTCCTGGAGGGTACCCCAAAAACACATTTTTCCGGGTTGAGCTTGATGTCATATGTTCGGAGGTTGTCGAACGTGAGTCTCAATTCATCTATTAAGGTTTCAACGTGTCTTGTTTTTATGACTATGTCGTCCACATATGCCTCCACTGTTTTGCCGATTTGCTTCTCCAGGCATGTTTGAATCATGCGTTGATAGGTTGCGCCGGTGTTTTTAAGCCCGAAAGGCATAGTGTTGAAGCAGAAGGGACCATATGGCGTTATGAAGGCCATTGCGGCTTGGTCGGACTCTGCCATCTTGATTTAATGGTATCCGGAGTATGCGTCAAGGAAACATAGTGAGTCGTGTCCTGCGGTGGCGTCGATGATTTGGTCGATGCGAGGGAGGGGGAAGGGATCCTTGGGGCAAGCCTTGTTGAGGTCTTTGAAATCCACGCATAGGCGCCAGGATTTATCCTTCTTTGGTACCATTACCGCATTTGCCAGCCAATCCGGATGCTTGATATCTCTGATGAATCCGGCCTCAAGTAGCTTGGCTAGCTCTTCTCCCATGGCTTGCCGTTTAGGCTCTGAGAAACGCCTAAGAGTCTGTTTGACTGGCTTGTATCCTTTCAATATATTGAGGCTGTGTTCGGCCAGCCTGCGTGGGATGCCCTGCATGTCAGAAGGATGCCAGGAGAAAATGTCCCAATTCTCGCGTATGAAGTCTCGTAGTGCGGCGTCCATTGTGGGGCTCAACTGTGTCCCGATGGAAGCTGTCTTCGTGGGGTCCATTGGATGGACCTGGAATTTGACTATCTCGTCTGCGGGTTTAAATGAGGTGGACTTGGGTCATTTGTCGAGTATCACGTCGTCCCTGTCCACTGTGGCGTGCAGCGTTGTTAGTTCTTCAGCGGCTAGGGCTTTGGATAACGCTTCCGGGGCTAGTGCTGCAGTTTTATTTTCAGCGTGGAGTGCGACGTCCGGATCACTAGCTAGAGTGATGATTCCATTGGGTCCGGGCATTTTAAGCTTCATGTACCCGTAATGGGGTATAGCTTGAAAGCTCATGAATGCGTCCCGCCCTAAAAGGGCGTGGTATCTGCTGCTGAAGGACGCCACTTGGAATGTGATTTCTTTGGACCTGTAATTCTCCGTGGTGCCGAATACCAAATCGAGTGTGATTTTTCCCGCACACCGTACCTCCCGGCTAGTGCGGCAGTTTTATTTTCGGTGCGGAGTGCGACGTCCGGGTCACTAACTAGAGTGATGATTCCATTTGGTCCGGGCATTTTGAGCTTCATGTACCTGTAATGGGGTATGGCTTGAAAGCTCGTGAATGCATCCCGCCCTAAAAGGGCGTGGTATCCGCTGCTGATCGGGGCCACTTGGAACGTGATTTCTTCGGACCTATAATTCTCCAGCGTGCCGAATACCACATCCAGTGTGATTTTTCCCGCACACCGTGCCTCCCGACTAGGGATGATTCCCCTGAAGGTTGTGCCGCTTTGCTCAATGCGGCTTTTACCAATTTCCATCTTGTTGAGTGTTTCTTCATAGATCAAGTTTAATCCGCTTCAGCCATCCATGAGTACTCTAGTGAGCCGAAAGCCGTCCATGATTGGGCTAAGGACCAAAGCGGCTGGTGCCCAGACTGTCTGGAATTGAGGTTCGTCACTGGAACTGATGGTTATAGCAGTGTCGCTCCACGGATTTATTTTTGCCACGTGGCAGATTTCAGCGAAATTCCGATGAGCTCGCTTGCGCCTATTATTTGAGGCGAAAGTCTCGAAGACTGTCAGTACCGCATTGTTGCCTTCGGCGGGATGTTGCTCTGCTTTGTGGTTTACAAGAAGATCCTCGCCGCTTTTTGCTACCTGGCGGAGTATCCAACATGCTTTAAGACTATGCGTTGGCATAGTGTCCGGCGTGCTGTGAATATTGTATGGCCCATTCAGCCATTCTTCCAATACGGTTCCACACCCTGGAGTGGGCTTTGGTTTCTTGGGAATTGGATCAGGTAACTTACGAGAGTTTACCCTTTTAGCTCGGACAAAGGTTTTAGTGCGAGCTGGATTATCCCAAAATTCTGTTTGGGTTTTCCAGGTGCTTTCCATTGCATAGTACTTCTGCACTATGGCTGCTAAGTCAACAAAGTGTACCATGTCACGGTGACTTATAGCATTAAGGATCCCTTTGTTCGTGCAGTTTTTGTAGAAAAGTGAGATTGCGTCCTCCTCACGACTGTCCTTGACCCTGTTTAGCACAAGGAGGAATCTGGCCTAGTAGCGATGTACTGTCTCTTGGGGCTCTTGTCTGATATGGAAGAGACGGTTTAAGTCTGGGTGGGTGGGTCTAGCTGAATCTGGATTCTCAGCTGATCTAACGCCCAGCGGCAGAGGAGTTTCTGGGCTTGACAGCTCGGGCTCCGGGGTGATGCCCGATTTTTCCGGCCCGATACCCGATTCTAAGTCCTGGGTCTGGGTCATGTCCTCCCGCGAGCGGGTATCCGGCTCAGAAAGCTCAGTAATCCGGACATAATTCGTCCTCAAAGTAGAGGGATAATCCATGTGTGGCTCTTCCACTACCGCTATCTCATGGGTGTCCGGTGGGGATTTAATATCCCTTTGGTCGGGTTTAAGCCCAATCCGATCATAGTTTGTAGCGACTCCCAAAGCGGCGATGCGATCCAAGAGCTCATTAAGGGAGGAGAGCTCCATTGGATTCATCTGTTCGGCGAGTTCCGAATTGATGTGGAGGCTGTTTTTGATGACCCAGGAGGTCACCGTCGGCGCAGAAGCCGATCGGGCGGCCACGATGAAGCCGCCTAGTCGGAGAGTTTGGCCTACGGCCAGTGCTCCCCCGGATGTGATGTTGTCCTTGACAACGAGACGGGCCATCGAGCCTTGCAGCGATGACATAGAGGAACTCTCAATGAAAGCACCAATGTCGGTGTCAAAACCGGCGGATCTCGGGTAGGGGGTCTCGATCTATGCGTCTAAGGCTAATGGTAACAGGAGGCAAGGGACACGATGTTTTACCCAGGTTCGGGCCCTCTCGATGGAGGTAAAACCCTACTTCCTACTTGATTGATCTTGGTGATATGAGTATTACAAGAGTTGATCTACCACAAGATCGTAGAGGCTAAACCCTAGAAGCTAGCCTATGATGATTATGATTGTGCCTCTAAGGTAAACCCTCTGGTTTATATAGACACCGGAGGGGGCTAGGGTTTACACAGAGTCGGTTACAAAGAAAGAAATCTAATATCCGGATCGCCCAGCTTGTCTTCCACGCAAAGGAGAGTCCCATCCGGACACGGGACGAAGTCTTGAGTCTTGTATCTTCACGGTCCAACAGTCCGGCCAAAGTATATAGTCCGGCTGTCCGGATACCCCCTAATCCAGGACTCCCTCACCCCAGTCCCAGATCAAGTCATTCTCAAGGAGAATGTGACTGTGCAAGACCCTCTGGTCGTTGACCATATGGAGGTTGAGAATGTTGAGGCTGCCACAAACACTCCTGAAGCCAATGACCATGTCTTGGCTGACGATCGTGTGGAGCATGAAGCCAATGTTGTGCCTGAAGCCAATGAGAATCTTGAAGCTTCTGCCATGCTGGTTCCCACTGACGGCGTTGTTCCTCCCCCAAGGCCTCACACAATGGAGTTGGCTTACAACCGAGATATGGAGTTGGTCACTATTCGCTGGCCTGTCCTGGTACCTCCCACTGGTCCCGAACCGCAATATGACTATCATGTGCAGCAACAACGACCAGTGCAGAAGCCTAAGCCAAGACTTCCAGGTCCTGCTACATCTCCTGGATCCTTCAGTGTCAATAGCTTCAGAGTGCACAACACCTTCTTTGACAGTGATAAGAATCCCTACTCGAAGCCAAGGATCTCGTCAGATCACTTCTGGAGCCACCAACAGCGCAGCTACTACTCTTGTGTTCTCTACAACCAAGAGCGAATTTCCCCTCACATGCGCCTTGACTGTGAAGCTATGGCTGATCTCCCTTGTCTTGAGGAAGCTATGGATTGCTTTCGTGATGCTGGCCTTCTGGAATTCGTCACAGCCAAAGAGCACTGCAATGAAAAGCTTCTGCTACAGTTCTATGCTACTCTTCACATTCGTGGATACAACAGGGATCCGAAGACATGGACCCTTGAGTGGATGATAGGTGATGTGCACCATGAAGCCAAAGCTCAGGACATCATTGAGCTCACCCCCCTGCACACTCCAGGTGAATTGTACGAGTCTGGTTCTCAGCGCCACTCAGAAGGACTACAGAGCATTTTTCAGCGACCTGAACCCAATATGAGTCAGATGCTCAGCATGATGAAGCCATTGCCTTGTGATGCAGAATATCCAAAGGAATTCTTTGTCCAGGACCTCGAGTACTTGCCCCGCATAGTTTATCATATCCTGAGGCGTACTCTCTAGCCAATCAAGGGACATTCTTCTGAAGCCAAACTTGAAGGCGCCATGAAGACTTTGGTTTTCTATATTGTCAATGGCATCAAGTTCAACTCCCAGGATTTCTTCATCAGACAGCTTGCTGCATCTGGGATTGATCTTTTTGGCTTGAAGTTTTACGCTCCATGGGTTATGTCTCAAACTCTCACACTTACCGTGTCTACAACAATTTTACTTGAAAGGTTGAAGAGATGGTAGATGTGAAGTTTGATGAATCTAACCGCTCTCAAGTGGACCAATAGCCAATTGATGTAGGAGAAAAAGACCCTTCAGAAGCAACCCAAGACTTGTCTATTGGCAAGATCCGTCCAACGGAGGTGAAGGAGAGTACCTCGTATGTCCAAGTGGAAGCTTCTACCTCATGATAAGGTGAACCAAGTGTTGATATGGAAGCATCCACAAGTGGGACACACCAAGATGAAGAGAACGAGGAAGTACACCAAGATGAACCTCATCAACCTCCTTCTCCACCACGACGAGAGAACTACAATGTCAACAATGAAGAAGGCCAAGAAGAAGAACAAGAAAAAACAAAAGCTCTCACGAGTTCGAAAAAGAGTCGCTACAGACCATCCAGTCGAGCAAATCTACAATGATATCCAATCCGGGAGAATCACTCGCTCTAAATATCGTTTGGCTAATATTTGTGAACATTATTCATTCCTCTCTAGCATTGAACCCATGAAGGTTGAAGAAGCATTGGAAGATCCAGATTGGATAAATGCCATGCATGAAGAGCTACGCAACTTTGAGAGAAACCAAGAGTGGACATTTGTCGAGAAGCCCGACAACAACCACAACATCATCGGTACCAAATGGGTGTTTCGCAACAAGCAAGATGAAGATGGAAAAGTAGTTCACAACAAAGCACGTCTCATTTCCCAAGGCTACACTCAAGTCGAAGGTATGGACTATGGTGAGACATATGCCCCTGGTGCTAGACTTGAGTCCATTCGCATCTTACTTGCCTATGCTAATCACCATGATATCACTTTATACCAAATGGACATTAAAACTGCTTTTCTAAATGGTGAAATTGAGGAGGAAGTTTATGTTAAACAAGCTCCCGACTTTGTTAATCCTAGGAAACCCAATCATGTTTACAAACTTCACAAAGCTCTTTATTGTCTTAAACAGGCTCCTAGAGCATGGTATAAATGCTTGACCAAGTTCCTTATTGAAAAAGGCCTTGGGATTGGAAAAATTGATTCTACTCTTTTCACTAGAAGGGTTAATGGAGAATTATTTGTGTGCCAAATTTATGTTGATGATATTATATTTGGATCAACTAACCCTCATTTTAGTGAGAAGTTTGGGAAGCTTATGTCGGAGAAGTTTGAGATGTCTATGATGAGTGAACTCAAGTTCTTTCTTGGTTTGCAAATCAAGCAACTAAGGACGGTACCTTTGTCTCTCAAATGAAGTACACCAAGGACTTGTTCAAGAAGTTCAATATGCAAGAACACAAAGGTATGAGTACACCCATGCCTACTAGTGGACATCTTGACTTGACTAAAGATGGTGAACCCGTTGATCAAAAGGTTTACCGCTCTATGATCGGTTCATTATTATGTATATGTGCCTCTCATCCTGATATCATGCTAAGTGTGTGCATGTGTGCACGATATCAAGCAGCCCCCAAAGAATGTCATCTTAAGGCTGTGAAAAGGATAGTGAGATGCTTAATACATACACCAAATTTTGGCATTTGGTATCCTAAGAGGTCTTCTTTTGATCTTGTTGGCTACTCCGATTTGGACTATGCCGGTGACAGGTTGATAGAAACTCCACTTCGGTTACTTGTCAATTTCTTGGTATACCTCTTGTGTCTTGGTCTTCCAAGAAACAAAACTCGGTATCCTTATCCACCGCCGAAGCGAAATACATTGCCGCTGGTTCATGTTGTGCTCAATTACTTTGGATGGCCCAAACTCTTAAATATTATGGGATATATGTGAAACATGATCCTTTGATTTGTGACAATGAAAGTGCTATTAAGATTGCTCACAATCCCGTGCAACATTCTCGCATGAAGCATATTGAAGTCCGTCATCATTTCATTCGAGATCATGTTGCTAAGGGTGATATCAACCTTAAGCATGTTTGTACCAACAAGCAATTGGCGGATATATTCACTAAACCACTTGATGAGAAAGTGTTTTGCAGGTTGAGAGGTGAATTGAACATCATTGATGCTTCAAACTTGGAGTAGGAACTCCATTGGGATACATGCAAGACATGAGCTTATGACTAATCCTTGATATTTCTCTTATGATGATAATCACACATCTTGGATATATTTGCACCCTTGCATGTTATCTAACCCTTGTAGATACTTGGATGAATCTAAATCTATGAGATTGCAACTCACTCACATCTTGAGCAATCTCTACATCACCAAGTCTCTACATTACGATGGTTGAAGACAAGGAAGCTTGAAACCCTTCAAACATATCCTTTGACAATTTATAAATATCATATTTCATGATTGTCATCTTGGATACACAAGTGTTATTCCTTGCAAGGCTAACTCATGTAGGAAGATGAACTTCAATTACAAGTGGTGCTCCCAATGAACTACATCAACATTGAGCATCCCACACAAGTTCAACTACATGATCAAGATCAACACCACCACCCAAGGTATGTCATTCCATCTTAAAGAAGCTTTACCCCAAGTCATGGGTCAAAGCGGCTCAACAAGATGTGAATACATCAAAATGCTTAAACGAAAAATGGCAACCCCATTCTGAGCTTAAACGATGAGTATGACTTATGATCAAGTGTCCTCACTTGACTCCTAAGTCAATATACTCTAACATAGGTGACTTTGTCGCCGACCAATTCTAGATGAAGTTCTCTATTGTTTCTTTGTGCCCTTGCATTTGTCTCTTGCATGCTAGTTCCCCTTTCAAAATAATCTTCATTTAGATTTCTTTTATCTGTTATTTTTCTACATTTCCTACATCCAATTCCTTGCATATCCTTGTGAGATCTTATTTGCCTAGTGAGCTGAGGTTACTAGTGTTCCCTCTGTGATGAACTCGGACACACTGACTTGTCACTTTCGGTCCAACCGATCCAATTCGGTGCCACTGAAGGAAACAACTCGGTGTAACCGATTTCAACACTAAGAAAACTATTCGTCATTTGCATCCAGCACATTTTGTTCCAACTCCACTTGATGATTCTTATCCTCTACCAGCACCTTATTTTTCCCTGCTACTTTGCCATGTGACTCGAGGACCAATCCTATTTTGACTGACACTCAAGAGAAGACCCTTCTTGGAAATTGATGTCAAAGGGGGGGAGAGAGTTCACATCAAAGCTTAATCATATCAAAAGGGGGAAAGAGAGATAAATGTTCACATCAAAGAGAGACCCCAGTTGCTTGGTATTCTAATAGGAGAGAATTACATGTCTTTAGAGGGGAAATACATGTTCATGTTGTTTGTTGTGTTTGCTTTGCTCTGATTTTCTATTCCCTATCTTCTCCCAATATCCCATATAAGATTCAGGGGGAGCAAGACATTTAAGGGAAGGAAATCTTTGAATTCATTGCATATCTTTACCTTTGGGGACATGTCTACACTCAAATAGGGTACCTAGTACTCACTCTATACATGTCATCCCAATCTTGGTACTCTTGTGGTTTGCTGCTCTTGCTCTGTTTAGTAGATGTTTCTGTGTTATCTAACCTTGTTTACTCAGGTTCATCTCTTCCAAAGCTAGCTCAAGACCACAAGGCAAGTATATGCATCACACTCATGTGCATGAGGATCTCTTGCTGATGTACATATTGTTTGCAAGAAGGACTCATGAACATGAAGGTACATTTCTCATATTCACACCATTTTCTCTGATGCATATAGCCAAGATACATGTAACTCATTGCTTGCTCTGTCATGATTATGCACTCACATGATCTTATATTCCATATTTACATGATTGCATACATGTAGGGGGAGCCTATGCATGTTACATGTCCTTCCAAAGCTTTACCTGCCTTTCTCTATATCTTTATCTAAAGCTTTGATGTATGTTGTCATCAATTACCAAAAAGGGGGAGATTGAAAGCACTAGTGCTCTCTGGGTGATTTTGGTAATTAATGCCAACATATCTCTTGTTGGACTAATACTTTTATCAAATATATTTCAGATAAGTCCAACAGTGGAGTGTCATGGACAAGAGGATGTGGAACCCCTTCAAGATGCTAAGGACAAAGGATTGGCTCAAGCTCAAAGCTCAGGACTCTACATTTTCTATTTCAATGATCCAAGATCACATTGAGTCCATAGGAAATCCAATACTATTAAAAGGGATGAGGTGTTCCTTAATGGCTTGCTTGCTCAAAGGGCTTAGTGATATGCTCCAAAGCCCTCGGCTAGTTTCTCATATCCACATATGTCCCAAACCAAAAGTCAAACTCGGCCCCACCGATTTGATCTATCCGGCGCCACCGAGTTCATTTTACATAACCACCGCCAGAAACCCTAATCAATTCGGTCTCACCGATGGTATATTGGTCTCACCGAGATGGGCTTGCAATCTCTCTGTATTCCATTGCAATAGTTTCGGTCTCACCGAAATTATGCAATCGGTCCCACCGAGTTTGCTTGACCAACTCTCTGTTTTGCTTATTACCAAAATCGATCCCACTGAGTTTGTGTAATTGGTCAAACCGAGATGAGGTTTTACCCTAACCCTTGCACATCGGCCCCACCGAGTTGATCATATCGGTCCCACCGAAATGCCTAACAGTCACATTATGAACTGAATGAGTCTGACCGAGTTTTATGATTCGGTCCCACCAAGTTTGGTAAATTGTGTGCAATGGTTAGATTTTGTGTGGAGGCTATATATACCCCTCCACGCTCTCCTCATTCGTGAGGAAAGCCATCAGAACATGCCTACACTTCCAGCATTCATTTTTTGAGAGAGAACCACCTACTCATGTGTTGAGGCCAAGATATTCCAATCCAACCATATGAATCTTGACCTCTAGCCTTCCCCAAGTTGCTTTCCACTCAAATCATCTTTCCACCAAATCCAATCCTATGAGAGAGAGTTGAGTGTTGGGCAGACTATCATTTGAAGCACAAGAGCAAGGAGTTCATCAACAACACACCATCTATTATCTTTTGGAGAGTGGTATCTCCTAGATTGGTTAGGTGTCACTTGGGAGCCTCCGTCAAGATTGTGGAGTTGAACCAAGGAGTTTGTACGGGCAAGGAGATCGCCTACTTCGTGAAGATCTACCCTAGTGAGGCAAGTCCTTCGTGGGCGATGGTCATGGTGGGATAGACAAGGTTGCTTCTTCGTGGACCCTTCATGGGTGGAGCCCTCCATGGACTCATGCAACCATTACCCTTCGTGGGTTGAAGTCTCCATCAACGTGGATGTACGATAGCACCACCTATCGGAACCATGCCAAAAATCTCCATGCCTCCAATTGTGTTTGCACACTCCAATCCCATCCCTTTACTTTCTTGCAAGTTGCATGCTTTACTTTCCGCTGCTCATATACTCTTTGCATGCTTGCTTGATATGTATTGTGAATGCTTAAACTTGTGCTTAAACTCCACCTCAACTTGAAAAACTTAAAAACAACCAACTGTGTGTGTTGAGGGTCTATTCACCCCCCTCTAGACACCTCTTCTCGATCCTTTCACCTGTGTTATCTAACCATGTTTACCCAGGTATATCTTCTTCAAGCTAGCTCAAGACCACAAGGTAAGTATATGCATCACACTCATGTGCATGACGATCTCTTGCTATGGTGCATATTGTTTGCAAGAGAGACTCATGAACATGAAAGTATAATTCTAGTATCTATATCATTTTTTCTGATGCATATAGCCAAGTCACATGTAACTCATTGCTTGCTCTGCACATGTTTATGCATTCTCATACTCTTATGATCTATCATCACATGTTTGCATACGTGTAGGGGGAGAAATGCATGTTGCATGTCCTTCCAAAGCTTTACTTGCTATTTCCTTATATCTTTATCTAAAGCTTTGATGTATGTTGTCATCAATTACCAAAAAGGGGGAGATTGAAAGCACAAGTGCTCCCTGGGTGATTTTGGTAATTCATGACAACATATCTCTTGTTGGACTAATACCTTTACCTAGTGCATTTCAGATAAGATCAACATTGGAGTGGCATGGACATGGACAAGAGGATGTGGAACCCCTTCAAGATGCTAATGACAAGTATTGGCAAAAGCTCAAGACTCTGCATTTTCATTTTAGTGATCCAAGATCACATTGAGTCCATAGGAAAGCCAATACTATTAAAAGGGGATGAGGTGTTGCTTAATGGGTTACTTGCTCAAAATGCTTTGTGATATACTCCAAAACCCTCAGCCACTTTCTCACATCCACAAATGTCCTAAACCTAAATGTCAAACTCGGCCCCACCGATTTGTTCTATGCGGCGCCACCGAGTTTCATCATATTAAGCCACTACCAAACCCTAGTTACTTCGTTCTCACCGATGGGATTTCGGTCTCACTGAGATGGGCTTGCAATATCTCTGTGATCTGGTGCAACACTTTTGGTCTAACCGAGTTGGTGTAGTCGGTCCCACCGAGTTTGCCTGACCAATCCTCAGTTTACTTTTACCAAAATCGGTCTCACCGAGTTTGAGTAATCGGTCTCACCGAGTTTGAGTAATCGGTCAAACCAAGTTGAGGTTTTACCCTATCCCCTACACATCGGTCCCACCGAGTTGACTATATCGGTCCCACCAAAAATTCTGACATTCACATTTTGACCTGAATCGGTCTGACTGAGTTTCACCATTCGGTCTCATCGAGTTTGGGAATCTGTGTGTAACAGTTAGATTTTGTGTGGAGGCCATATATACCCCTCCACCCACTCTTCATCCGTGGAGAGAGCCATCAGAACAAACCTACACTTCCACTACTCATTTTCTGACAGAGAACCACCTACTCATGTGTTGAGGCCAAGATATTCCAATCCTACCTTATGTATCTTGATCTCTGGCCTTCACCAAGTTGCTTTCCACTCAAATAATCTTTCCACCATAGCCAAATCTGTGAGAGAGGGTCGAGTGTTGGGGAGACTATCATTTGAAGCACAAGAGCAAGGAGTTCATCAACAACACACCATCTATTACCTTTTGGAGAGTGGTGTCTCCTAGATTGGTTAGGTGTCACTTGGGAGCCTTCGTCAAGATTGTGGAGTTGAACCAAGGAGTTTGTAAGGGCAAGGAGATCGCCTACTTCGTGAAGATCTACCCTAGTGAGGAAAGTCCTTCATGGGCAATGGCCATGATGGGATAGACAAGGTTGCTTCTTCGTGGACCCTTCGTGGGTGGAGCCCTCCATGGACTCACGCAACCGTTACCCTCCGTGGGTTGAAGTCTCCATCAACGTGGATGTACGATAGCACCACCTATCGGAACCATGCCAAAAATCTCCGTGTCTCCAATTGCGTTTGCACACTCCAATCCCATCCCTTTACTTTCTTGCAAGTTGCATGCTTTACTTTCCGCTGCTCATATACTCTTTGCATGCTTGCTTGAATTGTATTGTGTATGCTTGAAATTGTGTTAATCTATTACCTCAACTTGAAAAACTTAAAAATTGTCAACTTTATTTGTTGAGGGTCTAATCACCCGCCCTCTAGACACCTCTTCTTGATCCTTTCAACAATCTTCTTGCCTCTCACGGCACCATCTTTTGCCTAACCCGCCCTTACACTTCACAGTAGAACAAATGTGCCGAACGCATCCTATGCACTTCATCGACTGTGTCCGTACATAGTTCTTCCACTCCAATGTACCCCCATGGTTCTGGCCTGATGCACTCGCGACCGCCACACTTCTCCTCAACTTTCGATCGTGTCGTCCCCGTTGGAACTATGCCCCCACCAACTTATCTTTGGTTCTCCTCCCTCCTATGATGATCTTCGCATATTTGGGTGTCTCTTTTATCCTAGTATTGCATCCACCACACCACACAAGCTCGCACCATGTTCGCTTGCATGTTTCTTTCTGGGCTACCCTTCCAACAACAAAGATTACCGGTGCTATGATCTTATATCCCACCGCGTGTACACCTCGAGGCACGTGTACTTTCACGAGAATGTATTTCCTTTTCAGCAGGTACCACCATCCGCCGTGTGTTTGGTGGAGCTCCTCGCCACGCCTCCGACATGGCGTGGGTCCCAGTCGCGGCCTTCCCCTGCTACCACCATTGGCAGGCTGACCTCTCCACCTGGTCCAGCCTCGAACGCCCCCTCAAGTGTGGCTCCTTCGGGTGCGGCTGGCCCTGCGGCCCTATGAGATGCCATGGCTGCCCCTTCGGGTGTGGCTCCCTCTGTGGTCCCTTTGGACGCCTCGGGCTCGGTCCCGTCGGCCACCTCTTCAGGTGTTGTGGCTTCGGCTGACAAGCTAGGGATGCCTCCCACCGCCGCAGACTCGGCATCCGGCTCCTCCATGAAGGGCTCGACCTCATCTTCGCCTGTTGTCGTGCTCGTCCCTCTAGCGATCGCAGCGCCACCCCTCGGTATGATGACCCGGGCCCACGCTGGTGTGCACCATCCCAGCACGCGCTATACTTCTGATGATTACATGTGTGGCGCATCAACGTCGACACCATCGCCCATTCCTTCCTCCGCTCGTGCAGCCCTTCATGATCCGCACTGGCTTGCCATGATGCGTGAGGAGTTTGATGTGTTGCAGCGCAACCGCACATGGCATCTTGTTCTGCGGCCTTCCCATGCTAATGTCATAAGTGGCAAATGGGTATTCCGTCACATGACACATCCTGATGGGTCTCTCGAGCGCTACAAGGCTCACTGGGTGGTCTATGGTTTTCGACAGCGCGCCGGCGTGGACTTCACCGACACTTTTGCCCCGGTTGTCAAGCCGGGCATGATCCGTGTTGTTCCCTAGTTGGTCGTCTCTCGTGACAGGCCAGTGCACTAGTTGGACGTCTCCAATGCCTTCCTACACAGTCATCTTGACGAGCAGGTGTTCTACCAGTAGCCCACTGGATTCATCGACGCTACTCATCCGGATCACATATGCTTGATCTCTCGTTCTCTCTATGAGCTTAAGCATGCGCCACGGGCGTGGTACCAGCGCATCGCGGCATTCCGCTAGCAGCTTGGGTTTCGATCAACCCGCTCCGAGGCCTAGTTGTTCGTCTATCATCAGGGCACCGCCAGCGTGTATCTTCTGCTCCTTGTCGACGACATTATATATCCTGACGGCATCATCTACTGCGCTTCTTCAGAAGCTCACTGCTCGCCTTCCTGATTAGTTTGCCCTCAAGGATTTGGGGGCCCAGCATTACTTTCTCGGCATCGAGGTCATCCGGCGCGCCGATGTGTTCTTTCTACATCAGCAAAAGTATGCCCATGAGCTACTTGAGCGAGCTGACATGCTTAACTGCAAGCCCGCTGCCACACCTGTCGACATGAAGACCAAGGTGTCTGCTTTGGAGGGCTCTCTTGCACCTAACGCCACGTTCTATCGCTCCATCGTCGGCGCCTTGAAGTACCTGGCGCTCACATGACCGGATCTGCAGTACGTTGTCCAGCAGGTGTGCTTCCACATGCACTTTGCACGCGACTCCCATTGGACTCTGGTGAAGCGTATTCTTCGGTGTATATGCGGCACTATGACCATGGGACTCACCTTCATGGCTTCTTCCTCCACCGATGTCATTGCCTATTCAGATGCAGACTGGATTGGCTGCCCTGACACTCCTCGCTCTACATCTGGCTACTGTGTCTACATCGGGCCATCGTTGATTTCGTGGTCGTCCAAGCGACAACCCACGGTCTCCCGCTCGAGTGCTGAGGCGTAGTACCGAGCAGTGGGTAACGCCGTTGCTGAGTGCTCTTGGCTTCCTCAGTTGCTCCAGGAGTTGCTTTGTGAGGTCCACAAGGCCACGATTGTCTACTGTGACAACGCCTTTGCTGTCTACCTCTCCGCCAACCCCGTTCGTTATCGATGAACAAAGCACATTGAGCTCGACATTCACTTTGTTTGTGAGCAGGTGGCGCTTGGGCGTATTCGAGTTTTGCATGTCCCTACCGCTCAGCAGTTCGTTGATGTTATGATGAAGGGGCTACCAACATCGACCTTTGAGGAGTTTCGATCCAGTCTCTGTGTCTACAGCGACGCTTCGACTGGGGGAGGGTGTGTCTTGAACATGCATACATGTACAGGACTAGGGCATTGTATTTATTTTGCAGTACCTTCTCTCTCCTCTATATTTGTACAACTTCGGAGACAAGTAGAGGCTGGCATCCCTTGTACCTATTATATGTGCACCGTGTACCTAGTTTATGAATTATTGATGCATGCAATCCTATCTTTCCATCTAATACCCCCGCGGGCAAGGATCGGGATCCAACGCAACCCCATGGCTCTAAGACCACTGGAGACGAGGCGAACCTCCTGCAGCGCCGAAGGGAGGCGGAGGAACCGTAAGCTTTTTAGAGGAGAGGAGGGAGAGGCGGCGGCTGCTGCGTGTAAGTTCCGTGCCTACTAAAGCCAAGTTCGAACTTGGGATGTTGGGGCTACATAGCTCTCGCATCAACCGCAGATAGTAACAGCTAGCCGCCTCGTCCAAACATACATACTATACGTACTACATGGAGTACATAGGATTCGGCGGGCGTGGCTGTCACGCTGTCGGCCGCGCGTTTTAATTTGGCGCATGTGTGCTTTGCCCCTGCATGCATGGGCCGCCTCATCAATCGGACAGCGGTAGCAACCACGTCCGAGACGATATGGATCTCCAACTCACTGCTCTGTTGCGATCGAATGGGGCGTGCCTTTCGGACGCACGTTGTATGTTGGCCGATGGCGTCTCCTGCAGGACAGGAGAGGGGCCCGCGCGCGGCATGCACGTGAAAGCGAGTACGATGCACAATTATGATGTTCTCCGGAGTGCGAGAACGACCAAGGAGTATATGGAAAACGGCCGACGCCGTGCCTGCCTGCGGCGATCTTTCCTCCCGGCCGGCCGCGACAGCGGAGCGTGGAAGCGACGTGACGACCTTGGAGCACAAGGCCCTAATTAATCACGATGTACTTGTCCCTTTGTTTTGTTTGAGATTGATCAAGTACTAGTAGTAGTATGTTGCTCGTAGTAGAATGCTGCGACGTGTATGCATGCAGGTACAGACAAGAGGCAAAACGGCTACGTACCGGACACTGATCCCGGGCCCTCAAAACGTGCCGGTGGGTCCGAATAGGCGCGCACCACGGGCCAAAGGTTGTATATCAACCCAAGTGGGGGGTGGCGTCAACTTGGCCACCAAAAAGAGCTCCAGTGGCAGCGAGGAGAGAGGAGGAGTCATGTGCGATGCCTCCGACGGTTGGGTCGGTCGGTTGCGATGGCAAATTGATTGGCCGCCCCCTACGTCTGCACTGCACGATCCACATATGCATGGCCTAGGGCTTAAATTTTCCCCTTTCTAGTTTCAGTCTCTGGGAGTAGAAAGTGGGAGAGAAATAAATCTTGCCGTGTGAGATACTGCCGTGCCCACATCTTCCCTGTTCGCATGTCGCTCTGTGCGCTTCAATTCACCGCCCGCTATTTCTAGCGTTCGCCTTTTTCTTTTGGCTTTGCTCAGTTGGTCTGGTTTGCTTGTCGACGCTAGCATCAAGGCGCGGAGACACGAAAGCATATGAATGTTTCAAGCAATGTTCCAACTGTAGGTTGAGGCGGCAAGCCCCGGTCAGCAGTGCTGCTTTGCCCAGATGAGACAGCTCAACTGTTAGTAGTAGTACGTCTAGTTTGAGTCTTGTTTAATTAAGTCTGAAGCACATGTATTCAGAATACGCTCTCTTTTTTGAGTCTGAAGCACATGTATTCGGAATTGTTTAATTAAGTCTGAAGCACATTAATTAGGGCTTGCACGACACAATTCTGAATACATGTGCACGACACAAAGAACAAACCCAAGATATATGCTCTCCTTTTTTTACGAAAATGGATTGGATCCTTGTTTAATTAAGGACTTTGATAAACAGCACCTCGGGTTTTTAAGTATAGCAATACAAACATAGAACAAATTGTCTCCAGGATGACATTTTTCTTTAGCAAACATGGCGAATCTGCCATATTCAATTGTTTTGCCAGGATTTGTCGTGCTTGCTAAAGCAAATTGCATCCTCATAACAATATTGTCATAAAAACATTTATTTTGCCATGCTTAAAAATCGGACGCTCATTTTTTAACATTTCATTTAATTAACAACACCATTAGAAGTTCGATACAAAACGCCACACACACACACACACACACCCAACATTCAAAGCATCCACGATGCTAGCCAACGGCAATCCTTGACGGACATCCGCTCTGAGTCCATGAAACTAACGCTAAGCATTGTATTTATAGGGGTGTCTGAACATTCATAGCAAATTGAAACTAACGCTAAGCATTGTATTTATAGGGGTGTCCGAACATTCATACTAAATTCAAAAGTAATTGGGTCATAAAACATTAAACATATAATTGAAAACATTCAAATTTTACACAAAACTTACCTACTCTAAACTACTTCCTCCGTTCACAAATATAAGATGTTTTTCTAGGATCGAATGTATATAGACACGTTTTAGAGACCACTTATTTCAGTCTGTACGTATGGCACCCCGACTCGGAGCAACCGGTTTACCTTGCATTGCCAGTCCAAAGATCATGTTTTCTCGCAACACGCAACAACTTGGTGCAGAAAACAATCGATTTATTGATCTCTTGCGGATACATAGGTTCAGATATTACATGACAGTCGAGGCCAAGCAGCCCACACGGCGCGGCTGGACTTATGTACATTATTTAGTACACATCTCAGGGGGTCGACGATAAGGGAAACTCCTACAAGGCGGCGGAACGACAAAGTAGCGGGACTCCTTTCCACAAGGACACTGCTGGGACACGGCATAGAACGCGACGAACCGATCAAGATCAACTTCTTGTACGGCTTCTCCTGCATCTGGCATGACACGTCAGGTGAGTACTTTGAATGTACTCGCAAGCTCACATCAAACAAAGCAAATACGACAAACAATAACAAGGCATTTAACAAGTTAATGCATTAGCATGAACATGATACTATCTTCCATGGAGTGTATGTGGATCATGATCACGGTCCTTCGGACCAACTTACCGTCTCTGGTTACCTCGTAACCACCATCAACATCTTACCATCATGATCATCACTCGATCACATTGAAACCAACCATAGTGATCCTCACAAGATCACCAACTTCTGCAAGTGCCATCTTGGTGTTATTAAGTGTGCAGGTTATTTCTTTCTGTTGACCCACAGTGTAATCTACTACAAACTGTGTCCATATACGAGGACGCGACTATCGATAGATTATACACTCTATAGAGGTTAGTACTCTGTACCCACACCACGGAGCTCATGGCCTCGTGCTCCCATTCGGGTGGACCAACGACATTCCGACAAAATCAATCTATTGCATGACACTCTCTCGGCCAACTGCTGATATCCACCTCCTTTGTGGTTGGCCACCGTCGTGGCAAAAAATAAAACAAACTTGTCCCAAGCGGGGACATCAGTACCATACAACTCGGGCACACAAGGTTATGCCTGCTACCGGGCCAGGGTAGCGCAAGCGCATAACCTTCCCTAGTTGGAGGCACCGGCGAGAGGCATAACAGTAGACCGAATTAGGGCCTCCGCATCCAGGCAATTGTGGTTGTACTAGTGAGCTCGATTCAGTGGCACCATGACTCGATCAACAATTGTTCAAGTTGAATTAACACCAGATTTAACTTGGATGAATATGATTCAAGCCATAGTTTGAAATGAGGTACATGGGGTCATGATAATAGGAATATAAGTAATGAATGCATTACACTTCAATAAGAGCATATGACATGATCTGTACTGCACACAATAACAAAATTCCATATCCTCTACTTCATAATAACAATATAGCATGTAATAGCTCTAATGCAACAAGTTTTATATAGTAAAACATTTTAATAATGAAGCATATAATGAATTTAATTCAAATAAAACCATTGCCATTGTAATGCCATCCTTGCATATGAATGTTGTGGCTTGCCTTAGTTCAGAGGAGTGTCACAATACTCCTGGTCTTCTCCAACACAACTAGGGCCTTCTGAAAATAATTTAAATGCAAAAAGAAAATATTACATAAAGCAATTTATTGACCCAGAAATTCTACACAGCAAGGAAAATTCTCAAACTTTGCAAACAGAAACTTTACCTCGAGACAAAACTAATGCAAAAGGTTTCAACTCATTTGGACTTATAGCTGGTCAAATTTTTGGTCAAATTTGCATTTAAATTGAATTAAACAGAAATTCAAAAGAGGGCCACGTCGAAGGCATATTTTGCAAATGCGCCTCCACTAGAAAAATAATTCAGGCGAGAGAGAGAAGCTGACAGGTGGGGTCTGCTGTCAGGGTTAGAGAGAGAGAGATAAAGAGAGAGAGAGAGGGGGAAATAGAGCACGACAGCTCTATCGCCGGTGGTTCTCCGGCAAGGAGGCCACAGCGGTCGCCAGCTAGGGTTGGGATGGGTTCAGCACATCATGGGGATCACGTACGTACACGGAGTGTAAGTAGAGGTGTATAGACGGAGACATGGGCTTCATCTCGAGAGATGGTGGGCGGCATATCTCATCGGAGCTAGAGGCTCTGGCGCTAGTCCGGTGAACCAACTGCACCAGTGCACTCAGGAAACCACCACGAACTCGAGTGTGGCTGTGGGAGAGGAAGAATGTGGCGGAGCGAGTGGAGGGCCATGGGGGATGTGTGGCCAACGCCAGAGAAGATCGGCGGCAGTAGGCACTCCTAGCCTTGCCCCGCTTACAGACAATCAACTTGTGGCTAGTGTGAGCGAATGTGATGGCTAGAATGGCTCGGGAGGGGTTGTATATATAGACGGTGAGGTGACCGAGCTCTGTGCTCCGCCATGGAGGAGTTTCCGATGAAATCAGGAGGAGAGAGGCTCGGGATCGACTTGGAGAGTAAGTAGAGGAGCGCGGAGAAGCTATGCGTGCACGCGGACAAAGTGCAGCGCACTAAGTGGGGCAGGAACCGCACTCACGCTCACTGTTCCGAACGGTAGCGCCGCATCCACATCCGGCATGCTGTCTGCCAGCGTCGAACAGGACTAGGGTGAGGATAGGTGGACGCAAGGGAGGTTGCTGAGTGGCGAGGGCATGTTGTGGTGGCACGAGGAGGAAGAACGGGCATCGGCCGAGGGCCCCGACGTCCAGAATGCGCGCTCTGCATGTTGAAGACGTCCTACCAGCATGGTCACCACATGCACTGGCATACGCGGTGCTTTTGGAAAGCGTAGACTGTGTCTAGGGTGGGGTCATTTCAACGCGGTGTCGTGTTGTGCTCCTGGTTTGCCACCAAGCTCATTGGAAAAGACATGAGGTTGCTGCAAAGTTTCTTACAAAAACTTGGACAAGAAGATGTGCTCAAATTAATTGGAGAATAAGGCTAAAATACAGAGTTTAAGCATCTCTTAGGAAGGTAGTTAAGTGGTAAAATTTCAGTTTCAGAAGATCAAGGAAAAATATACTTGCTTCACAAACTGCCATTTCTGACCAGAAGCAAAAACATTTCCCCTAGCTGAAAATTTACAAAGGACAATGGAATTTTTTCACATGGGAAGGTGAGCCATGTTCAAAAGAATATTTGGGAATTTTCTTAGAATTTATTGAGCAAGAAAAATGAGGGTTGCTTCATAGCATAAAGGGCAAATATTCATTTTCACGAAGAAAATGGATATATTGCCATAAAAGAAAATTATGGCATGTCAAGATTGTGAGAGAGATGAGATTTTGAGAGGGATTTAGGGTAGTAGGCTTCAGTTGGGAGAAAATAAAAAAAATCCCAAGTGCTAAGTCCAAAAGAATTGACAGAAAAACCCATTTGCCAAAATAAATATTCAATAAATCGAAATAAAAAGAAAATAGGGCAAAATCCAGGGTGTCACAAACCTACCCACCCTCCTAGGATGAATCTCGTCCTTGAGATTCGGTTGCTCAGGAAACAAATATGGGTATGCAGTCCTGAAGAAATCTTCTCTTTCCCAGGTGGCCTCATCCTCGGTGTGATGCTCCCATTGCACCATATAAAACTTTATAGCCTTGTTGCGGGTGACTCTGTCCATCTCATCCAAGATTCTCAGGGGTTTCTCCTCACAGGTCAAATCTTTAGCGAGCTCTAACTCTGCCATGTTTGTCTGTTTTGCGGGCGGTGAGATGCACTTCCGTAGCTGAGACACATGGAAGACATCGTGAACCTCGGATAACTCTGGAGGTAGCTCTAATTGATAAGCCACTTTAACAACTCTTTTCATAACTGGGAACAGACTAATGTACCTTGGTGCGAGCTTTCCCCGAGTATGAAACCTCTTAATTCCTTTCATCGGTGTAACTCGGAGATAGGCATATTCTCCTGGCTCAAAACTAATCTGTCTATGCTTTGGATCATAGTAGCTCTTTTGACGAGATTTTGCTACTTGCAACCTGTCCTAAATTTCCTTAACTTGTTGTTCTGCTTCCATCATGAAATCAGTTCCAAAGATTCTATTGTCTCCAGTCTGAGACCAGCTCAGGTGTGTGTGTGACATTTGCATCTATGTAGAGCTTCAAATGGTTACATCTTGAGACTGGTTTGATATCCATCGTTGTAGAAGAACTCAACATAAGGCAGACTGTCTTCCCATTTGGGTCCATAAGCAAGAGCGCATGCCCAAAGCATGTCTTCCAAGATTTAATTAACCCATTCTGTCTGTGGATGGTAAGCAGTGCTATGATTTAAAGCGATCCCTAAGGCTTGGTGAAGACATAGCTAGAATGTAGAGGTAAACAATGATCCTCGGTCTAAAGTGATGGTCCTGGGTACTCCATGCAGACTGACAATCCTGGATACATAGAGTTGAGCGAGTAGATCTGCACGGTAGGTGATCCTTATTGGAGTAAAGTGAGCCACTTACGTAAGCATGTCGACCACAACCCATATAGCGTTGTTTCCTCGTGGTGTCTTTGGCAATCCTAGGATGAAGTCCATACAAATTTCATCCCATTTCCATTGTGGAACTGACAAGGGTTGCAGTAGACCGGCGGGTTTCTTATGTTCAGCCTTTACTTTGTTTCATATATCACAGCAGGCGACATAATAAGCCATGTCTTTCTTCATAACATCCCGCCAGAATGTTTGCTTTAGATCTTGATACATCTTAGTGCCTCCGGGATGAATAGAGTATGCGGATTCATGAGCTTCCTTCAATATCTGCTGCTTTAGGTCCCCATGAGTAGGTACATAGACTCGCTTCCAAAATCGGAGTGCACCCATCTATGTGGAAGTCTTGTGTCTTCCCTTCTCGCACTCGGCCGATTACCTTGAGTAAAAATGGATCCTCAATCTGAGCCTTGCGGATCTCGTCTTCCAAGGTAGGAGTGATTTACAAAGTAGCTGCGCATGTGGCATCACAAATGACCATATTTAGCTGAGATATCTCTTCTTGAAGTGCTGGATGCAAGGACTCAATTAGTGAGTTTGATGTGGCCGGTTTGTGACTCAGAGCGTCAACGACCACATTAGCTTTTCCCAAATGATAGTTGATGCCAAGATCATAGTCTTTGACCAATTCAAGCCATCTTGTTTGTCGGAGATTCAAGTCATGTTGAGTGAATATGTACTTGAGACTCTTGTGGTCGGCGTAGATCGAATATCTCTTCCCAATAATATAATGCCTCCAAATCTTCAAGGCATGTACCACTGTAGCCATTCCCAAGTCATGTATAGGATAGTTTTCCTCATGTGGACGTAGTTGTCTGGATACATAAGCCATGATCTTTCCATCTTGCATGAGTACACACCCAGTGCCACGCCTGGATGAATCATAATAGATGTCAAAGATTCGATAAATGTCTTGTAGCATCAACACTGGAGCGATGGTCAAACGAGTCTTCAGCTCATTGAAACTGTTCTCACATGTTGGTGACCATATAAACTTCTGATTTTTTTGAGCAATTCCATCATTGGCTTGGCAATCTTTGAGAAGCATTCAATGAATTGACGGTAATAGCCTGCTAGACCCAAGAAACATTTGATTTCTAACACTATAACGGATGCCTCCAATTTTAATTCTTCGGTCACCTTTCGTGGGTCCATGGCCACTCCTTGAGAGGATAGTGTGCCCATTGAATCTCACTTTCTTGAGCCAAAATTCACATTTGCTAAATTTGGTGTAAAGTTCATGGTCTCGTAGTCGTTGCAACACTACACGGAGATGTTTTTTATGCTCCTCTTCGCCTTTGTAATATATGAGTATCATTAATGAACACCACCACAAACTTGTCCAAGGAGTCAATGAACACCTTGCTCATCATATGCATTGTAACATCCCAATTTTCAATTTGGATGTTATACATAGAACATAATATGCATATCATATTTTATTTTGCATTTTGGTTGTGATCCTAGAAATCTTAAGCAACTCAAGGACCCAAGGATAGAGTTCGAGGTTTCACAAATTTCATCCTTGAAGTTCTTCAAATTTGAAACGAGGGTCAATTTGATTTTAATAATTTTCTCTCCAATTATTTCCAATAATAAAAATAAATGAGAGAAGATAATATCACTTCTTCAACAGAAGAGAAATATTGGAGAAAGAATTTTAAAATCAAATTCTTATCTTATTTGTCTTTTATTTGCTATTTTATTTGAATTAAAAAAATTTGCATTTTAGTCCAGAAAAATGTTCATATTGTCCTAAATATTAGGTTTGGACGGTAAAAATTGTTTCTGGAATATTTAGATTTTTTTATATTTATTTAGGATTTTTATCTGCGGCGAAATTTATTTAAAAAAAGAGTCGGGCGAATTGGGCTGAAGCCAAGCCGGCCCGTTAGGCCGCCGCCTTCCCCGCGTCGCGCCGTCACCATGCCGGACTCCTAGGAGTCTGAGTCGTCGCCGCCGGCCGACTTGGAGGCCAAGTCGGAGCCGAGCCCCCCCCTGAGGCTTTAAATACCTCCGCCGCCGCCCCTCTCGCCTCCCCACCGAAGCCGCCGTCGACCACAGCTCCACCGCCGCCCGCGCCACCGCAACTCCGCCGCTGCCGCTAGCGTCGCCTCATCCTTGCCGCCGCCGCTGCTAGCCGCTACTGCCACCCCGCGCTGTGCCACCGCCGCACCCCGTCGTCCGCCCCACTGCGTCGTCGCCCGCGCCGCCACCGCCGCCGTTTTTTTGAGAACCGGTAAATTCGCCGAAACTGTTGGGGAACGCGGTAATTTCAAAAAATTTCCTACGATCACGCAAGATCTATCTATGTGATGCATAGCAACGAGAGGGGAGAGTGTGTCCACGTACCCCCGGAGGTCGAAAGCGGAAGCGTTATGACAACGCGGCTGATGTAGTCGTACGTCTTCATGATCCGAGCGATCCAAGTACCAAACGTACAGCACCTCCGCGTTTAGCACACATTCAGCTCGATGACGTCCCTCGTACTCTTGATCCAGTTGAGGCCGAGGGTGAGTTCCGTCAGCACGACAGGGTGGCGACGGTGATGATGATGCTACCGGCGCAGGGCTTGGCCTAAGCTCCGCAACAGTATGATCGAGGTGTGTAACTGTGGAGGGGGGCACTGCACACGGCTAAAAGATCAACTTGTGTTGTCTGTCGTGTCTTTGGGTGCCCCATCCCCACATATATGAAGGAGGGAGGGAGGAGGAGGCCGGCCAAGAGGGGGCGCGCCTAGGAGGGGGATCCTGCTCCAAGTAGGTTTGGCTCCCCCCTTTCCTATTCCTATTAGGAGAAGGAGGATGTCACAGCCCTAGAATACCTGAGTGAAATAGTTGCAACTGCACTCGTGCATCATGTTTAAATTTCATGAAACTTGAAATGGGGATTGTCGAAACCCCAGCAGCAAATGGAATTCAACCAGGTTCAAACTTAAATCTTTTCAATGATCCCAAACTGCCTTTAGAAATGTTCATCATTTTTGAATTGGTCCAGCACCTCTGACAGAAATGATGCACATATTTTTAGGCCATTCTGGATTTTTGAATTAATTCATATTGTATTTGCATTTGGGCATTTAAAAACTATAAAATATTTTAAATGCTCAAATAATCATAAACTTAAATGTTTGCTGTTGGATATTTTCCAAACAATGGGCTTGAGCAAGTTTCATGATTTTTGGGATAGCATTAGTATTTTTAATAAATCCCTAAAGATTACAGAGAAATAGAAAACAAAACAATTAAAAGAGAGAGAGTGAACTACCTGGGCCAACTTACGTGGCCTTCCAGCCCACCTGGTGGCCCACCTGCCGGCCCAGCCCAGCCACCGCTCCAGTGAGCTGCTTGGCTTGGCCAGGCAGGCAAGCAGCTGCTCGACGGTGAGCACAGCATGCGTGCCACACAGCTGCCCGCCGCCTCGCCGCTCCCGTCATCGAGCTATCGACGTGGGACAAAACCTCTCTCTCTCCCCGACCTCGCAGACACTCGCCCTCCCCTCTGGCTCCTCTCCCTGCCCTCCCCGATGTCGCCCGAGACGTCACCGTCTCCGCCGCTCGCCGCAGCCGCGTCCAACGCCGTCCCCGCACACTCTCACCGTGTCCGGATGGTTCGTCGTCGTCGACTACGTCGACTAGCCAAGCCGCACGACACCGGAGCCCCTGCATCATCCCCGCCGTCGTCGTCTTCAACCTCGGGCCGCCCCAGATCGCCGTCACCGTTCCGACCGCACCGATCCTTCCCCGAGCACGCTGACCATCCCTGCGGCTTCTCTGTGAGCTGCTGAACCTCCCCGTGCTTTCTGTTTCGCCCCTAGAATACCGTAGATGCCGCGTCTCTTGTGCCCGAACGCGCCGCCGCCTGACCACGTCGCCGGCACTGCTCCGGTGACCATTTGGTCACGGGCTTGTGCCCGTCACACTCCTCGCGCCTCGTAGAGGCTGTAGGTGCTAGCGCCACACCGCCTAGGCCACTGCAGCCACGTGCACGAGCTGGCCCGAGCTTCGGCCTCCGCCAAACTCGTCGCCGACGATGCTCCGGCCACTTCCCGGCCAAGCCATCACCACGGCTGGATGCGGGCGAGCACCAGCTGCCCGTAGCTGCTCTTCGCGTAGCAAATGGAGCCCTGTGGGCAAATCCCGCAGCACGCCGCCGCGTCTGGCCTCGCCGGCGGCTAAACGCTGTCAGGCTTTAACCCGCTGACCGGCAGGTTTGACCGTTGACGTTGACTGGGTGGGCCCAAGTTGACCCCCCTGAGTCAATGACAAGTGGCCCCCCTGCTAACTAACCAGATTAGTTTAACTAAAATTAGTTAGTTTAATTAATTGCTGACACGTGGGACCCACTGGTTAGTTTGACCTGGACGTCCCCGTTGACCTCTGACGTCACCCTGACGCAGTGCTGACGCAATAAACCCTTTTCTGGATTTTAACTAAATCTAAACGATTTATTTATTTCAGAAAATAGCTAAAACTTCTAAAAATCATAGTAATTCAACCGTGACTCCAAATCAAACAAATTATATATGAAAAATTATCAGAAAAATTCAAGGAATACATCTGTAGCATTTTCATGCATGTTTGAACAATTTTTGTCCTCTGTTTTGGACAAAACAAATAAAGGGCATTTAAATAATCATATATGGAGTTGGAATTTGAATCATGTATTCAAACCAACTTCATTTAAATCATAGCTAGGTGCATTAGCTCAAATCACAGCATATTGCCATGTCATGATCATGCATCATATTGTGGAATTGCATTGATTGTGTTCTTTCTCAGTTGCCGGTGTTTGTCCCCTCTCGATAGACGTGGTTCCGACGACGAGTTCGATGACACCGATGAAGAACTATATTATCTTCAGAAGTGCCAGGCAAGCAAAACCCCCTTGTTCATTCCGATACAAACCCACTCTCTCGCTCTTGCTCTCTTTTACTGCATTAGGACAACATCGATTCAACTGTTACTTGCTGCGGTAGTTGAATCCCTTATCCTCTGCATGACCTGTCATTGCCACAGTAAATAGATGAAACCCACTAGCATGAGTAGGAGTTGTTTGAGCCTTGATGTGCCTACTCATTCATGCTTGTTTGTCATGCCTGCTACTGCTTAGAGTTGCGTCAGGTCTGATTCATCGGGGATGAATCAGAGGTGTGTGAACATGTCCTATTGTGTGCGAGCTAAGTGTGTGAACACGATTTGGTAAAGGTAGCGGTGAGAGGCCATGTAGGAGTACATGGTGGGTTGTCTCATTGAAGCCATCCTTAGGAACTGAGTTCTGTGTTTGTGATCCATCACTCAGCAACTACCATGCATTGGGCCCTGAAATATGACCCCGCTCGACTTCTTAATCACCCTTGTCCTCTGTCCAGGTGTTGCAAGTAGTTTCTGGTGTTTGTAGTATGCTGGAGGCCATGCGCACCGCTGACCGGAGGGGTGGGCTGTGATGCGGTAGGCACGTGGCACGGTGTACCGGGCGCCCGTTTGGTGTCTCGGGAACCCTGCACACATTGTTTGGGGCTGTGAGCAAAACTCCGGCTGGATCTCCTCGTGGATGGAACCCGAATAGGCGATAAACCTGGATTAGAGACTTGAGTGTTTAGGTAGGTCGTGGTCTACACCCACGTCGGCTTTCGTTTGAAGTCTGCCGAGCACATGTCATGTGCAGACGCTAAGTGGTGGAAACATGTATGAAGAAGTACACCCCTGCAGGGTTAACATCATCTATTCGAATAGCCGTGTCCGCGGTAAAGGACTTCTGGGTTGCCTATAACAGTTCATAGACAAGTGAAAGTGGATACTCTAAAATACGCAAGATAAGCGTGAGTGCTATGGATGGCGTCCTCGTAGGGAGACGGGAGCGGATCCATAGTGGTGTATTGATATGGTGAATATGTGGACTCGTGTGCGCCACCTCAAAAGAGTTACTTGCAGTCGTAGTTCAGGATAGCCACCGATTCAAAGCTGGCTTGCTGCAGTTAAACCCCACCATCCCCTTTGTTGATAATGATGCATATGTAGTTAGTTCTGATGTAAGTCTTGCTGGGTACATTTGTACTCACGTTTGCCTATTTTATGTTTTTGCAGAGAGACTTCGGTCTCGTTAGTAGTTCCGCGTGGACTTCGATGTTTAGCTTGATACCTCAGCTACGATCTTGAGCCCTCGGCAGGATCTGGTAGATAGTCAGGCTTTCAAGCCTTTTTCATTTGTAGATGTCTGTACTCGGACATGTTAAGCTTCCGCATGTGCTTTGATTTGTATGCTCTGAATGTTGGGTCATGTGACCTATGTTTGTAATATCTAGCTCCTCGGAGCCTATTGAATAAATACTTGAGTCGTAGAGTCATGTTGTGATGCCATGTTGTATTTGCACATATCGAGCATATTGTGTGTATGTTATTGAAATGCTTGGTATGTGTGGGATCTGACTATCTAGTTGTTTATCCTTAGTAGCCTCTCTTACCGAGAAATGTCTCCTAGTGCTTCCACTGAGCCATGGTAGCTTGCTACTGCTCTGGAACACTTAGGCTGGCCGGCATGTGTCCTTCTTCGTTCCTGTGTCTGTCCCTTCGGGGAAATGTCACACGATGAATACGGGAGTCCTATTAGCCTGCTACAGCCTGGTTACCGGAGTCCTGCTAGCCCAGTGCTACAGCCTGGATTCACTCGCTGATGACCGACACGTTTGATGTTGGGTCATGGATGCCTGTCCCTATAAGTTTGTGCCACTTTGGGTTTACGACTAGCCATGTCAGCCCGGGCTCCTTATCATATGGATGCTAGTGACACTATCATATACGTGTGCCAAAAGGCGCAAACGGTCCCGGGCAAAGGTAAGGCGACACCCGTGGGAATACCGTGCGTGAGGCCCCAAAGTGATATGAGGTGTTACATGCTAGATCGATGTGGCATTGAGTCGGGGTCCTGAGAGCTTTGGTATCAGAGCCTGACTGCCTGTAGGATTACCAAGCCAAACCGGTCGAAGTTGTGTCTAGAAATGCTTTAGTTATGTAAGGGAATTGATTGTGGAAGGGAATGTAAGGCTCTTTTTACTCCTTATACCTCATGGTCTTCTGATCTGAGTAATCCTCTTCTCTTCTATGGGGATTAAGAACTAGGCCTTCTCATCTATCTATCAGGATGACGTGTTACTAATCCATAGACTTATAGAATTGATAGTTTCAAATCTCAGTTCAGCTTTTACTACTTCTATATGTTCATAGCTAGTCTCAGAACCTTGCTTTTGTGATGTTGAGTGGTTATGCCACCATTTCTGCAGGATATCTCAAATCTTTTTAAGCATTTATAGCCGTTATGCTGTCCGAGTCATCCCAGGTTTCTAAATAGTCTGATGCATTTGCAAATCCTTTCTTTCCGTTCCCGATGTCCTTTATGGTCAGAATAAGCACACTAACCGGTGCGTTGAGGTAATTTATTGCCTTGACATATATGTTGGAGCTATTATTATGACCCTAGGTGTTTTAGGGAGTCACCTAGTAATCTAGCAATGTGTAGTGTTCCCAGTGTGAAGATTCTGGCCATCATTCTCGAAAGCATCTCGTGATGCTACTTAGGAGTAGGTATTCTATTCCTGGGTTCTTGAACCCGAGATTCACCCTACTTACTTCATGTTGATAGTGTTTGCTCATTCCTTTAGGTTATTAGTAACCTTTGCATTAGTCCTCGAGGTTCATGGTATTTCCTTCTTCCAAATACTATGACCCGCTTATGGCAGAAGTTCCTTGCTGAACTGAAAGATCACAATCAGAGTACTCTTGAGGAGTTCTCCATTTATATTGTGACTCTGCCAGTCCTACCTTCTCCGCATGGGTTATCCGGAAGAAAAATGTTGAGCTTTGCTTGACATACTAATCTGTGCATCCACAGCTCAGAAAATCGTATGTTCTTTTGGGTTGTCCCTCTTTAGTTGTATACTGACCCCCGTCTATCAATTGATAGTCAGGAATAGTTGTGCACCCATGTTCATCGATGCCTATTATTCTTGTGGTCCGTCAAGCCATTCTATTCCAGAATGACTAGGAGAAACGAACTCCAGTACCTTGTCCATTTCTAGGATTGGGTCAAAGCAGTCGTACTCTGCAGATCAATTGCTAATCCAGCTTTTGTTCTGTTCTACCCTGAAGTATTACCATCTTTTTATCACGAATATCATAGGAATTGCACACCATCCTATGAACTCTTGGTACAGCGATACTTCTCGCCATCATTATTCATTTCTCGGTTTCCATGTTGCTACAACCGGAATACCGATAGGTGAACTATGATGTGTGAAATCAATACTCCTAGCAACCATGTTGCTTGGTAGTTAATGGACAATATTCTCATTCTTAGTGTGTTGGTTTGAATCATCATCCTAAGATTGATCGTGCTACCTAGTCCTTATTTCTGGTGCACTCTTCAATCAATAGTTAGGATTATTTAGTCCCTTGCATATTTGATCATATTGTCTTGCCCTGAAAAGCAAGATTGTTCTCGAGCTTAGTAAAATACCGGTGGTTCGTGATTTTCCGAATATCTTCTCGGAAGTATCACCAGGTTGTCACCTGACCACTATGTTGAGTTCGTGATCAAGTTGGTTTCTTATAAACCATCCCCTTCTCCAAGAATCTGTGTTGGATACCCCTGAGCTAGTTGGTTAAGCTAAACAACAACTTGGAGAGTTGGAAGATAAAAGCTCACCTGACTTAGTTCATCTCCAAGGGATATCCTTGTGTGTGTTTGTTGAAGAAAGGTAATATCTTCATTGATTGATCCTCGTGATCAGTTGTTGGACTTATTATCTTGCCAAAACTTTGATTTGAGTATGGGCTATCCTCAAATCAAGTCAGAACCAACAATGTTCGTAATGTTGTCTTACTCGTGGATTTTCCTCGAGCATACACCATTACATCTTCTGGTCTGACCAATGCTATCACCGTGTTCACATGATGGTGGAAGTCCAGTGATATGGAAATTCCGATGAGTTGCTGTTGAGCCCATCAGCAACATCTGTCTCCCCCATGATCCATGTGGAACATTAAAGCTAGCATTGGAAACTTTTGTAAGCATTATCTTCGTGCCTGTTCATGAAGAATATGTTGGATGAAAGAAGTGGCTTCCTGTAGTTCATGTGCATTTGAAGCAAGTTGCCGCCGTGAATTCGAGAAAGTTCATTTTTGCTTCCTCGGGTACCATCCCAAGTCAGTCATGCATGTGCGAAGTATGCTATGGTTTAACAGGCTCGCAACCTTCATTCCATATGTATCCCTAGCACACCAAGCCACTAACTGATTTATTCAAGGAGAAGAAGTTCCTTCTTAATAGCATGCCTTATGCAAGGACTTCGTTATCCTTGATGATGGTTCCCCACTTGAACTCGGTAGTGTTTCATTATAAGACTACTACGTGGTCATGCTTGTCTTGGACAACGTGTTCACGGGTTTGTAGCAGAACGAGCTCATGTTTTGGAGCTTGCTATCGTAGTTCATTTCCCGAGAATCTCGCAATGTCATCTCATCGATTTGTGTTGCAAACTTTCATTTCTCTTTCTAGACCTGATGAGTCTGGAATGTCCTAACACCAACCAGATCTGAATCTCAGGCAGATATGATGGTTGGATCATTCCCAGCATTTGCATTTTGTTTCCAGCTTGCACCTCAGTAACTACTGTTTAGGATCATCTTCAAAAGTGGTCCTACCATGGGTCCCATCCATTTCCGACGATAAGCAAAATCATCCATTGTGTTGTCTTCAACAAGGTAGTCCACATCACCCATTCTAGTCCGAGTATGTAATTCTTTCGAACTCCTTCAATGATCGATTGTGATTGCCTTAGGCTGGTATAAAGAGTCTCAATGATCTCTATATCAAAAGTAATCCTTTTTGCCACTTAAGGGAATATTTCTGCGGGTCACCTTCCTTAAGATGTCTCATTATGGTATCATGGCAACTCAACTCCTCGCTACGTGGACAACCGTTCACCACCTTCTTAAGTGTGGAATCGTGTCTACGTAGTGAACCTTCGTCATCTGTTACACTCCATCACTCTGGATGTATGTTCATGTCTCAACTCGAGAAATGTTCAATGTCTCATTCCGCGAGTTGATCATCGGTTGTTCGATCTTCGAGAAGATCGATCCTTCTAGAGTTTTCCCTTTCCTCTCGTTGTCCTGATAGTTGGAGTTCTTAGAGCATGACATCGAGACAAAGATCATGATCGAATCAATGTTCTTATGAAGTGCAACTTGGATCGTGAAGTCCGTGTTAGCTTGTGCCCCCTCTGCCTTCTTACCTCATGTCTTGAATCTCGGGACGAGATTCTTGTTTAGTAGGGGTGAGTTGTCACAGCCCTAGAATACCTGAGTGAAATAGTTGCAACTGCACTCATGCGTCATGTTTAAATTTCATGAAACTTGAAATGGGGATTGTCGAAACCCCAGCAGCAAATGGAATTCAACCAGGTTCAAACTTAAATCTTTTCAATGATCCCAAACTGCCTTTAGAAATGTTCATCATTTTTGAATTGGTTCAGCACCTCTGACAGAAATGATGCACATATTTTTAGGCCATTCTGGATTTTTGAATTAATTCATATTGTATTTGCATTTGGGCACTTAAAAACTATAAAATATTTTAAATGCTCAAATAATCATAAACTTAAATGTTTGTTGTTGGATATTTTCCAAACAGTGGGCTTGAGCAAGTTTCATGATTTTTTGGATAGCATTAGTATTTTTAATAAAGCCCTAAAGATTACAGAGAAATAGAAAAACAAAACAATTAAAAGAGAGAGAGAGAGAGAGTGAACTACCTGGGCCAACTTACGTGGCCTTCCAGCCCACCTGGTGGCCCACCTGCTGCCCAGCCCAGCCACCGCTCCAGTGAGCTGCTTGGCTTGGCCAGGCAGGCAAGCAGCTGCTTGACGGTGAGCACAACATGCGTGCCACGCAGCTGCCCGCCACCTTGCCGCTCCCCTCGTCGAGCTGTCGACGTGGGACGAACCCTCTCTCTCTCCCCGACCTCGCAGACACTCGCCCTCCCCTCTGGCTCCTCTCCCTTGCCCTTCCCAACGTCGCCCGAGACGTCACCATCGCCGCCGCTCGCCGCAGCCACGTCCAACGCCGTCCTCGTGCCCTCTCACCGTGTCCGGACGGTTCGTCGTCGTCGACTACGTCGACTAGCCAAGCCGCACGACGCCGGAGCCCCTGCATCATCCCCGCCGTCGTTGTTTTCAACCTCGGGCCGCCCCAGATCGCCGTCGCCGTTCTGACCGCACCGAGCCTTCCCCGAGCATGCTGACCATCCCTGCGGCTTCTCTGTGAGCTGCTGAACCTCCCCGTGCTTTCTGTTTCGCCCCTAGAATACCGTAGATGTCGCGTCTCTTGTGCCCGAACGCGCCGCCGCCTGACCACGTCGCCGGCACTGCTCCAGTGACCATTTGGTCACGGGCTTGTGCCCGTCACACTCCTCGCGCCGCATAGAGGCTGTAGGTGCTAGCGCCACACCGCCTAGGCCACTGCAGCCACGCGCACGAGCTGGCCCGAGCTTTGGCCTCCGCCAAACTCGTCGCCGACGATGCTCCGGCCACTTCCCGGCCAAGCCAGCACCACGACTGGATGCGCGCGAGCACCAGCTGCCCGTAGCTGCTCTCCGCGTAGCAAATGGAGCCCTGTGGGCAAATCCCGTAGCACGCCGCCGCGTCTGGCCTCGTCGGCGGCTAAACGCCGTCAGGCTTTCACCCGCTGACCGGCGGGTTTGACCGTTGATGTTGACTTGGTGGGCCCAAGTTGACCCCCCTGAGTCAATGACAAGTTGCCCCCCTGCTAACTGACCAGATTAGTTTAACTAAAATTAGTTAGTTTAATTAATTGCTGACACGCGGGACCCACTGGTTAGTTTGACCTGGACGTCCCCATTGACCTCTGACGTCACCCTGACGCAGTGCTGACGCAATAAACCCTTTTCTAGATTTTAAATAAATCTAAACGATTTATTTATTTCAGAAAATAGCTAAAACTTCTAAAAATCATAGTAATTCAACCGTGACTCCAAATCAAACAAATTATATATGAAAAATTATCAGAAAAATTCAAGGAATAAATCTGTAGCATTTTCATGCATGTTTGAACAATGTTTGTCCTCTGTTTTGGACAAAACAAATAAAGGGCATTTAAATAATCATATATGGAGTTGGAATTTGAATCATGTATTCAAACCAACTTCATTTAAATCATAGCTAGGTGCATTAGCTCAAATCACAGCATATTGCCATGTCATGATCATGCATCATATTGTGGCATTGCATTGATTGTGTTCTTTCTCAGTTGCCGGTGTTTGTCCCCTCTCGATAGACGTGGTTCCGACGACGAGTTCGATGACACCGATGAAGAACTATATTATCTTCAGAAGTGCCAGGCAAGCAAAACCCCCTTGTTCATTCTGATTCAAACCCACTCTCTTGCTCTTGCTCTCTTTTACTGCATTAGGACAACATCGATTCAACTGTTACTTGCTGCGGTAGTTGAACCCCTTATCCTCTGCATGACCTATCATTGCGACAGTAAATAGATGAAACCCACTAGCATGAGTAGGAGTTGTTTGAGCCTTGATGTGCCTACTCATTCATGCTTGTTTGTCATGCCTGCTACTGCTTAGAGTTGAGTCAGGTCTGATTCATCGGGGATGAATCAGAGGTGTGTGAACATGTCCTATTGTGTGCGAGCTAAGTGTGTGAACACGATTTGGTAAAGGTAGCGGTGAGAGGCCATGTAGGAGTACATGGTGGGTTGTCTCATTGAAGCCATCCTTAGGAACTGAGTTCTGTGTTTGTGATCCATGATTCAGCTACTACCATGCATTGGGCCCTGAAATATGACCCCGCTCGACTTCTTAATCACCCTTGTTCTCTGTCCAGGAGTTGCAAGTAGTTTCTGGTGTTTGTAGTATGCTAGTGGCCGTGCGCAGCACTGACCGGAGGGGTGGGCTATGATGCGGTAGGCACGTGGCACGGTGTACCGGCGCCCGTTTGGTGTCCTGGGAACCCTGCACACATCATTTGGGGCTGTGAGTGAAACTCTGGCCGGATCTCCTCGCGGATGGAACTCGAATAGGCGATAAACCTGGACTAGAGACTTGAGTGTTTAGGTAGGTCGTGGTCTACACCCACGTCGACTTTCGCTTGAAGTCTGCCGAGCACATGTCGTGTGCAGACGCTAAGTGGTGGAAACATGTATGAAGAAGTACACCCCTGCAGGGTTAACATCATCTATTCTAATAGCCGTGTCCGCGGTAAAGGACTTCTGGGTTGCCTATAACAGTTCATAGACAAGTGAAAGTGGATACTCTAAAATACGCAAGATAAGCGTGAGTGCTATGGATGGCGTCCTCGTAGGGAGACGGGAGCGGATCCATAGTGGTGTATTGATATGGTGAATATGTGGACTCGTGTGCGCCACCTCAAAAGAGTTACTTGCAGTCGTAGTTCAGGATAGCCACCGAGTCAAAGCTGGCTTGCTGCAGTTAAACCCCACCATCCCCTTTGTTGATAATGATGCATATGTAGTTAGTTCTGATGTAAGTCTTGCTGGGTACATTTGTACTCACGTTTGCCTATTTTATGTTTTTGCAGAGAGACTTCGGTCTCGTTAGTAGTTCCGCATGGACTTTGACGTTTAACTTGATACCTCAGCTACGATCTTGTGCCCTCGGCAGGATCTGGTAGATAGTCAGGCTTTCAAGCCTTTTTCATTTGTAGATGTCTGTACTCGGACATGTTAAGCTTCCGCATGTGCTTTGATTTGTATGCTCTGAATGTTGGGTCATGTGACCTATGTTTGTAATATCTTGCTCCTCGGAGCCTATTGAATAAATACTTGAGTCGTAGAGTCATGTTGTGATGCCATGTTGTATTTGCACATATCGAGCATATTGTGTGTATGTTATTGAAATGCTTGGTATGTGTGGGATCTGTCTATCTAGTTGTTTATCCTTAGTAGCCTCTCTTACCGGGAAATGTCTCCTAGTGCTTCCACTGAGCCATGGTAGCTTGCTACTGCTCCGGAACACTTAGGCTGGCCGGCATGTGTCCTTCTTCGTTCCTGTGTCTGTCCCTTCGGGGAAATGTCACGCGATGAATACCGGAGTCCTGTTAGCCTGCTACAGCCCGGTTCACCAGAGTCCTGCTAGCCCAGTGCTACAGCCTGGATTCACTCGCTGATGACCGACACGTTCGATGTTGGGTCATGGATGCCTGTCCCTGTAAGTTTGTGCCACTTTGGGTTTACAACTAGCCATGTCAGCCCGGGCTCCTTATCATATGGATGCTAGCGACACTATCATATACGTGTGCCAAAAGGCGCAAACGGTCCCGGGCAAAGGTAAGGCGACACCCGTGGGAATACCGTGCGTGAGGCCGCAAAGTGATATGAGGTGTTACATGCTAGATCGATGTGGCATTGAGTCGGGGTCCTGACAGAGGAAGGAGGAGGAGAGAAGAAGGAAAATGGGGGGCCGGCCCCCCAAACCCTAAACCAATTCGATTTGGGACTAAGGGGGGGCACCACTGGCCCGCTGCCTCTTATCTCCACTATGGCCCATTAAGGCCCATAGACTCCCCGGGGGGTTTCGGTAACCTCCCGGTACTCTGACAAATATCCGATACATTTTAGAACCCTTCCAGTGTCCGAATATAACCTTCCACTATATCAATCTCTATGGCTTCACCATTTCGAGATTCCTTGTCTCGTCCGTGATCTCATCTAGGACTCCGAACAAACTTCGGTCATCAAAAATACATAACTCATAATACATATCGTCATCGAAATTTAAGCGTGCGGACCCTACGGGTTCGAGAACTATGTAGACATGACCGAGACATATCTCCGGTGAATAACCAATAGCGGAACCTGGATGCTCATATTGGTTCCTACATATTCTTCGAAGATCTTTATCGGTCAAACCGCATAACAACATATGTTGTTCCCTTTGTTATCGGTATGTTACTTGCCCCAGATTCGATCGTCGGTATCTTAATACCTAGTTCAATCTCATTACCGGCAAGTCTATTTACTCGTTTTGTAATATATTTTTTTGACCGTGCGTTTTGTAATATTTCATCCCGCAACTAACTCATTAGTCACAATGCTTGCAAGGCTTATACTGATGAGTATTACCGAGAGGGCCCAGAGATACCTCTCCGATACACGAAGTGACAAGTCCTAATCTCGATCTATGCCAACCCAACAAACACCTTTGGAGACACTTGTAGAGCATCTTATAATCACCTAGTTATGTTTTGATGTTTGATAGCACACAAGATCTTCCTCCGGTATTTGGGAGTTGCATAATCTCATAGTCCGAGGAACTTGTATAAGTCATGAAGAAAGAAGTGGCAATGAAACTGACACGATCATAATGCTAAGCTAATGGATGGGTCATGTCCATCACATCATTCTCTTAATGATGTGATCCCATTAATTGAATGACAACACATGTCTATGGTTAGGAAACATAACCATCTTTGATAAACGAGCTAGTCAAGTAGAGGCATACTAGGGACAATATGTTTTGTCTATGTATTCATACATGTACTAAGTTTCCGGTTAATACAATTCTAGCATGAATAATAAACATTTATCATGAATTAAGGAAGTAAATAATAACTTTATTATTGCCTCTAGGGCATATTTCCTTCAGTCTCCCACTTGCACTAGAGTCAATAATATAGTTCACATCACCATGTGATTTAACACCAATATTCACATTTGTATGTGATTAACACCCACAGTTCACATCGTCATGTGGCCAACACCCAAAGGGTCTACTAGAGTCAATAATCTAGTTAACATCGCTATGTGATTAACACCCAAAGAGTACTAAGGTGTGATCATGTTTTGCTCTTGAGAGAAGTTTAGTCAACGGGTCTGTCACATTCAGAGCCGTATGTATTTTGCAAATATTCTATGTCTACAATGCTCTACATGGAGCTACTCTAGATAATTGCTCCCACTTTCTATATGTATCCAGATTGAGACTTCGAGTCATCTGGATCGGTGTAAAAGCTTGCATCAATGTAACTCTTTACGACGAGCTCTTTTATCACCTCCATAATCGGGAAATATTTCCTTAGTCCTCATTAAGGGTAATCTTGGCCGCTGTCCAGTGATCTACTCCTAGATCAAAATTGTACTCCCTTGCCAAACTCAGGGCAGGGTACACAATAGGTCTGATACACAGCACATCATACTTTATAGAACCTATGACTGTGGCATAGGGAATGAATTTCATTCTCTTTCTATTTTCTGCCGTGGTCGGCTTTGAGTCTTACTCAACTTTATACCTTGTAATACAGGGAAGAACCCTTTCTTTGACTGATCCATTTTGAACTTCTTCAAAACTTTTACCAAGGTATGTGCTTTTGTGAAAGTCAAATTAAGCGTCTTGATCTATCTCTATAGATCTTGATGCCCAATATGTAAGCAGCTTCACCGAGGTCTTTCATTGAAAAACTCTTATTCAAGTATCCCTTTATGCTATCCAGATATTCTATATTATTTCCAATCAAAAATATGTCATCCACATATAATATTAGAAATGCTACAGAGCTCCCACTCACTTTCTTGTAAATACAGGCTTCACCGCAAGTCTGTATAAAACTATATGCTTTGATCAACTCATCAAAGCGTATATTCCAACTCCGAGATGCTTGCACCAGTCCATAGATGGATCGCTGGAGCTTGTACACCTTGTTAGTACCTTTAGGATTAACAAAACCTTCTGGTTGCATCATATACAACTCTTCTTTAAAAAATATCCATTTAAGGAATGCAGTTTTGACATCGATTTGCCAGATTTCATCAAATGTGGCAATTGCTAACATGATTCGAACAGACTTAAGCATCGCTACGGGTTAGAAAGTCTCATCATAGTCAACTCCTTGAACTTTGTCGAAAACCTTTTTCCGACAAGTCGAGCTTTTGTAGATAGTAACATTACTATCAATCTACTTATTCCTCTTGAAGATCCATTTATTTTCCATGGCTTGTCGATCATCGGGCAAATCCACCAAAGTCCTCACTTTTTCTCATACATGGATCCTATCTCAGATTTCATGGCCTCAAGCCATTTCGCGGGATCTGGGGTCGTCATCACTTCCTCATAGTTCGTCGGTTCATCATGGTCTATTAACATGATTTTTAGAATAGGATCGCCGTACCACTCTGGTGCGGACCGTACTCTGGAAGACCTACGAGTTTATGTAGTAACTTGATCTGAAGTTTCGTGATCATAATCATTAGCTTCCTCACTAATTGGTGTAGGAATCACTGGAACTGATTTCTGTGATGAACTAGTTTCCAATTTGGGAGAAGGTACAATTACCTTATCAAGATCTACTTTCCTCCCACTCACTTCTTTCGAGAGAAACTCCTTCTCTAGAAAGGATCCATTTTAGCAACAAAGATTTTGCCTTTGGATCTATGATAAAAGGTGTACCCAACAATTTCCTTTGGGTATCCTATGAAGATGCACTTCACCGATTTGGGTTCGAGCTTATCAGGTTGAAGCTTTTTCACTTAAGAATCGCAGCCCCAAATTTTAAGAAACGAAAACTTTGGTTTCTTGCCAAACCACAGTTCATAAGGCGTCGTCTCAATGGATTTCGATGCTGCCCTATTTAACGTGAATGCAGCTATCTCTAATGCATAACCCCAAAATGACAGTGGTAAATCGGTAAGATACATCATAGATCGCACCATATCCAATAAAGTGCGGTTAGGATGTTCGGACACACCATCACGCTATGGTGTTCCATGTGACGTGAGCTTGTGAAACTATTCTACATTGTTTTAAATGAAGGCCAAACTTGTAACTTAAATATTCTCCTCTATGATAAGATTGTAGAAACTTTATTTTCTTGTTACGATGATTCTCCACTTCACTCTGAGATTCTTTGAACTTTTCAAATGTTTCAAACTTGTGTTTCATTAAGTAGATATACCCATATCTGCTCAAATCATCTGCGAAGGTCAGAAAATAACGATACCCGCCACGAGCATCAACACTCATTGGACTGCATACATCGGTATGTCTTATTTCCAATAAGTCACTAGCTCGTTCCAATGTTCCGGAGAATGGAGTTTTAGTCATCTTGCCCATAAGGCACGGTTCGCAAGCATCAAATTATTCATAGTCAAGTGATTCCAAAAGTCCATCTTTATGGAGTTTCTTCATGCGTTTTACACCGATATGACCCAAACGAGAGTGCCACAAATATGTTGCATTATCATTATCAACATTGCATCTTTTGGCATCAATATTATGAATATGTGTATCACTACGATCAAGATTCAATAAACCATCAACATTGGGTGGATGACCATAGATGGTTTTATTCATGTAAACAGAATAACAATTTATTCTCTGTCTCAGATGAATAATCGTATCGCAATAAACATGATCTAATCATATTTATGCTCAACACAAACACCAAATAACATTTATTTAGGTTCAACACTAACCTTGAAAGTATAGGGAGTTTGCGATGATGATCATATCAATCTTGGAACCACTTCCAACACACATCATCACTTCACCCTCAACTAGTCTCTGTTTATTCTGTAACTCCTGTTTCGAGTTACTAATCTTAGCAACCGAACAAGTATCAAATACCCAGGGGCTACTATAAACACTAGTAAGGTACACATCAATAACCTGTATATAAAATATACCCTTGTTCACTTTGCCATCCTTCTTATCTACCAAATATTCAGGGCATTTCCACTTCCAGTGAACATTTCCTTTGCAGTAGAAGCACTCAGTTTCAGGCTTTGGTCCAGCTTTGGGCTTCTTCACGGGAGTGAAAACTTGCTTGTCATTCTACTTGAAGTTCCCTTTCTTTCCCTTTGACCTTTTCTTGAAACTAGTGGTCTTGTCAATCATCAACACTTGATGCTCTTTCTTGATTTCTACCTTCATCGATTTCAACATCACGAAGAGCTCGGGAATCGTTTTCGTCATCCCTTGGATACTATAGTTCATCATGAAGTTTCAGTAACTTGGTGATGGTGACTAGAGAACTCTGTCAATCACTATTTTTTCTGGAAGATTAACTCCCACATGATTCAATTGATTATAGTACCCAGACAATCCGAGCACATGCTCACTGCTTGAGCTATTCTCCTCCATCTTTTAGCTATAGAACTTGTTGGAGACTCCATATCTCTCATATGGTCCATGACGTTCAAAACGTCTTTGAAGTCCCGATTCTAAGCCGTTAAGCACGGTGCACTAAACTATCAAGTAGTCATCATATTGAGCTAGCCAAACGTTCATAATGTCTGCATCAGCTCCTGCAATAGGTATGTCACCAAGCGGTGCATCAAGGACATAATTCTTCTGTGCAGAATGAGGATAAACCTCAGATCTCGGACCCAGTCCGCATCATTGCTACTATCATCTTTCAATTTAGTTTTCTCTAGGAACACATATAAAAACATAGGGAAGGAACAATGCGAGCTATTGATCTACAAAATTATTTGCAAAATACTATCAGGACTAAGTTCATGATAAATTAAAGTTCAATTAATCATATTACTTAAGAACTCCCACTTAGATAGACATCCCTCTAATCATCTAAGTGATCATGTGATCGAAATAACTAAACCATGTCCGATCATCACGTGAGATGGAGTAGTTTTCAATGGTGAACATCACTATGTTGATCATATCTACTATAAGATTCACGTTCGACCTTTCGGTCTCAGTGCTCTGAGGCCATATCTACATATTCTAGGCTCGTCAAGTTTAACCCGAGTATTCTGCATGTGCAAAACTGGCTTGCACCCGTTGTATGTGAACATAGAGCTTATCACACCCGATCATCATGTGGTGTCTCGGCACGAAGAACTATAGCAACGGTGCATACTTAGGGAGAACGCTTATACCTTGAAATTTAGTAAGGGATCGTCTTATAATGCTACCGTCGTACTAAGCAAAATAAGATGCATAAAAGATGAACATCACATGTAATCAAAATATGTGACATGATATGGCCATCATCATCTTGTGCTCATGATCTCCATCACCGAAGCATCATCATGATCTCCAACGTCACCGGCGTGACACCTTGATCTCCATCATAGTGTCGTTGTCGTATCGCCAACTATTGTTACTAAGACTATTGCTACCGCATAGTGATAAAGTAAAACAATTACATGGCGATTGCATTGCATACAATAAAGCGACAACCATATGGCTCCTGCCAGTTGTCGATAACTTTGTGACAGAACATGATCATCTCATACAACAATTTATATCATATCATGCTTGACCATATCACATCACAGCAAGCCTACAAAAACAAGTTAGACGTCCTCTACTTTGTTGTTACAAGTTTTACGTGGCTTCTATAGGCTTCTAGTAAGAACCGTTCTTACCTATGCATCAAAACCACAACTATTTTTCGTCAAGTGTGTTGTTTTAACCTTCAACAAGGACCGAGTGTACCCACACTCGATTCAACTAAAATTGGAGAAACAGACACTCACCAGCCACCTATCTGCAAAGCACGTCGGTGGAACCACTCTCGCGTAAGCGTACGTGTAATGTCGGTATGAGCCGCTTCATCCAACAATACCGCGGAATCAAAGTATGACATGCTGGTAAGAAGTATGACTATTATCGCCCACAAATCTTTGTGTTGTACTCATGCATATAACATCTACGCATAGACCTGGCTCGGATGCCACTATTGGGGAACGCGTAATTTCAAAAAACTTCCTACGATCACGCAAGATCTATCTATGTGATGCATAGCAACGAGAGGGGAGAGTGTGTCCATGTACCTTCGTAGACCAAAAGCGGAAGCGTTATGACAACGCGGTTGATGTAGTCGTACGTCTTCATGATCCGAAGATCCAAGTACCGAACGTACGGCACCCCCGCGTTCAGCACACGTTCAGCTCGATAACGTCCCTCGTACTCTTGATCCAGTTGAGGCCGAGGGTGAGTTCCGTCAGCATGACAGCGTGGCGACGGTGATGATGATGCTACCGGCACAGGGCTTCGTCTAAGCTCCGCAACGGTATGATCGAGGTGTGTAACTGTGGAGGGGGCACCGCACACGGCTAAAAGATCAACTTGTGTTGTCTGTTGTGTCTTTGGGTGCCCCCTTCCCCACGTATATAAAGGAGGGAGGGAGGAAGAGGCCGGCCAAGAGGAGGCGCGCCCAAGGGGGGGATCCTACTACAAGTAGGTTTGGCTCCCCCCTTTCCTATTCCTATTAGGAGAAGGAGGAAGGAGGAGGAGAGAAGAAGGAAAAGGGGGGACCGGCCCCCCAAACCCTAAACCAATTCGGTTTGGGCCTGGGAGGCCGCGCCCCACCACTTGCCCGCTGCCTCCTATCTCCACTATGGCCCATTAAGGCCCATAGACTCCCCGGGGGGTTCCGATAACCTCGCGGTATTCCAAAAATTATCCGATACATTTTGGAACCCTGCCGGTGTCCGAATATAACCTTCCAATATATCAATCTTTATGTCTCGACCATTTCGAGACTCCTCGTCATGTCCGTGATCTCATCCTGGAATCCGAACAAACTTCGGTCGTCAAAAACACATAACTCATAATGCATAAACTTCGGCCTCAGGAGGGGCACCACTGGCCCGCTGCCTCTTATCTCCACTATGGCCCATTAAGGCCGATAGACACCCCGGGGGGTTCCGGTAACCTCCCGGTACTCCGAAAAATATCCGATACATTTCGGAACCCTTCTGGTGTCAGAATTGAAGGAAATTTGCCCTAGAGGCACTAATAAAGTTATTAAACCTTTCCTCATATCATGATAAATGTTTATTATTCATGCTAGAATTGTATTAACCGGAAACATGATACATGTGTGAATACATAGACAAACATAGTGTCACTAGTATGCCTCTACTTGACTAGCTCATTGATCAAAGATGGTTATGTTTCCTAACCATAGGCATGTGTTGTCATTTGATTAATGGGATCACATCATTAGGAGAATGATGTGATTGACTTGACCCATTCCGTTAGCTTAGCACTTGATCGTTTAGTATGTTGCTATTGCTTTCTTCATGACTTATACAAAGTTCCTGCAACTATAAGATTGTGCAACTTGTTGGAAATATGCCCTAGAGGCAATAATAAAAGCATTATTATTATATTTCCTTGTTCATGATAATTGTCTTTTATTCATGCTATAATTGTATCATCCGGAAATCGTAATACATGTGTGAATACATAGACCACAATACGTCCCTAGTAAGCCTCTAGTTGACTAGCTCGTGGGTCAACAGATAGTCATGGTTTCCTGACTATGGACATTAGATGTCGTTGACAACGGGATCACATCATTAGGAGAATGATGTGATGGACAAGACCCAATCCTAAGGATAGCACAAGATCGTGTAGTTCATTTTGCTAGAGCTTTTCCAATGTCAAGTATCTCTTCCTTAGACCATGAGATCGTGTAACTCTCGGATACCGTAGGAGTGCTTTGGGTGTACCAAACGTCACAACGTAACTGGGTGACTATAAAGGTGCACTAAAGGTATCTCCGAAAGTGTCTGTTGGGTTGACACGGATCGAGACTGGGATTTGTCACTCCGTATGACGGAGAGGTATATCTGGGCCCACTCGGTAATGCATCATCATAATGAGCTCAAAGTGACCAAGTGTTTGGTCACGGGATCATGCATTACGGTAAGAGTAAAGTGACTTGCCGGTAACGAGACTGAACGAGGTATTGGGATACCGACGATCGAGTCTCGGGCTTGTAACGTACCGATTGACAAAGGGAATAGTATACGGGGTTGCTTGAATCCTCGACATCATGGTTCATCCGATGACATCATCGAGGAGCATGTGGGAGCCAACATAGGTATCCAGATCCTACTGTTGGTTATTGATCGGAGAGCCGTCTCGGTCATGTCTGCGTGTCTCCCGAACCCGTAGGGTCTACACACTTAAGGTTCGGTGACGCTAGGGTTATTAGGAAGACTTGTATGTGATTACCGAATGTTGTTCGGAGTCCCAGATAAGATCCCGGACGTCACGAGGAGTTCCGGAAGGGTCCGGAGGTAAAGATTTATATATGGGAAGTTGTCATGCGGACACCGGAAAGTTTCGAGGGCATATCGGTATTATACCGGGGCCACCGGAGGGGTTCTGGGGGTCCACCAGGAGGGGCCACCCCTCTTGGTGGGCCACATGGGCCGCGTGGGGCAGGGCACCAGCCCCTAGAGGGCTGGGCGCGCCCCCCCTTGGGCCCATGCGCCTAGGGTTGGGGGGGGGAACCCTAGAGGGGGCGCCCCCTTTGCTTGGGGGGCAAGTCCCCCCTCCCTGGCCGCCGCCCCCCCCTCTAGATCCCATCTAGAGGGGCCGGCCCCCCTTGCCCCTTCCCCTATAAATAGAGGGGTGAGGGGAGGGCTACAACACACAACCCAAGGCGCAGCCCCTCCCCTCCCCAACACCTCTCCTCCGTCACGAGCTTGGCGAAGCCCTGCCGGAGTGCTGCTTCTCCACCAACACCACGCCGTCGTGCTACCATTGGAGCTGTCTTCCTCAACCTCTCCTTCCTCCTTGCTGGATCAAGACGGAGGAGACATCGTCCGTTCCGTACGTGTGTTGAACGTGGAGGTGTTGTCCATTTGGCACTTGGTCATCGGTGATCTGAATCACGTCGAGTACGACTCCATCATCACCCTTCCCTTGAACGCTTCCGCACGCGATATACAAGTGGTATGTAGATGCAAACTCACTCCCTTGACTCGTTGCTTAGATGAACTCATAGATGGATCTTGGTGAAACTGTAGGAAAATTTTTAATTTTCTGCAACGTTCCCCAACAGTGGCATCATGAGCTAGGTTTATGCGTAGTTCTCTATTGCACGAGTAGAACACAATTTTGTTGTGGGTGTAGATCTTGTCAACTTGCTTACTGCTACTAGTCTTATCTTGCTTCAGCGGTATTGTGGGATGAAGCGGCCCGGACCAACCTTACACGTACGCTTACGTGAGACCGGTTCCACCGACTGACATGCACTAGTTGCATATGGTGGCTGGCGGGTGTCTGTCTCTCCCACTTTAGTTGGAGCGGATTCGATGAAAAGGGTCCTTATGAAGGGTAAATAGAAGTTGACAAAATCACGTTGTGGTTATTCGTAGGTAAGAAAACGTTCTTGCTAGAACCCAATTGCAGCCACGTAAAAGATGCAACAACAATTAGAGGACGTCTAACTTGTTTTTGCAGCAATTGTCATGTGATGTGATATGGCCAGAAGTTGTGATGAATGATGAATGATATATTGTGATGTATGAGATCATGTTCTTGTAATAGGAATCACGACTTGCATGTCGATGAGTATGACAACCGGCAGGAGCCATAGGAGTTGTCTTTATTTTTTGTATGACCTGCGTGTCATTGAAGAACGCCATGTAAATTACTTTACTTTATTGCTAAACGCGTTAGCCATAGAAGTAGAAGTAGTCGTTGGCGTGACAACTTCATGAAGACACAATGATGGAGATCATGATGATGGAGATCATGGTGTCATGCCGGTGACGAAGATGATCATGGAGCCCCGAAGATGGAGATCGAAGGAGCTATATGATATTGGCCATATCATGTCACTACTATATAATTGCATGTGATGTTTATTATGTTTTATGCATCTTGTTTACTTAGAACGGCGGTAGTAAATAAGATGATCCCTTATAATAATTTCAAGAAAGTGTTCCCCCTAACTGTGCACCGTTGCTAAAGTTCGTCGTTTCGAAGCACCACGTGATGATCGGGTGTGATAGATCCTTACGTTCACATACAACGGGTGTAAGACATATTTACACATGCAGAACACTTAGGGTTAACTTGACGAGCCTAGCATGTACAGACATGGCCTCGCAACACAGAGACCGAAAGGTCGAACACGAGTCGTATGGAAGAAACGATCGACATGGAGATGTTCACCGACGATGACTAGTCCGTCTCACGTGATGATCGGACACGGCCTAGTCGACTCGGATCGTGTAACACTTAGATGACTAGAGGAATGTCTAATCTGAGTGGGAGTTCATTACAATAATTTGATTAGATGAACTTAATTATCATGAACTTAGTCTAAAACCTTTGCAAATATGTCTTGTAGATCAAATGGCCAACGCTCATGTCAACATGAACTTCAACGCGTTCCTAGAGAAAACCAAGCTGAAAGATGATGGCAGCAACTATACGGACTGGGTCCGGAACCTGAGGATCATCCTCATAGCTGCCAGGAAACAATATGTCCTAGAAGGACCGCTAGGTGACGCTCCCGTCCCAGAGAACCAAGACATTATGAATGCTTGACAGTCTCGCGCTGATGATTACTCCCTCGTTCAGTGCGGGCATGCTTTACAGCTTAGAACTGGGGCTCCAAAAGCGTTTTGAGCAACACGGAGCATTTGAGATGTTCGAGGAGCTGAAACTAGTTTTCCAAGCTCATGCCCGGGTTGAGAGATATGAAGTCTCCGACAAGTTCTATAGTTGTAAGATGGAGGAAAATAGTTCTGTCAGTGAGCATATACTCAAAATGTCTGGGTTGCACAACCGCCTGTCCCAGCTGGACATTAACCTCCCGGATGAGGCGGTCATTGACAGAATCCTTCAGTCGCTCCCACCAAGCTACAAGAGCTTTGTGATGAACTGCAATATGCAGGGGATGGTGAAGACCATTCCTGAAGTATTTTCAATGCTGAAGTCAGCAGAGGTTGAAATCAAGAAAGAACATCAAGTGTTGATGGTCAATAAGACCACTAAGTTCAAGAAGGGCAAGGGTAAGAAGAACTTCAAGAAGGACGGCAAAGATGTTGCCGCGCCCGGTAAGCCAGTTGCCGGGAAGAAGTCAAAGAATGGACCCAAGCCTGAAACTGAGTGCTTTTATTGCAAGGGGAAGGGTCACTGGAAGCGGAACTGCCCCAAATACTTAGCAGACAAGAAGGCCGGCAACACTAAAGGTATATTTGATATACATGTAATTGATGTGTACCTTACCAGTACTCGTAGTAACTCCTGGGTATTTGATACCGGTGCCGTTGCTCACATTTGTAACTCACAGCAGGAGCTGCGGAATAAGCGGAGACTGGCGAAGGACGAGGTGACGATGCGCGTCGGGAATGGTTCCAAGGTCGATGTGATCGCCGTCGGCACGCTACCTCTACATTTACCTACGGGATTAGTTTTAAACCTCAATAATTGTTATTTAGTGCCAAGTTTGAGCATGAACATTGTATCTGGATCTCGTTTAATACGAGATGGCTACTCATTTAAATCCGAGAATAATGGTTGTTCTATTTATATGAGAGATATGTTTTATGGTCATGCCCCGATGGTCAATGGTTTATTCTTAATGAATCTCGAACGTAATGTTACACATATTCATAGCGTGAATACCAAAAGATGTAAAGTTGATAACGATAGTCCCACATACTTGTGGCACTGCCGCCTTGGTCACATTGGTGTCAAGCGCATGAAGAAGCTCCATGCTGATGGACTTTTAGAGTCTCTCGATTATGAATCATTTGACACATGCGAACCATGCCTCATGGGCAAAATGACCAAGACCCCGTTCTCCGGAACAATGGAGCGAGCAACCAACTTGTTGGAAATCATACATACCGATGTGTGCGGTCCAATGAGCGTTGAGGCTCGCGGAGGATATCGTTATGTTCTCACTCTCACTGATGACTTGAGTAGATATGGGTATGTCTACTTGATGAAACACAAGTCTGAGACCTTTGAAAAGTTCAAGGAATTTCAGAATGAAGTAGAGAATCAACGTGACCGAAAGATAAAATTCTTACGATCGGATCGTGGAGGAGAATATTTAAGTCACGAATTTGGTACACACTTAAGAAAATGTGGAATCGTTTCACAACTCACGCCGCCTGGAACACCTCAGCGTAACGGTGTGTCCGAACGTCGTAATCGCACTCTATTGGATATGGTGCGATCTATGATGTCTCTTACCGATTTACCGCTATCATTTTGGGGATACGCTCTAGAGACAGCTACATTCACTTTAAATAGGGCACCGTCTAAATCCGTTGAGACGACACCGTATGAATTATGGTTTGGGAAGAAACCTAAGCTGTCGTTTCTAAAAGTTTGGGGATGCGATGCTTATGTCAAGAAACTTCAACCTGAAAAGCTCGAACCCAAGTCGGAAAAATGCGTCTTCATAGGATACCCTAAAGAAACCATTGGGTATACCTTCTACTTAAGATCCGAGGGCAAGATCTTTGTTGCCAAGAACGGATCCTTTCTGGAAAAAGAGTTTCTCTCGAAAGAAGTAAGTGGGAGGAAAGTAGAACTCGATGAAGTACTACCTCTTGAACGGGATAGTAGTGCAGCTCAGGAAAATGTTCCTGTGATGCCTACACCAACTGAAGAGGAAAATAATGATGATGATCAAGGTACTTCAGATCAAGTTGCTACTGAACTTCGTAGGTCCACAAGGACACGTTCCGCACCAGAGTGGTACGGCAACCCTGTCCTGGAAATCATGTTGTTGGACAACGGTGAACCTTCGAACTATGAAGAAGCAATGGCGGGCCCAGATTCCAACAAATGGCTAGAAGCCATGAAATCGAGATAGAATCCATGTATGAAAACAAAGTATGGACTTTGACTGACTTGCCCGATGATCGGCGAGCGATAGAAAACAAATGGATCTTTAAGAAGAAGACGGACGCGGATGGAAATGTCACCATCTATAAAGCTCGACTTGTCGCTAAGGGTTATCGGCAAGTTCAAGGGATTGACTACGATGAGACTTTCTCTCCCGTAGCGAAGCTTAAGTCCGTCCGAATCATGTTAGCAATTGCCGCATACTATGATTATGAGATATGGCAGATGGACGTCAAAACGGCATTCCTTAACGGGCATCTTAAGGAAGAACTGTATATGATGCAGCCGGAGGGTTTTGTCGATCCTAAGAATGCTAACAAAGTATGCAAGCTCCAGCGATCCATTTATGGGCTGGTGCAAGCATCTCGGAGTTGGAACATTCGCTTTGATGAGATGATCAAAGCGTTTGGGTTTATGCAGACTTATGGAGAAGCCTGCGTTTACAAGAAAGTGAGTGGGAGCTCTGTAGCATTTCTCATATTATATGTAGATGACATACTTTTGATGGGAAATGATATAGAACTTTTGGACAGCATTAAGGCCTACTTGAATAAGTGTTTTTCAATGAAGGACCTTGGAGAAGCTGCTTATATATTAGGCATCAAGATCTATAGAGATAGATCGAGACGCCTCATAGGTCTTTCACAAAGCACATACCTTGATAAGATTTTGAAGAAGTTCAAAATGGATCAGTCCAAGAAGGGGTTCTTGCCTGTATTGCAAGGTGTGAGATTGAGCTCGGCTCAATGCCCGACCACGGCAAAAGATAAAGAAGAGATGAGTGTCATCCCCTATGCTTCAGCCATAGGATCTATTATGTATGCCATGCTGTGTACCAGACCTGATGTAAACCTTGCCGTAAGTTTGGTAGGAAGGTACCAAAGTAATCCCGGCAAGGAACACTGGACAGCGGTCAAGAATATCCTGAAGTACCTGAAAAGGACAAAGGACATGTTTCTCGTTTATGGAGGTGACGAAGAGCTCGTCGTAAAGGGTTACGTCGACGCTAGCTTCGACACAGATCTGGATGACTCTAAGTCACAAACTGGATACGTGTATATGTTGAATGGTGGAGCAGTAAGCTGGTGCAGCTGCAAGCAGAGCGTCGTGGCGGGATCTACATGTGAAGCGAAGTACATGGCAGCCTCGGAGGCAGCGCATGAAGCTATTTGGGTGAAGGAGTTCATCACCGACCTAGGAGTCATACCCAATGCGTCGGGGCCGATCAAACTCTTCTGTGACAACACTGGAGCTATTGCCCTTGCCAAGGAGCCCAGGTTTCACAAGAAGACCAGGCACATCAAGCGTCGTTTCAACTCCATCCGTGAAAATGTTCAAGATGGAGACATAGATATTTGCAAAGTACATACGGATCTGAATGTAGCAGATCCGCTGACTAAACCTCTCTCGCGAGCAAAACATGATCAACACCAGAACTCTATGGGTGTTCGATTCATCACAATGTAACTAGATTATTGACTCTAGTGCAAGTGGGAGACTGTTGGAAATATGCCCTAGAGGCAATAATAAAAGCATTATTATTATATTTCCTTGTTCATGATAATTGTCTTTTATTCATGCTATAATTGTATTATCCGGAAATCGTAATACACGTGTGAATACATAGACCACAATACGTCCCTAGTAAGCCTCTAGTTGACTAGCTCGTTGGTCAACAGATAGTCATGGTTTCCTGACTATGGACATTAGATGTCGTTGACAACGGGATCACATCATTAGGAGAATGATGTGATGGACAAGACCCAATCCTAAGCATAGCACAAGATCCTGTAGTTCGTTTTGCTAGAGCTTTTCCAATGTCAAGTATCTCTTCCTTAGACCATGAGATCGTGTAACTCCCGGATACCGTAGGAGTGCTTTGGGTGTACCAAACGTCACAACGTAACTGGGTGACTATAAAGGTGCACTACAGGTATCTCCGAAAGTGTCTGTTGGGTTGACACGGATCGAGACTGGGATTTGTCACTCCGTATGACGGAGAGGTATCTCTGGGCCCACTCGGTAATGCATCATCATAATGAGCTCAAAGTGACCAAGTGTTTGGTCACGGGATCATGCATTACGGTACGAGTAAAGTGACTTGCCGGTAACGAGACTGAACGAGGTATTGGGATACCGACGATCGAGTCTCGGGCTTGTAACGTACAGATTGACAAAGGGAATAGTATACGGGGTTGCTTGAATCCTCGACATCGTGGTTCATCCGATGACATCATCGAGGAGCATGTGGGAGCCAACATGGGTATCCAGATCCCGCTGTTGGTTATTGAACGCTTCCGCACTTGGTCATCGGTGATCTGAATCACGTCGAGTACGACTCCATCATCACCCTTCCCTTGAACGCTTCCGCACGCGATATACAAGTGGTATGTAGATGCAAACTCACTCCCTTGACTCGTTGCTTAGATGAACTCATAGATGGATCTTGGTGAAACCGTAGGAAAAATTTTAATTTTCTGCAACGTTCCCCAACACAACTCCCGTTTACCAGAGGAACACTTTGTGTGCTACCAAACGTTACAACGTAACTGGGTGATTATAAACGTGCTCTACAGGTGTCTCCAAAGGTACATGTTGAGTTGGCATAATTCGAGATTAGGTTTTGTCACTCCGATTGTCGGAGAGGTATCTCTGGGCCTTCTCGATAATACTCATCACCTAAGCCTTGCAAGCATTGTAACTAATGAGTTAGTTATGAAATGATGTATTACGGAACGAGTAAAGAGACTTGCCGGCAACGAGATTGAACTAGGTATTGGATACCGACGATCGAATCTCGGGCAAGTAACATACCGATGACAAAGGGAACAACGTATGTTGTTATGCGGTTTGACCGATAAAGATCTTCGTAGAATATGTACGAACCAATATGAACATCCAGGTTCCACTATTGGTTATTGACCGAGAATAGTTCTAGGTCATGTCTACATAGTTCTCGAACCCGTAGGGTCCGCACACTTAACGTTACGATGACAGTTTTATTATGAGTTTATAAGTTTTGATGTACCGAAGGTTGTTCGGAGTCCCGGATGTGATCACGGACATGACGAGGAGTCTCGAAATGGTCGAGACATAAAGATTGATATATTGGATGACTATATTCGGACACCGGAAGTGTTCCGGGTGTTTTCGGAGAAAAACCGGAGTGCCGGAGGGTTACCGGAACCCCCCCGGGAACTAATGGGCCTTGTTGGGCCCTAGTGGAGAGAGAGAGAGGGGCCGGCCAGGGCAAGAGGCGCGCCCCCTCCCCTTGAGTCCGAATAGGACAAGGAAGGGGGGGGGCGCCCCCCTTGCCTTTCCCGTCTCCCACTCCTTCCTTCCCCTCCTTCTTGGAATAGGAAAGGGAGGGGGCAAACCTACTTGGAGTAGGTTTCCCCCTCCTAGGGCGCGCCTCCCCCTTGGCTGGCCCCTCCTCCTCTCCCCTTTTATATACGGGGGAGGGGGGCACCCCATAGACACACAAGTTGATCTACGGATCGTTCCTTAGCCGTGTGCGGTGGCCCCCTCCACCATATTTCACCTCGGTCATATCATCGCGGAGTTTAGGCGAAGCCCTGCGCCGGTAGAACATCATCATCGTCACCACGCCGTCGTGCTGACGGAACTCATCCCTGACGCTTTGCTGGATTGGAGCCCGGGGGACGCCATCGAGCTGGACGTGTGCTGAACACGGAGGTGCCGTACGTTCGGTGCTTGGATCGGTCGAATCATGAAGACGTACGACTACATCAACCGCGTTGTCATAACGCTTCCGCTTGACGGTCTACGAGGGTACATAGACAATACTCTCCCCTCTCGTTGCTATGTCATCACCATGATCTTGCGTGTGCGTAGGAATTTTTTTGAAATTACTACGTTCCCCAACACGAATATAACCTTCCAATATATCAATCTTTATGGCTTCACCATTTCTAGATTCCTTGTCACGTCCGTGATCTCATCTAGGACTCCGAACAAACTTCGGTCATCAAAAACACATAACTCATAATACAAATCGTCATCGAAATTTAAGCGTGCGGACCCTACGGGTTCAAGAACTATGTAGACATGACCGAGACACATCTCCGGTCAATAACCAATGGCGGAACCTGGATGCTCATATTGGTTCCTTATTCTTCGAAGATCTTTATCGGTCAAACCGCATAACAACATACGTTGTTCCCTTTGTCCTCGGTATGTTACTTGCCCGAGATTCGATTGTCGGTATCTTAATACCTAGTTCAATCTCGTTATCGGAAAGTATCTTTACTCGTTCCGTAATACTTCATCCCGCAACTAACTCATTAGTCACAATGCTTGCAAGGCTTATAGTGATGAGTATTACCGAGAGGGCCCAGAGATACCTCTCCGAAACACGGAGTGACAAATCCTAATCTTGATCTATGCCAACCCAACAAACACCTTCGGAGACACCTGTAGAGTATCTTTATAATCACCCATTTACGTTGTGACGTTTGATAGCACACAAGGTGTTCCTCCAGTATTCGGGAGTTGCGTAATCTCATAGTCTGAGGAACTTGTATAAATCATGAAGAAAGCAGTAGCAATGAAACTGACACGATCATAATGCTAGGCTAACGGATGGGCCATGTCCATCACATCATTCTCCTAATGATGTGATCATGTTCATCAAATTACAACAGATGTCTATGGTTAGGAAACATAACCATCTTTGACAAACGAGCTAGTCAAGTAGAGGCATACTAGGGACAATATGTTTTATCTATGTATTCACACATGTACTAAGTTTCCAGTTGATACAATTCTAGCATGAATAATAAACATCTATCATGAATTAAAGAAACAAATAATAACTTTATTATTGCCTCTAGGGCACATCTCCTTCACAAACCGCCCGTTTTTATTAGGTTTTCCTCGGTTTATTTTTTTAGGTCGGTTTAGTTATATAACGAACGTTCGTTCGTTTTGATCTGTTGGTGAACAAGTTCATTCGTTTAGTTCTGCTAACGAACGTTCACGCGGTAGATTTTTCTTTTTAGTTTTATTTTTGTCCAGGGACCTATCCGCGAATAGTTTTCTCTCGATTTAGCCCCTGATCTTAAAACTAGCGTAACTTTTTGCTCGTTAGTCCAAATTAGATGAAACCAGCGCCTAAATCTTCATAACGATCTGTTCTTTCCAGTTAACCAACTTGAACATGATTTTGACACTGTAAAATTTGACTTTAGTTCAGATTAGTAAACGATCTTGTTTCGTTCGTATCTCGAGTTTCGTTTCTCCGTTTGAGTTGTTTCTTTTTGCAAATCGTAGCTAATCACATGTACCTACTGCTAAGATCTAATCCACATGATAATAATGCTATTAGGCTTTGTTTTCTATTTAGTTTAGCCATTTGCGTGTTTCGTGTTTGATTTGGATCTTTTCTCGTTTTCTCGTTGTTTCGTTTGAGTCCTTGCTTATGTATACTGCTATTTGTCTGCGCTAGATCATCCGGAGTGTGAAGCTTGTTACTACGAATCCCTAGAGTTTGCAGATCGTAAGCAAGGCAAGTTACACTTTGATCATACTTTTCTATACCCTGTTTTTACTATGCATTGTATTGATCCTCAAATATTTGCATGAGTAGGATTGGGAACATGTGGTTTGGTTGTAGTATTATGAGGTAGGAACCTAATACCTTTTGATCACCCCGGGAATATACATTATGCTTTATTATTGCTTAGCCATGCTCATTGACGGGGATTGGATCGTGATTCACATGGAAGTTATGAGAGTTATTAATTTTGGATAACATTAAGGTGGCAACTTTAATACACATCTAGGTGGATTGGCTAGGGCACCTGGGGAACCCAGTGTTGTCCAAATCCTGGGGTATTCGTGTGATTTTTCCTCGGTTCGCCACCCAGGCTCAAAGGGATCATATGATATTTCATGACTACAAACTTCCGTGTGCGGCCACAAGCCATTATGGGCTTTGGCATAGTTGAGTAAGTTGTATGAGCTCTCGAAGAGGCGGACTAGCAGATGTAGAGGGAAAGTAGGTGTACCGGTCCGCCCGGAGTAGAGAGTTAATGCTTCAGAAAGACCATGTCTTGATCTTCCGATCATGGATGCGGTCGAGTCTTGTGTGGAAAAGTGCGCAACCTCTGTAGAGTGTATAAACTAATCATGGTTACCCGTGTCCCCGGCTATGGACGTATTGAGTATCTGGAATTGGATATTATTGTTGATCTCATCACTCTTTAATTAATTGAATTGGGTTTAATCATGATATTATTTAATTGGGATTTGAGTTGGGGAAACCTTCTCAATTATTGGAGCAACTTGGGAGTAGTTAAATAAATTCATTCCTTTGTTGTAGGGAAAAACTATCTTTATGTAAAATCATAAACTTAGAGGCTCCACCAGCCAAATATTGCATGTAGATATAGTTCTTGCATTCATTGCTTTACAGTGTAACTCTGCCAGCATATTCAATGTGCTGACCTACACGGATGTAACGTCTCATGTTGCAGACTACTCAGACGACGAATAAGATGTGATAGGTCGTTGTCTTGCACTCAGCTATGCCATTGGAGTTGATGGACTCATTTACTGTCGGTGTCAAAACCGGCTGATCTCGGATCGGGGGTCCCGATCTATGCGTCTTAGGCTGATGGTAACAGGAAGCGAGGGACACAATGTTTACCCAGGTTCGGGCCCTCTCGATGGAGGTAAAACCCTACTTCCTGCTTGATTAATATTGAAGATATGAGTAGTACAAGAGTAGATCTACCACGAGATCGCAGAGGCTAAACCCTAGGAGCTAGCCTATGATGATTATGATTGTGATTGTGATCGGCCTTCTAAGGACCAACCTCTCCGGTTTATATACACACCGGAGAGGGCTAGGGTTTACATGGAGTCGGTTACAAGGAAGGAAATACAATATCCGGATCACCAAGTTTGTCTTCCACGCAAAGGAGAGTCCTATCCGGACACAGAACGGAGTCTTGAGTCTTGTATCTTCACGCTTCAATAGTCCGGACGATGTATACAGTCCGGCTGTCCGGATACCCCCTAATCCAGGACTCCCTCAGTAGCCCGTGAACCAGGCTTCAATGAAGATGAGTCCGGCACACAGTCTTATCTTCGACAGACACAAGGCGGGTTCCTTCTCCGAATACTCCAAGGTAATTATCGAACACTTCAACCGTGTCCGGATCCGCAAAATGATCTTCATATACCGCCGTAGAGAGAATGATATTTCACAAATGCAATCTACTGACAAATTTTTTAGACAACGTGACATGTCATTGCGGTCGGGTCATTATTCGAACCATTTTCCTACAACCAGCCACAGCGCATATTGTGAGGCTGTTTCCTTGACACGTCTTGTCAAAGCAGATATCGTGTCCCCTTATCACGGGATTCTCATCAATACGGGTATGGGTAATCCCACTATGCCATCAATCGTGGCGCTTGGGAAGTAAGCGATTCTCAACGGGCGAGTGAGGAGGCGCACCGCTTTCGTCGCCTCTATAAAGGGATAAGAGTTACCCATTTTTACCCACGCCTTCTTCCTCCTTTGACCACTCTTGCCCTCTCGAGCTCCAGCACCGTAGCCCAAGTCTTCTCCGCGCGGATATGTCCAGATCAGGAGGCAAGTGGGTGTCTTCCACCGTGAAGGAGAAGCACATCACAAATCTTCGGGCGGCCGGATACTTGGCCGCAGACATAGCGCACCGGCTACCAGACAACGGGGAGGTCATTCCCACCCTGGGGCCCCATGAGAGGGTCGTGTTTCTCGCCCACTTCGTCCGTGGACTGGGGTTTCCACTTCACCCCTTCGTCTGCGGGCTCATGTTCTACTATGGGCTAGATTTCCATGATCTAGCCCCGAATTTCGTCCTCAACATCTCAGCGTTTATCGTCGTGTGCGAGGCCTTCCTCCGCATCAAGCCTCACTTCAACTTGTGGCTGCAAATCTTCTACGTGAAGCCGAAGATCGTGAGCGGCCAGCAAGCGGAGTGCGGAGGGGCCATGGTGGGCAAGATGCCTAACGTCACCTGGCTTGACATCTCCTTTGCGGAAACCGTGAAGGGGTGACAGTCGGGGTGGTTCTACATCACCGAGCCGCGTGGCACCAACTGGGCGGCGGCCCCCGAGTTCCTATCCGGAACCCCCATGCGGCTCACCTCCTGGGAAAAGAAGGGCCTGTCCTGGGGCGAATCTACAAAGCTGACCGGACTCCAGACCTGCATCAAGAGCATGAAGGACAAGAACATCAAGCTTGTCAACGTGATCCAGGTCATGCTCGTTCGCCGGATTCTCCCATGCCAAAGGCGGGCATTTAATCTGTGGGAGTTCATCCCAGCCGAACACCAGACGCTTCGGAGGCTCCATGGCATGACGCACAAAGACGCATGGAAGGCGCTGTTCAAGGCCTCCGAAGTACCTCCTCCCACATCCGAGGACCGTGGGCTCCACGTCGCGCGGCCTCCTAGTTAGGTGAGTTTTCAGGCTACCACCGGATTCGGTTCTTCCAAATATATTCATGGGGGAGTCTTAAGTAATTGTGCATATTTGTACAGGATTATGTGGAGACAACAGAGGAGATTGACTGTCCGGCTCCGCTGCCAGAAGGCCCAGCTGATGCTCTCCTGATGGAGATGCTAGTCCCAGCGCCCTACAAGGTGCCGGAGAAGAAGGCCGAAAAGAAGGCCCCGGGGATCTGAAAGGGTCTCCGGCGTAAGGTTGTGCCGGAAGCCTCGTCCGAAGATGACGAGGCACACTCCTCCCCCAAAGGGGGGAAGAAGAAGAAGAAGGGACCACCCCACCCGGAGAGGGTGAGGGGCCCGAGAAGGCGGACCAGGGGACCGGGAAAGGCCCTCGGTGCAAGGCCGTCATACCCACGTCGTCTGACAACGACAACAAGACAGATTCCTCCCGCGGAGGCGGGGGGAAGCAAGAAGAAACTCTACCTCCCCGCACTAGGGAGGAGAAAAAGAGGAAAGCTGCCCCGGAGGGGGAGGCTGGGACGTCCAAGAAGGGAAAGGTGTCCCTTCCGGACTACTCCGCCACGGCCGCCCATAGCAAGGAGGGGTGGCTGCCCAGGGGGAAGCCCCTAGCGCGATCGTAAGTATCCACACTCTATCATGACTTTACTTCACAGTCTTTTTATAACACCGAACATATATGCAGTCCGGCCAGGGTTCATGCCGAGGTATCTTCTTTGGATGGGTCCGTGAGCGATTTAGCGATGAACTCGCTCCCGACGGCCACTACTCCTTAGCCCGCGGATGACACGGAGGTGTTGTCACGAAGGCTCCCAGAGAGGGGGGAGGTGGCTCTGGAGACGCCCCAAGGAGGGATTCTAGATATCGGACACGCGGGGTTCAAGATCCCCGTGGATCGTGCCGATGAGAGCCGCAGCAAGCCGGACTCTCATCCGGATACTGCGCCGGAGCCTTCAATGGCTCCAGATGTGGGCAGGCGGCCCCTCGCTAGGGAGGGTGAGCCGTCCTTGCCGGTGACTTCCATCACGCCAGAGGCGTCGGATAGTCTGCTGGAAGCGCTTCGCGGTGCTTCCATGGATGATGAGCACCGTACACTTATGGGTGCGGTGATTCAGAAGGTTCTGTCCTCCAAGGGTGGACTGACCGAAGCGTGTACCAGCCTCCTGACAGGCTTTGAGGTAAGTAATAGAAATGTGCGAAATTACCACCCGATAGGTAGTAGCCCTTGATACTCTGTTTGGTGTTCGGAAGGAAAAGCCAAACGGAGGGTCAATTATAATCCGCAGGAGTCTAATAATAAATGTGCTTGTGAATGAGCAGGTTGTGCTGCTTGCCGCTGCTGCCCGCACAACCGAGGTCGCCGAACTAAAGCGGGACCTGGAGCAGGCGCAGGGAGAGCTCGACCTCACGAAGAGGCAGTTCGAAGAGAACAAAGGTGAGTGATTCCCCGCTCTTATGTTTTTAAGGATAGATAAAATTGGTTAGTCTAATGACGAAACATCGCGACTGTGTGACAGGGGCCACCGCCAAAGTGGCGTCCCTGAAGAAAGCGCTATCCGAGGCCGAAAACAAGGCGACCTTGGAATGCAAGGAGCGCGAAAAGAAAAGTGCTAGAGTGGGCGAGGTACAGCAAGAGCTCCGGGACCTCGGCGAGAAGTTCGAGTCGGTGGGGAATGATCTGAAGATGAAAGAGGCCAAGCTTGTGAAGGCCCTTATGAGTATGAAAGACGCCAAGGCCGAAGCCGAGAAGGCACAATAGGAAATCCAGGAGGCCAAAAAGATAGTGGTGAGTAAGAAATTTTTTATGCAAAGCAAACATGTGGAGGAGGCGTTTCTTTTACTTATCCGAATTCGGAGCTCTCCAGGGGCATTCGCAGATCTGCCACACAGCGTATAGATGCTGCGGAGTTCTACCGTGCCCAAGAGGGGGGCTCAACGAAGAAGCTGTTCTGGTCCCAGTATGCTGGGGCCGAACACCCAATGCCTCTGAGTGACCAACTAAAGCAGTTGATCGAACTCCATCGGGCAGCCAAAGTGGCTATGAATGATTTCATAGTCCGGATGTGGCCTGGTGAGCCCCTGCCCACTAGCTACTTCGGCATGATCAAGCGGATGGTGAATGCCTGTCCGCGGCTTGAAGTTATCAAGCGATCCGTTTGCATTGAGGGTGCCCGCCGGGCCTTTGCTCGCACGAAGGTGCACTCGGGCAAGCTGTATGCGGAGAAGCTGGTGAAGGATGGGCCGCCGAAGGGCAAGGCGCATCGCCATCCCGAAGTACTATGATAGCGTTATGAAGGGCGCTCGTCTCGTGGCCGATGAATGTACCAAGGACAAGATCTTTGACTGAATGTACCTCTGCCGCTGTTGTACTTTAAAGACGAAGTTACTTGTGCTATGTAGCACTGTTTGATTTAAAATATTACCTTCTGTGCGGCTGTTTATAGAATACTGAAAGTAGGACGCTTCCGCCCCCATGCAACTAGTACCGGGGTGTTCCTGGAAAAACCTGGATACTCTTTATCCAAATGTTTGGTCCCTTAAGGAGGTATCCGGCACAACGAACAAGGCAATCGGACTATGTGGCTTTATAACTTTCACTTAGCCATAGAAGTCTATAATTTTAAATTTCGGCGAAGCCCCTAGAATTTGGAAGGCTGAATTGGGGCATTATATACGCCTGAATCGGACGAAGCTGATTCCTCGCCTAAAGCGGAAAAATCTTTAAGGATTTGAAGACCTCTCAAACAGCGACCAGCTCTCGCCGCATCATGCCGGTCAGTTTTTGGCTTTCTCTACTGAGGTGCTCGTCCGGAAGAACCGGGACACAATTGCAGTAGTTCTCCCTGCGCTACCTTAGCCGATATAACAGAATGTAAGGTACCAAAACAAGGGAGCCGGGCTAACCCAACTGTGGACCCAAGACATGATTCGGAGCTGATGCATATAGTGCTATAAGTTCGGGGTGGCGCACTGTTGAAAGTGTTTGGACTTTACTTGCCGTATTACGGGGCGCCATGAGAAGCCCCTGGCAAACTGACCGTACCAAGGTGTACGGATGCAATATCAAATAAACATTTGTAAAAAAAATGCTCAAATAAGAATAATAAGCTGACGCTATATATGATCTCCCATTGATGAAAAATACGTTTAAGCGTATGTTTACAATGGATGCATTAAGCGGAGATAAATAGGACTATTTGACATGTCCTATCCAGGGGCAGGCCGCATACAGATAGATAAAACAGGTATAACGATCGTAAATAGATTCCACCTGGGTATTTCCTTCTGTGCGCAAAGCCTATTGCCTCCTTGGTTTTCTCCCCTGTATAGGTCTGACAATCCGGCTCTTCTGAAGAGGCTGCCCTAAGGCAGTGTCCTGAAAAAAAAGGAAGGGGGGGGGTTTATGAAAGTATGCTGCGGTGATACCGCACTATAGACTGAGTCACTGTTGCGCCTCCGCCTGTGCCCATGGTATTTTGAGTGCGTAATTGTGTACGCGTGGCACGAATGCTGTTTTGATGGGGTTTGAGCGGAGGCCGGACTGCTAGTCGCGCTCTTGGCATGCCTGGTGATCCTGTTGCGGGGTGCTCCGGACTCGCTTGACGGTGCTTGAGGTTGTCGTCGCTGGACTGGTAGTTTGCCGGAGGAGGCCGCATTGTACTTCTGCCGCGAGGGCTGCAATATGCTCTTCTGTACGGAGAGAGCGGTACATGTTTCCGTTGACTGTTATGACCCCGCGCGGGCCTGGCATCTTGAGCTTGAGGTATGCATAGTGTGGTACTGCATTGAATCTAGCGAATGCGGTACGTCCGAGAACTGCATGGTAACCACTACGGAAAGGGGAGATATCAAAGATTAACTCTTCGCTTCGGAAGTTGTCCGGAGATCCGAAGACCAGTTCCAATGTTATAGAGCCCGTACAGCGGGCCCCCACTCCAGGAATTACACCTTTAAAGGTGGTTTTGGTGGGCTTGATCCTTGAAGGGTCGATGCCCATTTTGCGCACTGTGTCCTAATAAAGCAGGTTCAGGCTGTTGCCTCCGTCCATAAGGACTCTCGTGAGGTGGAATCCGCCGATGATTAGGTCTAAGACCAATGCGGTGAGCCGCCGTGATGGATGCTAGTAGGATGGTCCCTATGATCAAAGGTGATCAGACAAGCTGGCCATGGGTTGAATTTGGGGGCGATTGGCTCCGTCGCATAGACGTCCCGTAGTTCTCGCTTCCGTTCCCGCTTGGGGATGTGAGTGGCGTAGATCATGTTGACCGTTTTCACCTGGGGGGGGATTTCTTATGTCCCCCCGTGTTCGGACGCTGGGGCTCCTCGTCATCGTCGATGTGCAGCCCCTTGTCCTTGTTTTCGGCGTTTATTTTGCCGGCCTGTTTCAACACCCAGCAGTCTCTGTTGGTGTGGTTGGTTGGCTTGTCCGGGGTGCCATGAATTTGGCAGGAGCGCTCCAATATACGGTCTAGACTGGATGGTCCTTGATTGTTTCTTTTGAACGGCTTCTTCCGCTGACCGGATTTGGATCCACTGGATCCGGCGTTGACTGCCGTGTCTTCGGTGTTGTCGTCGTTGTTCTGTCGCTTGTGTCTGTTGCGCCGTGGCTTGCCGTTATTGTCACGGACGTCCGAAGTGCCAGAGTGTGGCGTGCTGCTACTGCGAGCCAACCAGCTATCCTCGCCCGCGCAAAAGCGGGTCATAAGTGTCGTGAGGGCTGCCATGGACTTGGGTTTGTCCTGGCTAAGGTGTCGGGCAAGCCACTCATCACGGATATTATGCTTAAAAGCCGCCAGGGCTTCGGTGTCCGGACAGTCGACTATTTGGTTCTTTTTAGTTAGGAACCGAGTCCAGAATTTCCTGGCTGACTCCCGGGGCTGTTGATAATGTGGCTCAAGTCATCGGCGTCCGGTGGTCGCACATATGTGCCCTGGAAATTGTCGAGGAATGCGTCTTCCAGGTTTTCTCAACTGCCAATGGAATTTGCTGGCAGGCTGTTTAGCCAGTGCCGGGCTGGTCCTTTGAGCTTAAGAGGAAGATACTTGATGGCGTGTAGATCGTCTCCACGGGCCATGTGAATGTGGAGAAGGAAATCTTCGATCCATACTGCGGGGTCTGTTGTGCCATCGTATGATTCGATGTTTACGGGTTTGAACCCTTCTGGGAATTCTTGATCCAACACTTCGTCAGTGAAGCAGAGGGGGTGTGCGGCGCCTCTGTGCCGGGCTATGTGGCTACGCAGTTCGAATTGGTCTGGGTTGTTGTGTTTGGTCTGACCGTACTTGTTGATAATGTATCCGGCGTGACGGTCATCATCGCGTGCTAGGGCGCGCCCCCGCGATCCATAGATCGATATTGGCTGTCCTGCTTTGTTTTCCAGTATATCTTGAAGGTCTTGTCTGTTGCCCCGGGCCATAGTGTATTGGCGTGGGGGTGCGGGCTAGTATTCGGGCTCATATCCTGTTTTATCCCGGCCACGGGGTGGCCGGTCAGCCGTTTGGCGCTCGAGTCTGTATTCCTCGGCTGCCAGGACTTTAGTCCATCTATCTATGAGCAGGTCTTGATCAGCCTGGAGTTGTTGCTGCTTCTTTTTCAGGCTCCTCGCAATGGCCATAAGCCGACCCGCTTGAAGCGCTCCTGCTCCATGGTATCCTCAGGCACGCCGAACTCGTCGTCACCGAGGCTAATCTCATCTTCGGAGGGGGCATGTAGTTGTCCTCCTCCGGATATCTGTTGGTCGCATGTTCGTCTGGGCTGACCTGCTCATCATCCTGCCTATCCTGCTCGAAGGCGGGCTGATCAATGTTGTATTCCTCTTCGTCACCGTCCGGATTGTTTTCGTCTCCTGGGCCGGTATTGCTGTGGCGGGGCTTGGAGCGGCGTCGACGATGCCCATGCTTTGTTTTTCTCCCTGAAGGGTTATCCTCTGTTGCCTCATCGCCATTGGTTTCTTTTGGAGTGTCCACCATATATATATCATATGAGGAGGTGGATGTCCACCGCCCTGTGAGCGGTGGTTCATGTACTTCTCCCGCATCATCGTCCATACCGTCGATGTCTTCGGAGTCGAAGTCAAGCACGTCGGTTAGATCATCGATCGTGGCAATGAAGTGGGTGGTGGGTGGGCAGCGAATCCCTTCGTCGCCTGCTTCCCACTCAAGCCGGACATAGTTCGTCCAAGAGCCTCCTGACAAAGAGAGAGACTTTCATGAGTTCAGCATGTTGCCAAAGGGCGAGTGCTGGAAGATGTCCGCAGCGGTGAACTCCATCACCGGAGCCCAACCTGGCTCGGCTGGCTCGAGAGTGCGCGGACTGGAACCAACAACCGGATACAAGTCCGAGGGTCCAGAGGTACAGGCTTCCACAGAGGTGAGGCCTGTGTTCGGCTCCACCGCCGATGAGTGTGCGGCCTGCGAGGCGGGGTCCATCCCTCCATCCTTAGGCAACGCAGCCAGCTCCGGATTTAGGTCCGGGGCTACTGGAGGGGTGATATCTCGAGCATTGTTCGACAGCAGGTCTAAGCCGTGATCGTCGTGACTGTCCAGTACTCCTGGCACAGGCCCGAATCCGTCGAAGATCAAGTCTCCGCGAATGTCGGTCATGTAATTCAAGTTTCCGAACCTGACCTGGTGGCCAGGGGCGTAGCTGTCGATCTGCTCAAGATGGCCAAGCGAATTGGCCCGCAGTGCGAAGCCGCCAAACATGAAGATCTGTCTGGGGAGAAAGGTCTCGCCCTGGACCGTGTCGTTGATGATTGAGGGCGCCATCAAGCCTTGTAGCAATGCCATAGAGGAACTCTCAATGGAAGCACCAATGTTGGTGTCAAAACCGGCGGATTTGGGTAGGGGGTCCCGATCTGTGCGTCTTAGGCTGATGGTAATAGGAAGCGAGGGACACAATGTTTACCCAGGTTCGGGCCCTCTCGATGGAGGTAAAACCCTACTTCCTGCTTGATTAATATTGAAGATATGAGTAGTACAAGAGTAGATCTACCACGAGATCGTAGAGGCTAAACCCTAGGAGCTAGCCTATGATGATTATGATTGTGATTGTGATCGGCCTTCTAAGGACCAACCTCTCCGGTTTATATAGACACTGGAGAGGGCTAGGGTTTACATGGAGTCGGTTACAAGGAAGGAAATACAATATACGGATCGCCAAGTTTGTCTTCCACGCAAAGGAGAGTCCCATCCGGACACGGAACGGAGTCTTGAGTCTTATATCTTCAGGCTTCAATAGTCCGGACGATGTATATAGTCCGGCTATCCGGATACCCCCTAATCCAGGACTCCCTCATTTACCTTCGAAGCTTCCGCAATTATTTAGTTTAGATGGCCTTCAGCCATGATATTTTTGTGTAATCATACTCTTTATGAGGACTTGATGTAATAAGTGTGTGACTGAACTCTGTTATAATTCCTCAAATACAGTTCGTGTCAGCATTACCGGTCTAGGTATGGCACAGATGCATAGAGACTTCGGTCCATTTCGGATCGTGGTCGCCACATGCATGAAGAATGTGGGAGCGTTAGTCAGTCCAGATGGCATGATTGTGTACTCATATAGCCCATAGCATGTAGTGAATGCGGTCTTGTGAATGTCATCTTTTCTGATTTTCAGCTGATGATACACGGTTCACAAATCAATCTTAGAGAATACTTGGGCTCCACTTAGTTGATCAAATAAATCGTCAATCCTGGGAAGCAGGTATTTGTTCTTGATGGTGACATCATTAAGAGCGCGGTAGTCAACACACACATCCGAAGACTACCATCCTTCTTGCCCACGAATATGGCAAGTGACCCCAAGGTGATGAACTGGGGCGAATATATCCTTTTTGGAGCATCTCATCCAACTGTTTCTTTTACTCCACTAATTCAGACGAAGGCATGCGATAGTACTTCTTGTAAATTGGTGTTGTCTCGGGCACAAGATCAATTGAAAATTCAAACTCATGGTTTCGTGGAATCCCTGGCAGTTCTTCTGGAAACACATCTAGAAACTCACTGACCACTCGAATCAAATCCATGTCTGAGGCAATGGCTGCATAAACCATTTCTTTCGTCGGCATGATTCTACAGGCAAAGAACCGAGCTGGATGTCCCGGAGCATTTATTAGCGTGACTTCCCTGGTTGTGCAGTTGATATAGACTTGATGTTTTGTCAACCAATCCATCCCTAGAATAACATCCAAGTTTGAGAATTCATTGGATACCAGAGTTGCAGTGAAGATAACTCCATTGATTGATATTTCCAATCCTCAGCATAAAATATTTGTTCCGAGCATGGATCCAGGGGATTGCACCACCATAAATATGTCCAGAAGAGTACAAGAAAGCTAGTGCTGGGCAACAAAACTCCACAAAATAAAAGAATGGGAAGCCTCGTAATTGAATAAAATTGTTGCAGGTATGTTATTAAAAGGAAACATACCAATGACCACCTCAGGTGTTTCTTGGACTTTTCTACGGAGAGGTGATGAACTTGCCCTTGAATAACTTTCTTGTTGGAAAAGTGTCCCATATTGTTCACCCATATTGTTGACTTGGGGCTTGAGGTTTGTTGGTGGTTTGCTATTTTTAGGGCACCGTCGGGCATAGTGCCCAGTTTGACCACAGGGATAGCATGCATTGTTACGCTGACAGTTTTCCCTCATGGGGTTGGTAACAATATTCTTGACTCGATTTTCAGTCTTGGTTTTACCCTGCTACCATGTTGGTTTGAACTCAAACTGCGACTGCTGCCAGGTACGAGTCTTCTGAAAAGATTGTCCTTCTTTCTTGGGTTCAAACTTGTGTTTGCGATCTTCATAAACAGGCTTGTGATCATTGGCAAGTTTGTGCTCCCTTTTTGTGATCAGAGCCTTGTTCACCAACATTTGGAAGTCAGGAAAGTCCAGCATACTGACCGTACATCAAAGGGTAGGATTGAGCCCTCCAAGAAATCGGTCTATCCTTCTTTCTTTAGTGGCTACATCAAGAGTGGAATAGCGAGCCAAATGATTGAACTTGTTCAGATATTCACTTACTAACAAGTTTCCTTGAATAAGATCAAGGAACTCTCATTGCTTAACCTTCATGATACCAGCGGGAATATGATACTTGCAGAATTTATCTTCGAATTTATCCCAAGTATTCTCATCTTCAGCAGGCCACATAATTTTAGTATTGTCCAACCATATAGCAGCTGGCCCTGCAAGATAATGAGTGGCAAAGGGGACCTTATCAGCGTCTTCAGTACGAGAAATCTCTTGCTTCTTTTTGATGGTTCTCAACCAATCGTCGATTTCCATAGGATCTGTGGCTTGGCTGAAACTTGGTGGTTTGGTCCTCTGAAAATTTGATAACTTGGAGTGGTTACCATTATGGTTATTTTATCCAACCATAATCTTCATGCTTCTCAAGAATTCCATCAGATCCTGATTTCTCTTCTCCTCAAACATTCACATAATCTGCTGTATTGTGGGTGCTTGAGGTGGAGGACGGGGTGGCTGAAATGGTTCTGCAGAATGTCCTGCTTGTCTGGCGGACCGACGAACTCGGATATCATCGCCACCACGACTGCTGCTGCCACACATTCTCATCCTAAATTTGTTTTCCCATACGAAGCATCGAGATGAGCAACATCTGTAAAGCGGAAAAATGAGAAGATAAAGCAACAACCCAGGAAAAAGGCAAGGAAAAACCAAAGCGAATAAAAGATAACATCATAATTGTACATAACATCACACATCATACATGGAAGGATGACAACATGGATAGTACTACTACATGCATACAACCATACATCACATCATCCTCATCTTATCGTAGCGGCAATGATTGCACTGGCACTCTGATGGCTCTGCTGGTGTCTCCTCGGTCTCAGACTCTGAATCGGAACTGATAATACTAACGGAAGCCTCAGGAACAAAGGAAACATGACAACGATGATGGGATGGCTATCCCTCAGGGTCTGGAGCAGGATAACTCTATAGCATAGGAGTGGTGGGAGTAGCGAGAAGTAACATCCACTCAGTAGGAGACTCATGAGGAGTCACCGTCGAGGTAGCCGAGTTACTCTGGGAAAGTACGGGTGTAAATGGCATAGATGGGGGTATAGTTACTGGAGGAACGAGAGAAGTAAGAAGGATCGAGATGAGAAACATCCGTAAAGCACAAAATCAGAAGATAAAGCAACAACCCCAGAAAAAGGCAAGGAAAAACCAAAGCGAATAAAAGATAACATCATAATTGTACATAACATCACACATCATACATGGAAGGATGACAACATCGATAGTACTACTACATGCATACAACCATACATCACATCATCCTCATCTTATCGTAGAGGCAATGATTGCACTGGCACTCTGATGGCTCTGCTGGTGTCTCCTCGGTCTCGGACTCTGAATTGAAACTGATAATACTAACGGAAGCCTCAGGAACAAGGGAAACATGACAACGATGATGGGATGGCTATCCCTCAGGGTCTGGAGCAGGATAACTCTGTAGCATAGGAGTGGCGGGAGTAGCGATAAGTAACACCCACTCAGTAGGACACTCATGAGGAGTCACCGTCGAGGTAGCCGAGTTACTCTGGGAAAGTACAGGTGTAACTGGCATAGATGGGGGTATAGTTACTAGAGGAACTAGAGAAGTATAAGAAAGCGAAGGTGGAGCAAACGCAGATCGAGCGGCAGCAAGCGCGTCTCGAGTGCGGTTTGGCTCCTTAGATAAGATGTGGATCAGAAGGTACCCAGCCGTTATGTAACAAGAAAGGTGACTGGCAGAACGATCACGCTCCGGATCAATGATAGGAAAACGGATTCGTCTTGTATTGAACATGAACATGTAGTAATAGAAACCTGGGTGCGTCTGCATCTCAATCTCCTTATAACGCAAGTCGGTGAAAGCCTTGAATGCAGCAAACTGGACTATCTGGTCGGGTGTAGAAGTAAATCCGTCCTTGGAGGAATGGGTGTAGGTGCCCACCAAGGTGTTGTAATGCAGGATGACCTCCGTGTTATACTCGTACACAGCGTCTGCAAGCTGCTCTCGGTACACCTGGTACACTGGATTATCACCGTCGGGGTAGAGTAGGTGCCAAATGTTACGAAGCAGGTGAGGAAAAGTGGAAGGTGCCAACTCAGGTTGATATGGATACGGAATTGGTGCCATCTACACTCACAATATTAGTCGGTCAGTAATAAAATAGACTATATGCATGCAATGCAACAACCAAGTGCAAATGCACACTCAAATCACCCAGAGACTCCTATCTACCATTTTTCTAATGCGTCGGCTATCTAGGGCTTCCTACAGTCAGCGCAGCTCTGATACCAAGTATTGTGGCACCTCGGCTCAGAGCAACCGTTTACCTTTCATTGCCAGCCCAGAGATCATGTCTTCTGACAACATACAACAACTTGGTACAGAAAAGAACCACTTTATTGATCTCTTGCAGATACATAGGTTTAGATATTACATGACAATCGAGGCCAAGTGGCACACACGATGCGGCTGCACTTATATACATTATTTATTAGACATATCAAGGGTCTCAACGATAAGGGAAACTCCTACTCGGCAGTGGAATGCCGAAGTAGCGGGACCATTGTTATAGGGTGGAATCCTAAGATGGACCTTTTAACACTTGGAGGGGGAAAAGGGATGAACACAAAGAACACAAAGAAGAATTCACTCCAACAATACCCAATCACACATCCACTAGAATAGCAAACACATAGATCCACAAGATTACAAGCACAATCAAAGGAAACAAGCACTAGGTAAAGTTCTTCTCACTCCTAAGAGATGAGGTCTTGATGATGGTAGTCTTCTCCAATAGGAGGTCTTGAAATCCACAAGTGGATCCTGTCCTAAGAGGACTTGATCTCCAATGGAGGGGTAGAAGCAGCAAAAGCTCTCAAATATCTCACATATGTCTTTGCTAAGTCTAAACATAACCCTAGGTACGAAATATATAGGCTTAAGGGCGAGGTGGATGAAGTGGAGGCCCAAAACCCGAACTCAGCTGACCATCCTATAGGGTCCGTGCACGGGGTAAGTTGGGCCCATGCGCACGGGGGTCCTATGCGCACGGTACACGCCCGTGCGCACGGGGTGCTACAGCCGTAGCTCCCTGTGTAGCCCGTGGGCAGGGGGTCTCGGGGGCCCATGCACATGGGGTCTCCTGGGACTTCCTGTCCTACTCCTTTGGGACTCCCTCTTCTTCCTCAAGTTCTTGGGGTGCTTCTCCTACTCCTTGGTGATGCTCCTTAGCTGCTTGGGAGTGTTCCTGTTCGTACCTAATGATACATAGTGCATTATGGTGAGGTAGCAACCAAGTTCCATTCGTGTCCATATGCATGTTAAGTAGGAAGGAGTTCACCGCGGTTTCCATTGCGCGTGCTCGAGCTCTTGTCATAGGTCCACGTGGGGCTTGATGAGTAGGTGTAGGGTCCATGGGGATGATGGAAGGATGCTCCACATCATTCCCCCCTTGAGAGATATCTGTTCGCGGATCATGATCTTCATCACCATGGTACGTGGCCAAGTCCTTGACGTTGAATATGTCGCTTATGGTGTACTTGTCGCGTGGGATGTCAATCTTATAGGAATTTTCATTGTAGCATGCTAGCACCTTGAAGGAACTGTCGTCTCGTGGAAGAAGCTTTGACTTGTGGTCATTTGGGAAGTGGTCCTTGAGAAGATGAAGCCATAAGAGATCTCCCGATTGGAAGACTATTGGTGTCTTGTTGATGTTGAGCTTGAGCTTGGTGGCGAGGCGTTGTACTTGGCACTCGATCGTGGACCTTGTATCTTCATGCATATTCTTGTGAAAACTTTCCCTTGCATTCGCATCCATGTTTGCGCGTTCTTGGAGCGGAAGAGGTAGAATGTCCAATGGGGACAATGGGTTGAAGCCGTATACAACCTCGAAGGGGGACTTGTCGGTAGTAGAGTGTCATGCTCGATTGTAGGCGTAATCGGCAATGGGTAAGCACTCCTCCCACTCCTTGATGTTTTTCTTGATCAACACGCGTGGGAGAGTAGATAGTGTCCGGTTGGTGACTTCCGTTTGGCCATCGTTTTAAGGATGATAGGCCGTCGAGAATAGTAGCTCATGCCGAGCTTGGCGCATAGGATCTTCCAAAAGTAGCTTAGGAACTTGACGTCGCGGTCAGGCACAATGGTCCTTGGTACTCCGTGCAACCTCAATATTTCCCTACAAAAGAGATTTGCAACATGTGAAGCATCGTCTATCTTATTGCATGGGATGAAATGTGCCATCTTAGAGAATCAGTCCACAACAGAAAATACGAAATCCTTTCCATTTTGAGTCCTAGGCAAACCAAGCATGAAATCCATACTAATATTTTCCCATGGTTGATATGGAATTGGAAGTGGCATAGGTAAACCATGAGATTGAGATTGTGACTTAGCTTTGCGGCATGTCGAGCACTGGTTGGTGAAGCGCGCCACGTCGTGGAACATCTTTGGCCAAAAATACTTGAAGGAGAGTGTTGCAAAGGTCTTGTTGCGCCAGAAATGTCCATAAGTCCTCCATCGTGAGCCTCTAGCAAAAGTAACAAACGAAGCGAAGACTCGGGTATACAAAGTTTTTTAGCGCGCATAAGGTATCCATTCTTGAGATAATAGTTCTCCCAACAAGTGTTAGCAAGACATTTTGCATAAGGAATCACAAACATAGGATCATGCGCATAAAGATCTTTAACATGCTCAAAGCAAATAACATTCAACTCAAGTTGAGTAACTAACATGCACTTGCGGGAAAGAGCATCCACCACAACATTTTCTTTACCCTTAATGTACTTGATCGCATAAGGAAAAGATTCAATAAATTCATTCCATATAGCATGCCGTTTATTCAACTTGGTTTGACCTTTAAGGTACTTTAGTGTCTCATGATCGGTATGTATGAAAAATTCATGTGGGCAAAGATAAATCTCCCAAACATGCAATACTCGCACTAAAGCATACAATTCTTTGTCATATATGGGATAGTTAAGTTGGGCACCGAATTTTTTTCCACTAAAGTGTTCAATGGGTCGCTTTTCTTGCATCAAAATTCCACCAATTCCATTACCACTAGCATCACAATGAACCTCAAAAGTTTTGTTGAAATTAGGTAATGCAAGTATTGGGACATGTGTAAGCAAAGATTTGAGCTCATCAAATGCGGTCGATCGAGATGGACCTGAAACAAAGGGTGCATTCTTCTTACTCAAAGCATGCAATAGTGCGGCAATAGTGCTAAAGTCTTTCACAAAGCAAGAAACCCGCTAGACCAAGGAAACTACACAATTGTCGCAAATTAGTGGGTTGTGGCCAAGTTTTAATTGCTTCAATTTTAGACTCGTCAACATCAACACGCTTGGAAGACCCAACAAAGCCCAAGAAAACAATCTTGTCAACACCAAAAGTGCATTTTTTCCATATTTGCATAAAGACAATATTTTCTAAGAGTTTGCAAAACGGCCCTAAGATGATTTACATGCTCTTTGAGGGATTTGCTAAACATAAGAATATCATCAAAGTAGACCACAACAAACACGCCAATGTAAGGACGAAGCACATAATGCATAACACGCATGAAAGTAGCGGATGTTTCCGATAAACCCATAGGCATAACTAGCCACTCATACAAACCAAATTTTGTTTTGAAAGTGGTTTACCATTCATCACCTTCTTGTATGCGGATTTGATAATAACCACTTTCAAGATCAATTTTTGAGAAAATGGTGGCACCGCTAAGCTCATCTAGCATATCATCAAGGAGTGGAATGGGATGCCTATATCGAACGGTGACAGCTTTGATGGGTCTACAATTGGAACACATGCGAAAACTATCGTCTCTTTTTGGCACAAGAATAATCGGCATGACACAAATACTCAAACTTTCACACACATGTCCATGATCTATGAGATGTTGGACTTGCCTTTGTATTTCTTTGGTTTCTTTGGGGTTGACGCGGTATGGTGCCTTGTTAGGAAGAGGTGCACCGAGGATGAGGTCGATCCGATGTTCGATGCCACATAGATGAGGAAGACCGGGAGGGAGCTCATCAGGGAAGGCATCCGCGAATTCCTGCAACAAATTAGACAACAGTAGAGGAAGTGGGTTAGAAGTGTTAGTCTTTGCCACCTCATCTTTGCACACTTGGACATAGTGTATGACACTCAATGGGTTCTCACACACTTCTCTCATCTCACTTTTTGTGTCTAGGAGGACCAAGTTCTTCTCTCTTGGCGTAGAGTCACTCAATTTGGGCTTGTGGTGCTCACTTTCTTTGTGGTGGTTCACTCTCTCACTAGTCTCTCCATGATGGGTGGATGCTTGCTTGTCGGTGATCACTTGGCTTGGTGACATAGGTCATAGCATGTACTCCGTTCCCTTCATCTTGAAGCTATAATGGTTTGGTTTTCCATTGTGGATGATGTCGTGGTCAAATTGCCAAGGTCTTCCCAAGAGAGGATGGCACATAGACATAGGAAGCACATCACACTCCAAGGTGTCCTCATAGGCGCCGATCTTGAACGAATCTTGCACAATGCGATCCACTTGTATGGTGCCGGAGTCGCTAAGCCATTGGACCTTGTAGGGGCGAGGATGCTTCTTCTTGACCAATTGTAGCTTGGAACATAGCTCGTCACTTGCCAAGTTGTGGCAACTTCCTCCGTCGATGATGGCTTTCACGGAGCGTCCGTTGATGCCGACCATGGTGTGCAAGATGTGACACCTTTGTTCTTCGTCTTGTTGGTGTTGAAGTGTCAAGACCTTGGAGACCATGAGAGCAGGACTAGAATCATTGTTACAATAAACTTGAGCATCTTCTTCTTCGTTCACTTGATGGTGCATGGCGACGTGCTCGAGAGCTTCCATCTCATCTTCACTCATGGAGTCATACGTGCCATCATCATTGCCAATCATGGTGCGCTGGTTGGTGCATTGGAAGGACTTGTGTCCACGGCCACCACATGTGAAGCACTTGAGAGAACTTATCTTGACGGGATCATTCAGTGGTGCTGATGAAGGAGTCTTGTTCTTGTAGTTGCTAGCCAGAGGACAAGTCGAGGAAGGCGTTGCTTGCTTGGAACATGACTTGTCACCGGTAATTGGTGATGCTCTAATCGAGGTAGGAGGTGCCGAAGTCATAGTAGAGGTAGCTTGAGTGTATGAGCCATAGGTCTTGGATGAGTACTTGGCGTATTTGAAGTCTTCTTGCACTTGTTGCTCCGCCGTGGTTGCTTGATGAGCTAGCTCGACAAGGTTGGAGTAGGGTTGGAAATCGGCGATCTTATTGGGTGGTTGAGGCTGTTCAAGAAGCGTGCCATTGTTTGCTCATCATATTATTTGACATTAGCTCGTATCATGGCGATCTCCATTTCTTGATAGTATTCTTCCACCGTCTCCATGCCTTGATTGAGGAGTTGTAACTTCTTGAAGAGATCTCGGGTGTAGTATGTAGGCATGAAGCGAGCTCGCATAACGTCCTTCATTTGTGTCCAAGTTGTGATGGGTGGCTCATCCTTCTTGTGGCGTCGCTCGATCACTTGCTCCCACCAAATGAGGATGTAGTCTTGAAACTCGAGGGATTCCATGGCGATCTTCTTGTCCTCATCATAGTAGTGAAGACGGAATATCTTGTCGACTTTCAAGGCCCATGGGAGTACTCCTCGGGTTCGTTGCTTCCAGAGAACTTGGGCATGGTGAACTTGAGCTTTTCATAGTGGAGTTCTTCATCATAGTGACGATGTTGATGGTGCTCTTGGCGTGGAAGAGGGTCTTCAAGCACTTGATCTGCTTGGTGTTTCTCAAGACGTGGAGGAGGATATTCATCATGGTCGCGCTCTTAGTGTAGGAGAGGTTGAGGCATATGTGCCTGGTTTCACCTTTCTTGTTGTTCTTCATGTCGGGCGGCTTCTTCTTGTCGTGCTTGACGAAATGCTTCCTCTTTCTCACGTACTTGACGGTTGCATTGGGCAACAGCTCAAGTGGACTCTCGGAGTGCATCTTGAGCCGCTTGAGCTTGAGCTTCACGACTTTGTTGCTCTTGCCAGATTGCATCGCCATCATGAGATGCTTGACGTGGACAATGTTGTAGTTTCTCTTGATCCATGCCTTCTGGTTCTTGGCATCGTGCCTTCTCTTGAGCCTGAACTCGGTCTTGTAGGCCATTGCCATGGAACGGATTTTCTTGCGCTTGGTGGTCTCGAGTGTCATTGAGTTGAGGAGGACTCGCATCGAAAGAGGAATATGACGACGAGTGACGACTTGAGTGGCGCCGTCTTGGTGAGGAGGTTGAGGAAGACGCATGCCTCACAATCATGTTGCAGAATTCGTCCATTTGTTTGGAGAGCTTGGCATCCAAATAGTCTCGTTGTCTTGCTTCCGATTGGCGGAGGTTGGTGGCGAGTTGCTCGATGCGGTCACCCAAAGCTTCACTCTCTTGATGTAGAGCTTGTTGTGCGATGAAGAAGTGATTCTTGGTGACGTAATCACGTTCGTCATCTTGATCCTTGAAGAGCGGCTTCGTCGAAGAAGTAGGCCTATCCATCATGTGGAAGTGGTGGTGAGTAGGAAAATAAGGGAACAATACGAAAGTTACCTTTTCCTAAGATTGTGGATGTAACAAGTACGATCCCACGTGATGCTATAATAGTAGAACTGGTACCAGGTTTTGTTTCTCACACCTACAAGTAAAAGGCTTATGGAAGATCTCGGTTAGGAAGTGGCACAAATAATTCAAGCAAATTTTAGTAAAGATGTTGAAAAAGTTGAAAAGATGCACAAATTGCAAGTAAGACAAATAGATCAAACCCAAGGATACCACTAGGAACACACACACGAAATATAGATGCAACCCGCACAACCAACGAATGAGCTATAAGAGTTGGAACCACGGAAATGCTCTTGGTGTACAGATACTAGAGAGACACTAGCTCGTTTTCTCTAATGGGCTAGATACGCTAGTGCACCAACCTCATAGACAAATATGTTGTCTACTATCCTAAGTAAGCTTATGTGTATATGAACCAAGACGATGAACTATGCTATGAGGCTCGATGTTATTGCTTACAAGCTCTTGCTTCTCTTCTTTTCCTTTTGCTTAAAAGCTTTTCTTACTATGCCACAATGCTTGATATGCGAGCCACAATGCGAGATAACTAGTATATGCACGAGAAAGACGTAACACTAAAGGTGCACTACAAGCGTGGCCTGACAATTCTCAACTTTCTAGTCTCGATGGGTAAGCTACGCAAAAGAGGCCTTAGTCTATCAAGGTAATTGCAAGGGAAATACAATGGTGTTGTCAATGTTACCATCCTTGCTTACGGTTGGTATGAAGATGGAGTGGTCGATGTCGAAGTGGAGTCCAAGCGAGAACATCACCTAAGTAGCAATGATGATGAAGGCAAATCGCACCTAAGTAGCCGAAACACCTTAGGACACGTGAGAACCGCAACTCCATAGCTCAAACACCCATGAGAAATATTGCGGAAGGTCAAAAGTGGTGGTGGAATGGCAAAAAGATGGAAAGTAGGAAATGGCCGAACTGCTCTGTATGGTCCGTGCGCACGGGGTAAGTGAGGCCCATGTGCACGGGGTCCCGTGTGCATGGGGTCCCGATGGCTCGTGCGCACGGGGTGTTCTGTCAATTCAAGAACACCTCGGATCTGTGGATTTTTTGCAAAGTTTCGGCCAAAATCGATGGTGGGGAGGGTGGGGAAAGGTGGTAAGGGGTAGATCCACTTGTCAAACACCAAATTCGTGGATCCAATCAACAAAATCTCACAAGATCTAACAAATTCCAAGAAAAAATTTGGGGCTATTTTCGGTGGGGATTTTTGAATTAGGACGAAAAACAACAAAATCAAGCTAGCAAATGGGAGGGTAGGGACTCCAAGATGTGAATCAACCTTGCTCATGATACCAAGATGTTGTAGGGTGAAACCCTAAGATGGACTTTTCAAACTTGGAGGGGGGAAAGGGATGAACACCAAGAACACAAAGAGTAATTCACTCCAACAATACCCAATCACACATCCACTAGAATAGCAAACACATAGATCCACAAGATTACAAGCACAATCAAAGGAAACAAGCATTAGGTAGAGTTCTTCCCACTCCTAAGAGACGAGGTCTTGATGATGGTAGTCTTCTTTAAGAGGAGGTCTTGAAATTCACAAGTGGATCCTCTCCTAAGAAGCCTTGATCTCCAATGGAGGGGTAGAAGGAGTAAAGCTCTCAAATAGCTCACATATGTCTTTGCTAAGTCTAACCATAACCCTGGGTATGGAATATATAGGCTTGGGGCGAGGTGGATGAAGTGGAGGCCCAAATCCCAAACTCAGCCGGCCATCCTGTAGGGCCTGTGCGCACGGGGTAAGTTGGGACCATGCGCACAGGGGTCCCATGCGCACGGTACACGCCCGTGCGCATGGGGTGCTACAACCGTAGCTCCCTGTGTAGCCCGTGGACACGGGGATCTCAGGGGCCCGTGTGCACGGGGTTGCGTGGGACTTCATGTCCTGCTCCTTTAAGACTCCCTCTTCTTCCTCAAGTTCTTAGGGTGCTTCTCCTTCTCCTTGGTGATGCTCCTTAGCTGCTTGGGAGTGTTCTTCTTCGTACCTAATGATACATAGTGCATTATGGTGAGGTAGCAACAAGTTCAATTTGTGTCCATATGCATGTCAAGTAGGAAGGAGTACACCTCGGTTTCCATTGCGCGTGCTCGAGCTCTTGTCATAGGTCCACGTGGGGCTTGATGCCTAGGTGTAGGGTCCATGGGGATGATGGAAGGATACTCCGCATGAATCCCACTCCACAAGGACACCACTGGGACATGGCCTAGAATGCGATGAACCGATCGACATCAACTTCTTGTACGGCTTCTCCTGCATCTGGCATGACACGCCAGGTGAGTACTTTGAATGTACTCGCAAGCTCACAACAAACAAAGCAAACGCGACAAACTATAACAAGGCATTTAACAAGTTAATGCATGAGGATGAACATGATACTATCTTCCATGAAGTGTATGTGGATCATGATCACGGTCCCTTGGACCAACTTACCATCTCATGTTACGACGTAACCACCATCAACATCTTACCATCGTGATCATCACTCGATCACATCAAAACCAACCATAGTGATCCTCACAAGATCACCAACTTCTGCAAGTGCCATCTCGGTGTCATTAAGTACGTAGGTTATTTATTTCCGTTGACCCACAACATGACCTACTACGAACTGTATCGATATCCAAGGATGCGGCTATCGATAGATTATACACTCTGCAGAGGTTAGTACTTTTACCCAGACCACGGAACTCATGGCCTCGTGCTCCCATTTGGGCGGACCAACGACATTCCGACAAAACCAATCTACTGCATGACACTCTCCCGGCCACTCCGACAAACTCCCCTTTTGGGCTAGGTCATGGGTGGCCTGATGCCAACTGCTGACACCCGCCACCTTGATGGAAAAAACCAAAACAAACTCATCCCAAATGGGGACATCAGTACCGTACAACTCGGGCACACAAGGTTATGTCTGCCTACCAGGCCAGGGTAGCGCAAGCGCATAACCTTCCCTACTTGGAGGCACTGGCTAGAGGCATGACAATAGACCGAATTAGAGCCTCCCCATCCAGGCATGTGTGGTGGCACTAGTGAGCTCGATTCGGTGGCACCATGACTCGATCAATAGTTTTTCAAGTTGAATTAACATCAGGTTTAACTTGAATGAATATGATTCGAGCCATAGTATGCAATGAGTTGCACGGGGTCATGATAATACAAATATAAGTAACGAATGCATCATACTTCAATAACAACATATGACATGATCTCTACTACACATAATACCAAAATGACATATCCTCTACTGCATAATAGCAATATAATATGTAATAGCTCTAATGCAACAAGTTTTATATAGTAAATCATTTTCATAATGAAGCATATAATGAATTTAATTCAAATAAAACTATTGCCATTGCAATACCATCCTTGCATATGAATCTTGTGGCTTGCCTTCGTTTAGAGGAGTGTTACAATACTCATGGTCTTCTCCAACACAACTAGGACCTTCTGAAAATAATTTAAATGTAAAATGGAAATGTCACATAAAGCATTTTATTGCACCAGAAATTCTGCATAGCAAGGCAAATTCTTGAACTTTGCAAACAGAAACTTTAGCTGAAGACAAAACTAATGCAAAAAGTTTGAACTCATTTGGACTTACAGAACAAGATTTATAGCTGCTCAAACTTCTGGTCAAATTTGTATTTAAATTGAATTAAACAGAAATTCTAGAGAGAACCACGTCGAAGGCATATTTTGTAAATGCGCCTCCACAGAAAAACGATTTAGGCAACTGAGAGAGGATGGCAGGTTGGGTCACTCTGAGGGTTAAAGAGAGAGGGGGAAACAAAGCACAACGGCTCTATCGCCAGTGGTTCTTCAGCAAGGAGGCCACGACGGTCGCCTGTGAGGGTCGGGACGGGTTCAACACGTCGTGGGGATCATGTACGTACCCGGAGCATAAGCAGAGGTGGACGAACGATGACATGGACTTTGTCTCCAGAGACGGCGGGCGGCGGAGGTCATCGGAGTTGGAGTTCCGGCACTAATCTGGTGAACTAACTACACTAACGCACTCAAAAGACCACCATGAACTCGACTTCGGCAGTGGAGGGGAAGAACGTGTCTGGAGCGAGTGGATGGTCGTGGGGGGTCTGCGGCCAACTCTAGCGAAGATCGGCGGCAGAGGCCCTCCTGGCCTTGCCCCTTGATGACCCACAAGTGTATGGGGTCAATTGTAGCTCTTTTCAATAAGTAAGAGTGTCGAACCCAACGAGGAGCAGAAGGAAATGACAAGTGGTTTTCAGCTAGGTAATGTCTACAGGTGCTAAAATTGTAAGTAGCGAAGTAGTTTGATAGCCAGATAATTTATAACAAGCAAGTAACAATAGTAGTAACAAAAGTGCAGCAAGGTATCCCAATCCTTTTGAGACAAAGGACAGGCCAAAACGGTTTCTTATAATAAGCAAAGTGTTCTTGAGAGTACAGGGGAATTTCATCTAGTCACTTTCATCATGTTGGCTTAATTCGTGTTCGCTACTTTGATAATTTGATATGTGGGTGGACCGGTTCTTAGGTGTTATTCTTACTTGAACAAACCTCCTACTTATGATTAACCCCCTCGCAAGCATCCGTAACTGCGAGAAAAGTGTTAAGAATAAATTCTAACCATAGCATTAAACTTTTGGATCCAATTGGTCCCTTACGGAATAGCACATAAACTTGGGTTTAAGCTTCTGTCATGCTCGGCACCCACCATATAATAACTACTCCACAATGCATTCCCTTAGGCCCAAATATGGTGAAGTGTCATGTAGTCGACGTTCACATGACACCACTAAGAGAATGGCAACATACATACCATCAAAGTATCGAACACATATCAAGTTCACATGATTACTTGCAACATGATTTCTCCCGTTACCTCAAGAACGAAAGTAACTGATCACAAATGATAAACATGCTCAAGATCAGAGGGGTATTAAATAGCATTATGGATCTAAACATATAATCTTCCACCAAATAAACCATATAGTAATCAACTACAAGATGTAATCAACACTACTAGTCACCCACGGGCACCAATCTATAGGTTTGATACAAAGATTGAACGCAAGAGATGAACTAGGGTTTGAGAGGAGTTGGTGCTGTGAATATGTTGATGAATATAGCCCTCCCCAAGATGGGAGAGTTGTTGGTGATGATGATGATGATGATTTCCCCCTCTGGGAGGAAAGTTCCCCCGGCAGAATCGCTCTGCCTAAGGGCAAAAGTGCTCCTGCCCAAGTTCTGCCTCGAGGCGGTGGTGCTTCGTCCCGAATGTCTCCTCCTTATTTTTTTCTAGGTCAAAATGACTTATATACTAGAAGATGGGCACCCGAGGTGTGCCTAGGAGGTCACAACCCACCAGGGCGCGCCTTGGCTCCCTGGCGCGCCCAGGTGGGTTGTGCCCACCTGGTGGGCCCCCTCTGGTAGTTATTTTCTCCAATATTTCTTACATATTCCATAAAAATTCTCCATGGAGGTTCAGCTTGTTTGGAGTTGTGCAGAATAGGTAGCCTGGCTTTTTCAGGTCCAGATTTCCAGTTGCCAAAAATCTCCCTCTTGGTGTGTACCTTGCAAATTATGAGACAAACGGCATTAGAATTACTAAAAAACATTATTATGGATAAAAACATTATAAATAACAGTAAGAAAACATGATGCAAAATGGACGTATCAACTCCCCCAAGCTTAGACCTGGCTTGTCCTCAAGCGAAAACCAAAATCATAAAACATGTCACATGCTTTGAGAGAGAGGTATCGATAAAAACAAAAATACGGACATAGAAGCATCATGTTGATTATTATAATAGCAACAAAATTGAACATAGGAATTTTATCATTGAACTTGCAATATATACTTCCCATGAATAAGTAACAGTTCATTACATAATCGAAGTATAAGGCAAAAACTCTATTAAAAACCAACAAACTATGTTCTCAGTCAAATTTGCAACTACAATTCATCATCTTTTCAGGAAGAGTCACGTGTCGGAGCCTTTTAGCAAGTCCACATACTCAACCATCATATAGTCTTGTATGATTACTAACACTCACCTCGTACCCATGAGCAAAATGTTTCAGCTGGACACCTAGAAAGATAGGGGCTTATGGTTTCGCCTCCCAACATACTCACCTCAAGGGTGATGTCAACAATAATAACTCATGCTATCTATATTCAACTGGACATATGTGCCTAGATCTTTCCTCACCACATGATGCTTGCCAAAAGAGAAAATAAAAAGGAATAGAAGGAAAACTTTGACTCTTTGCACAAAAGTAAATACATAAAAGTAAAAGATAGGCCCTTCGCAAAGGGAAGTAGAGGTTGCCATGCGCTTATTTGTTTGCATGCTCAATCCCTTAGTGCAAGGGAACGTCACATTGTATTGCCCCTTAAGATGACAACCTTTATTATGCAGTCTGTCACTTTTATTCTTTGTCATCCAAGTTCGTACAACACTCAATTTTCTCTTACACTAAATGATCTCACATATTTAGAAGCAATCTTTATTGCCTTTTTGCACCGATGACAACTTAATTGAGGGATCTTGCTCAATCCATAGGTAGGTATGGTGGACGCTTGAAATTTTTTTGGGTTTAAGGGTTTTGGATGCCCAAGTAGTATCTCTACTTGGTGCGGTATTTTTGTCTAGCAAAGATAGGGGTCAAGTATCACATGTTAAAGGATCTATGACAATATGACTTCTATGTGAATATAAATATAAATAAATCATTAAGTTGTCTTCCTTGTCCAACGTCAACAATTTTGGCATATAATATTTTGATGAGGGCTCACAATCACAAAAGATTTCTAGGATAGTATATTTATATGTGAATCTTCTCTTCCCTTATTAATTCTTTCATGAGTTGCATCATTGACTAATGCTCTGTTTGTCAATCTCTAATAAAATTTCCTACTTTTACTTTTCCTTATGTGGTGCTATCACCTACCATAGGTTTAGTATATGATCTTATTGATTTATTTCCTTTCTTTTTTTCTTACTTTCTTATTTCTTTTCTTTATTTGCAACATGAAAGTAAAGAAAGCAAAACTCAGACTAACTTTATTATATAACTTGCACACGATTACGAGGATAGATCACTAAGCAGACTCTCAAATAAGAAAGGATCAAACTAATTTTATTTCATCGAAAGCAAAAAGATCGAACTAAGATAAGTAAAAGCAAAAAGATAGTAAGATGATACAATACCGGGAGACCTCCCCCAAGCTTGGCGGAAGCCAAGGGGAGTGCCATACTCGATACTCAGTTCTCTTTTGGTGGTGAAGAAGCTTCTTCCTCCTCCTCGGCCAGCAGTGCTTGTGCTGTCACCAGGGATGGATTTACGGTAGCTTCCTTTCCCTTGCCTCCCTTGACAGCATTCGTAAGCTCCTCCCTCTTTGTCTCGATCTTCATCAGCCAAGCATCTTCTTCCATGTTGTTGGAGGAGCAGGAAGACGTGATGCCTGGCTTGATAAATCTGACCAAGAACAGCAAGAAAAGAGACCAGAGGATTTCTTCGCAATACGGTGGTTAACAGGTTTGGGAAGTATATATAGAATTTTTATCTTGCAGGACAAGTATACAAAAGAAAAACAGAGTCGGGAAGGAGCCCCAGGTAGGTACAACCCACCTGGTGCCAGGCATGCCTGGCGCGCCCTGGTGTCTTGTGACCACCAGGGGACATTTCCTGGAAGTTTCTTTATTTCCAAAATTCTAAAATATTCCAAAATTAACAAAAAATATATTTTTGCGGATTTTTCGGAGATCGCTTGCTTACCATATCACGTACCTCCTTATTTTGACGATTCTGGGGTGTTCCAAAAGGACTCTTTTATGTGTTCTTCCCGTGTCAAAGTTTGGGTAATATTACTTTCAACATTGATAGGCGTACCTGAGATATAATGCTTTATTCGTTGCCCGTTGACAACCTTCGGGTTAGTGCATTCGAAATTATTTATTTTGATGGCTACAGACCGGTAAACCTCCTCGATGACATATGGGCCTTCCCATTTCGAGAGGAGCTTTCCTGCAAAAAATCTAAAACGAGAGTTGTACAAAAGAACATATTCTCTGACTTTGAACTCATGCTTTTGGATTCTTTTGTCATGCCATCTTTTAACTTTCTCTTTGAATAATTTTGCATTTTCCTAAGCCTGGTGTCGATGTCAAAACCGGCGGATCTCGGGTAGGGGGTCCCGAACTGTGCGTCTAGGCGGATGGTAACAGGAGACAAGGGACACGATGTTTTACCCAGGTTCGGGCCCTCTTGATGGAGGTAAAACCCTACGTCCTGCTTGATTGATATTGATATTGTGGATGTTTACAAGAGTGGATCTACCACGAGATCAAAGAGGCTAAACCCTAGAAGCTACCCTATGGTATGATTGTAATGGTTGTTGTTGTTATGTCCTACGGACTAGAGCCATCCGGTTTATATAGACACCGGAGAGGGCTAGGGTTACATAGAGTCGGTTACAATGGTAGGAGATCTACATATCCGTATCGCCAAGCTTGCCTTCCACGCCAAGGAAAGTCCCATCCGGACACGGGACGAAGTCTTCAATCTTGTATCTTCATAGTCTTGGAGTCCGGTCGATGATGATAGTCCGGCCGATGATAGTTCGGCTGATGATGGTAGTCCGGCTATCCGGACACCCCCTAATCCAGGACTCCCTCAGTAGCCCCTGAACCAGGCTTCAATGACGATAAGTCCGGCGCGTATATTGCTTGGCATTGCAAGGCGGGTTCCTCCTCCGAATGATAGAAGATTGTGAACACCAGGATAGTGTCCGGCTCTGCAAAATAAATTCCACATTCCACCGTAGAGAGAATAATATATACACAAGTTCAATCTGCTGACGTTTTTTGCGGCATGACGTCACGCCACTACCAAGCCATTACTTGAATCGTTTTTTACTCTACCACCTCAGCGCATTTAGCGAAGCGGTTTCCTTGGCACGTCTTGTCGAAGCAGAGATCGTGTTCCCCCTTAATCCGGGATTCTCATCAATACGGACGTGGGTAACCCAACCGCGCCATTGATGGTGACGCTTGGGGGATAAGCGAGTTTTACCAGGCCGGTGGGGGACGCGTAGACTTCGCCCGCCCATATAAGGGATAAGGATTCACCTTTTCACCTACGCCTTCTTCCTCCTTTGCTTATCCATCTCCGCGCACTCGAGCTCCAGCGCCCAAGCCCGCACATCTCGTCTCAACCTTCCCCAGTTATGTCCGGAGCGGGAGGCAAGTGGATGACCTCCTCCGTTACGGAGGAGCACATCGAAAGACTGCGCAGCGCCGGCTACCTGTCCGGCGACATCGCGCACCGGCTGCCCGACGAGGGGCAGCTCATCCCCACCCCCAGGCCCCATGAGAGGGTCGTTTTTCTTCCCCACTTCCTCCGCGGACTGGGTTTTCCACTTCACCCCTTTGTCCGGGGGCTCATGTTCTACTACGGCCTGGATTTCCATGATCTGGCGCCGAACTTCATCCTCAACATCTCGGCGTTTATCGTCGTGTGCGAGGCCTTCCTCTGCATCCAGCCCCACTTCGGCTTGTGGCTCAAGACCTTCAATGTCAAGCCGAAGGTAGTGAAGGGCACTCAAGCGGAGTGCGGAGGCGCCATGTTGGGCAAGATGCCCAATGTCCTTTGGTTCGAAGGGGCCTTCGTGGAATCCGTCAAGGGGTGGCAATCGGGGTGGTTCTATATCACCGAGCCGCGCGACCCTAAGTGGGCGGCGGCCCCCGAGTTCAGATCTGGTATCCCCACGCAGCTCACCTCCTGGAAAGAGAAGGGCTTGCTGTGGGGTAGTTCGGAGGAGCTGACGGGACTCCAAGCCTGTATCCAGAAGCTGGTGAAGAAGCTCAGGCTGGTTAACATGGTCCAAGTCATGCTCGTCCGCCGGATTCTCCCATGCCAAGAGCGGGCATTCAATCTGTGGGAGTTCAATCCGGAACAGCACCAGGCGCTGAGCGGGCTCTTCGACACGACGTACGAAGGCGCCTGGAGGGTGCTGTTTAAGGGCGCCGAAGCCCCCGCATCCGCGACTGAAGATCGCGGATTTCGCTCGCAGCGCCAAGCCGACGAGGTAAGTGATTCTACCCCTTTACGGGACACTTGCTTTTCATAGTTTGACTCTATGCGGGTTTTAATTTCCCCTTTTCCTTTGACAGGACTGGATGAGGAAGGCGGAGCAGATTATCTGCCCGGCTCCCATGCCAGAAAACCCAGTAGACGCCCGTCTAGCGAGGCTGCTGGTTCCGGCACCGCACGTGGTGCCGGAGAAGAAGGCCAAGAAGGAGGCCACGGGTGCTCGAAAGAGTTCCCGTTTCAGGTGTCCGACGACTCCGGGGCGGACTCCTCCCCCGAAAACGAGGAGGAGAAAGAGGACTCTCTCCCAGAGGAGGGAGAGAGGAAGAGGAAGGCTTCCCCAACAGGGGAGGCCGAAGGGTCCAAGAGGGGAAGGACTATTCCCCCGGACAGCTCCGCCAACATCAACGTTGGCGAGGAAGAATGGCCTTCAAGGGCCAGGCCTCCAGCGAGATCGTAAGTATCCGGATTCCTGAGTGATTTATAATTTCTTTTTCTGTGTCACATAGTGTCATTCTGATGCCGCATGCTGCCTGTAGTCCGGCCAATGATGATCTCCCCGCTTCATCGAGCGGGTCGTTGGCTCCGTCGGATGTAGACTCCATCCCGACCGCCTCCACCCCTCGCGACACCGAGGACGCCGAGGTGGGATCCCAAGAAGGGACCCATCAGGGGGAGGCTCCGGAGGCGCCACAAGGCAGCCTCCCGGACTTTGCGCCGGACTCCACATCAGAACCCGCAGTGGTTCCGGAGTCCGGCCGGCGGCCCCTTCGCACGAAGGGCAAGACCGTGACGCCGGCGGCTTCCGTCCAACCGGAGGCGCCGGACAATTTGTTGGAGGCGCTCCAGAGCGCTTCCATCGAGGAAGAACACCGCACTATTATGAGTGCGGTGATTCAGAAGGTACAGCTCGCCAAGAGCGGGCTGACCGAAGCCTGCAGTAGCCTTCTATCAGGCTTTGAGGTAAGAAGTTAAAAATATGCAATGTAATACCGCATAGACAGTAGCCCCTGATGCTCGGTTCGGTGTTCGGAAAGAAAAGCCGGACTGAGGATCTGAAAAAAAAGAAGATATACGCAGGGTTGCTAAAAAATTATGTCAATATGGGTTGCAGGCTGCGCTGCTGACCTCTGCCGCACTGACTGCGGAGGTCGGTGCTTTGAAGCAGGAGCTCGAGCGGTCCGAGCAAGAGCTCGGCCGCGCCAAGAAGCAGCTCCAGGACAAAGAAGGTGAGTAACACCACTTTGAACTTGTACCTTACAGAAAAGGATTTAGGTTGCAACAAAAAATAACAAGGATAACATGGGTACTGCAGGGGCCACGAACGAGGTGGCGACCCTGAAGGAGGCCGTGTCCGCGGCCGAACGCAATGCGGCCGTGGAACGGGCAGAGCGAGAAAAGCAGGAGGCGCGGGTGGCGGTGGTTCAGCAAGAGCTCCAGGCTCTCATGGAAAAGCATGAGAGTTTGGAGCGTGACTCAAAGACTCGAGAGTCCGAGCTTGCCTCGGCTCTCGAAAGTGCCAAGACTGCCAAGGCCGATGCCCATAAGTCCCTTCAGGAGATTGAGTTGGTGAGGAAGATAGCGGCGGGTAAGGCATTTTTCATGCAAAGCAAGCATGTGAATGTAAATTACGTGTTACTTACCCGAATTCGGAGCTCTCCAGGGGCGTTTGCAGATCTGCCTCGCAGCGTGTCTGATGCCGCCGCATTCTACCAAGCCGAGGAGGGGAGCTCAACGGAGAAGGTCTTCTGGTCTCAGTATGCTGAGGCCGGCCATCCGGTGCCCCCTAGCGACCAGCTGAAGCAGCTGGTCGAGCTCCACAAGGTGGCCGAGCAGGCCATGAAGGGCCTCATAGTCCGGCTGTGGCCTGGAGAGGCCATGCCTGGGAGCTACTTCGGCCTCGTGCGACGGTTGGTGGATGCGTGCCCCTGGGTGGAGGTTATCAAGCGCTCCGCCTGTATTGAAGGTGCTCGTCGGGCCCTTGCCCGCGCAAAGGTGCATTGGGGCAAGCTGGATGCGGAGAAGCTAATCACTGACGCGCCACCAGCGGCAAGGAATATCGTACGCCCGAAATGTACTATAAGACTGTCCTGAAGGGTGCCCGCAAGATTGCGGATGAGTGCCCCAGGGATGTAATTATTGAGTAAATTCGCAATGTGTTATCCTGTGCGCTGAAAACTTTGTTCATATGCGCTAAGCAACGCTTGTTAATTTAAAATATTACCTTCTGTGCGGCCGTTTATTAAATCTGAGAGATGGCAAGTCGTCGGCTTCAGCCCCCATGCCACGAGTGCTGGGGTGTTCGGGATAAACTTGAGCACTCTTGTTCCCATTTTTGGGTCCATCTAGGGAGGCGCTCAACACAACGAACAAGGCAACCGGACTTATAGTGCTTGAACACTCTCACTTAGCCATAGAATTCTATAATTTTAAATTTCGGCGAAGCCCCTAGTATTCGGAAGACCGAATTAGGGGCGCTATCCACGCCTTCGTCGGACATTATCCGGAACTTCGCTCGAAGCGGCGTAGGTCTTTAAGGACCCGAAAGGACCTCTCGAACAGCGACCAGTCTCTCGCCTTATCATGACAGTCAGTTTTAGCTTTCTCCACTGAGGCGTTAACCCGGCTCAACCGGGGCGCAATCGCAGTGGTTCTCCCAGTGCTACCTTAGCCGATAGAACGGAACGTAAGGTGCCAAACATGGGAGCCGGGCAAACCCAACTATTGACCCAAGACATGATTCGGAGCCGATTCATATAATGCTATAAGTTCGGGGTGCCGCACTTGTGAAAGTGTTCGGACTTTATCACACCATAATGCGGGGAACATAAGCCCCTGGTGTATTTGGCCGTACCAAAATGTACGGATGCAACATGTCGTAAATGAACATATATATATAAGGTAATGCAATTATGGGCAAAAAGTGCTGCATTTTATTCGAGAAGATCTGCTATGAGTGCGGAATGATACAAATAGTGCGGAAAGCAAGGGATTGGACGAATTAAAGGCGTCTCCCTCCAGGGGTAGGCCGCGGAATGGTGTATTTAACAAATTTAATGCTCGTAATGGAGACCACCTGAGTGTTCGTCGCAGCCTTTGTCCCTCCCTGGCTGTTGCATCATGAGTTCGGCAGGTTCGCCGCCGGACAGAGTTCTGTATAAAAAAGAGAGAAATAAAAGATAAAAAGAGCGACACACTTGGGAGCCCCTGGTGTGGTCGAACCGCACTCTGGGTCTGTTGTGGTTGTGCCTCTCCCCTATGCCCATGGTATCTCCAGGGCGTAATTATGTACGCGGAGAGTTTGTCTTACAATTGTGCGAGGGCTGGGGTTGAGGCCGCATTGCTACGCGTGCTCGGAACGTGCCAGGTGGTCTTGGTTGATGTTGCTCCGGGCGCGTTTGGCCGTGTCCGGTCGTTTAACGGCCGGACTCGAAAATTGCCTTAAAAGGCTGCTCTGTACTTCTGCCGCGAGAGCCGCTGTATGTTCCTCCGTTCGGAGGGAGCGTTCCGTGTTTCCATTGACCGTGATGACTCCACGAGGGCCTGGCATCTTGAGCTTAAGGTATGCATAATGCGGCACCGCGTTGAATTTTGCGAACGCGGTTCGTCCGAGCAGAGCGTGATAGCCACTGCGGAACGGGACTATGTCGAAGATTAACTCCTCGCTTCGGAAATTATCCGGGGATCCGAAGACCACTTCCAGTGTGACTGAGCCTGTACAACTGGCCTCGACACCTGGTATGACGCCTTTGAAGGTTGTCTTTGTAGGTTTAATCCTTGAAGGGTCTATGCCCATCTTGCGCACTGTATCCTGATAAAGCAGGTTCAGGCTACTGCCGCCGTCCATCAGGACTCTCGTGAGGTGAAATCCATCGACGATTGGGTCTAAAACCAATGCGGCGAATCCGCCATGGCGGATACTGGTCGGATGGTCTCTTCGATCGAAAGTGATCGGGCAAGAGGACCATGGGTTGAATTTTGGGGCGACTGGCTCCATCGCGTATACGTCCCTTAGTGCACGCTTCCGCTCCCTCTTGGGATATGCGTTGCGTATATCATGTTTACCGTCCGAACTTGAGGGGGGAATCCCTTTTGTCCTCTGTTGTTCGGCGGCCGGGTCTCTTCCTCGTCATCGCTGTGTAGCCCCTTGTCATTGTTTTCGGCGATTAATTTGCCTGCCTGCTTGAATACCCAACAATCTCTGTTGGTGTGGTTAGCTGGCTTTTCGGGGGTTCCATGTATTTGACAGGAGCGGTCGAGTATTCGGTCCAAATTGGACGGGCCCGGAGTGGTTCTTTTGAATGGCTTCTTCCGTTGACCGGGCTTGGAGCCTCGGAATCCGGCGTTGACTGCCGTATCCTCATTGCTGTCGCCGTTAATGCGGCGTTTGTTTTTGTTTCGACGCAACCTGCCATTGCGGTCCTTGGTATCCGGACTGCCAGCGTTTTTGCTGAGGTTGTTGCTGCGAGCTAGCCAGCTATCCTCTCCCGCACAGAAGCGGGTCATGAGTGATGTGAGGGCTGCCATGGATTTCGGCTTTTCCTGTCCTAGGTGCCGGGCCAGCCACTCGTCGCGGATGTTATGTTTGAAGGCAGCGAGGGCCTCTGCATCCGGACAGTCGACGATTTGATTTTTCTTTGTTAAGAACCGTGTCCAGAATTGCCTGGCCGATTCGTCTGGCTGCTGGATTATGTGGCTTAGGTCATCTGCGTCCGGTGGTCGCACATACGTGCCCTGGAAGTTGTCGAGGAATGCGGCTTCCAGGTCTTCCCAGCATCCAATTGACTCTGCGGGCAGGCTGTTAAGCCAATGCCGAGCTGGTCCTTTAAGCTTGAGCGGGAGATATTTGATGGCGTGAAGATCGTCGCCGCGGGCCATATGTATATGGAGGAGATAATCCTCAATCCAAACCGCGGGGTCTGTTGTGCCATCGTAGGATTCGATATTAACGGGTTTAAACCCTTCAGGGATTTGATGATCCATTACTTCGTCAGTGAAGCATAGTGGGTGTGCGGCGCCTCTGTATTGAGCAATATCGCGACGTAGCTCGAGAGAGCGTTGTCTGCTGTGTTCGGCCCGGCCGGAGTAGTTGTATCCGGCGCGACGGTATTCGTCGTGGGTCTTGGGGCGCCCACGTGATCCATAGATAGATCTGGATTGTCTTGCCTTGTCCTCCAATATATCCCGCAAGTCCGGCGCGTTCCCCCGTGGCTTCATGCTTTTTGAGCGATGCCGGGGTACGGTTTTGGTGGAGGGCTTGCATGCCTCTCTGTCGCGGCCACGAGGTGGTCGGTCTGCCGTATTGTGCGCTGGTGATGCAGGTTTGTACGCTTCCTCCTCTAGTCGGGGGAGCAACTTGCGTTTTGGGTAACTTTTGGAGGGGCGTTCGAGTTCATACTCTTCGGCCGCGAGGACCTCGGTCCATCTGTCGGCCAGTAGGTCTTGATCAGCTTGAAGCTGTTGCTGCTTTTTCTTTAGGCTGTTTGCCGTGGCCATTAGCCTGCGTCTGAAACGCTCTTGTTCGACGGGATCCTCAGGCACGACGAATTCGTCGTCGTCGAGGCTTGCCTCGTCTCCGGAGGGAGGTAAGTAATTATCATCCTCGACCTCTTCGTCTGCCGCCCTCTCGTGAGGGCTTGCTTCTGCCTCCTCCTGCGCTGGATCGTGCTGGAGGGGGTTGTCTTCGGCACTTTCTGGGGTGTTATTATCTCCTGTGCCGGAATCTCTATTCTTGCTGTGGCGGGATTTAGAGCGGCGCCGCTGATGCCGGCGCTTGGGCTGTTTCTTTAAGGAATCGGCCTCCGTTGCTTCTTCGCCGTCCCCATCTTTTGGGGTGTCCACCATATATATGTCGTATGACGAGGTGGTCTTCCAGTGTCCTGTAGGCACTGGTTCTTGATAGTCTCCGGCATCGTCGTCCATACCGTCGATGTCTTCGGAGTCGTAGTCGAGTACGTCGGTTAGATCGTCGACGGTGGCTACGAAGTGGGTGGTGGGTGGGCTCTGAATTTCTTCGTCGTCCGCGTCCCAACCATCCTGGCCGTAGTTCGGCCAGGGCTCTCCGGATAGCGAGAGATGCTTCAGCGAATTTAAGATATCGCCGAAGGGTGAGTGCTGAAAGATGTCCGCAGCGGTGAATTCCATGATCGGCGCCCAGTCGGATTCGACTGGCAGGGGCGCAGGAGGTTCGGAGTCCGGCAGAGAGTCCGGCACCTCGGAGTCATGAGCTTTATGCGGGACAAGGTAAGTGTTCGGCTCCATCGCCGTAGAAGTTGCAGCTCCCGAGGCGGTGTCCAGCCATCCGTCCTCGATCTGAGCGATCGGCTCCGGACTATGGGTCGGAGCGGATTCGTGTGCGGCCTCCAAGGTGCTGTCCGGCGGCAGAGTTAGGTCGTGCCCATCGTGACAGCGCGGCACGCTCGGCTGTGGCTCAGATCCATCGAAGATCAAGTCCCCGCGGATATCGGCCGTGAAGTTTAGGCTTCCAAACCTGACCTGACGGCCAGGGGCGTAGCTTTCGATCTGCTCCAGATGGCCAAGTGAGTTGGCCCGCAGTGCGAAGCCGCCGAATACGAAGATCTGTCCGGGGAGAAAAGTCTCACCCAGGACTGCGTCGTTGTCGATTGAAGAGGCCATCAAGCCTATCGGTGACGACACAGAGGAACTCTCAATGAAAGCACCAATGTCGGTGTCAAAACCGGCGGATCTCGGGTAGGGGGTCCCGAACTGTGCGTCTAGGCGGATGGTAACAGGAGACAAGGGACACGATGTTTTACCCAGGTTCGGGCCCTCTTGATGGAGGTAAAACCCTACGTCCTGCTTGATTGATATTGATATTGTGGATGTTTACAAGAGTGGATCTACCACGAGATCAAAGAGGCTAAACCCTAGAAGCTAGCCTATGGTATGATTGTAATGGTTGTTGTTGTTATGTCCTACGGACTAGAGCCATCCGGTTTATATAGACACCGAAGAAGGCTAGGGTTACATAGAGTCGGTTACAATGGTAGGAGATCTACATATCCGTATCGCCAAGCTTTCCTTCCACGCCAAGGAAAGTCCCATCCGGACACGGGACGAAGTCTTCAATCTTGTATCTTCATAGTCTTGGAGTCCGGTCGATGATGATAGTCCGGCCGATGACAGTTCGGCTGATGATGGTAGTCCGGCTATCCGGACACCCCCTAATCCAGGACTCCCTCACCTGGGTTCTCCATTCATCTAAAGAGCTAATATCAAATAACCTCTTTTCACCGGCTAGTTTGAAATTATAGTTGAGTTCTTTGACTGCCCAGTATGCTTTATGTTCTAACTCAAGAGGCAAATGACAAGCTTTTCCATAAACCATTTTATAAGGAGACATACCCATAGGATTTGTATATGTTTTTCTATAAGGCCAAAGTGCATCATCTAATTTCTTAGACCAATTCTTCCTGGACCTGTTGACAGTCTTTTGCAAAATTAATTTTATTTCTCTATTGCTAAGTTCAACTTTACCACTAGACTGAGGATGATAAGGTGATGCAATTCTATGGTTAACATCATACTTGGCAAGCATTTTACGAAAAGCACCATGAATAAAGTGTGAACCACCATCAGTCATTAAATATCTAGGGACTCCAAACCTTGGGAAAATAACTTCCTTAAGCATTTTAATAGAGGTGTTTTGATCAGCACTACTAGTTGGAATGGCTTCTACCCATTTAGTAACATAATCAACAACAACCAAAATATGTGTATACCCATTAGAGGAAGGAAAAGGTCCCATGTAATCAAATTCCCAAACATCAAATGGTTCAACAGCAAGTGAATAATTCATAGGCATTTCTTGGCGCTTACCAATATTACCTATTCTTTGGCATTCATCACAAGATGAGACAAACCTACAGGCATCCTTGAAGAGAGTAGGCGGATAAAATCCGGATTGCAATACCTTGTGAGCAGTTCTATCTCCAGCATGATGCCCTCCATAAGCCTCAGAGTGACATTTCCGTAGAATTTGTCCCTGTTCATGCTCAGGTACACAACGTCGAATAATACCATCTACTCTTTCTTTATAAAGATGTGGTCATCCCAAAAGTAATGTCTTAAATCATGGAAGAATTTTTTCTTTTGTTGGTATGTAAAGCTAGGAGGTAAATATTTAGCAACAATGTAATTAGCATAATCAGCATAGTAAGGAGTACTATTAGCAACATTTATGGCAGCTAACTGCCCATCAGGAAAACTATCATCAATAGGTAGTGGGCCATCAAGCATATTTTCAAGCCTAGACAAGTTATCTGCTATGGGGTTCTCAGCTCCTTTTCTATCAATAATATGTAAATCAAATTCTTGTAACAAGAGAACCCAACGAATAAGTATAGGTTTAGCATCTTTCTTTTCCATAAGATATTTAATAGCAGCATGGTCTGTGTGAATAATTACTTTGGAATCAACAATACAAGGTCTAAATTTATCACAAGCAAACACCACTGCTAAAAATTCTTTTTCAGTAGTAGCATAATTTCTTTGAGCATTATCTAGATTTTTACTAGCATAATGAATAACATTCAATTTCTTATCAACTCTTTGTCCTGGAACAGCACCAACAACATAATCACTAGCATCACACATAATTTTGAAAGGCAAGTTCCAATCAGGTGGTTGAACAATAGGTGCAGAAATTAAGGCTTTCTTGAGTGTTTCAAAGTCTTCTAAACAATCATCATCAAAAACAAAAGGAACATCCTTTTGCAAAAGACTAGTGAGAGGCCTAGAAATTTTAGAGAAGTCTCTAATAAATCTCCTATAGAAACTAGCATGACCTAGGAAACTACGAATACCTTTGATGTCCTTTGGACATGGCATTTTCTCAATTGCATCAACCTTAGCTTGGTCCACTTCAATACCTATTTCAGAAATTTTATGACCCAAGACAATGCCTCATTAACCATAAAGTGGCACTTCTCCCAATTGAAGACATGATTTGTTTGTTCACATCTCTGCAAAACTCGCTCAAGATTGCTTAAACAATCATCAAACGACTTCCCATAAACAGAAAAGTCATGCATAAAAACCTCAATAATCTTTTCACAAAAGTCAGAGAATATAGCACTCATACATGTTTGAAAGGTAGCAGGTGCGTTACATAAGGCGAAAGGCATACGTCTATAAGAAAATGTTCCAAAAGGACAAGTAAAAGTGGTATTTTCTTGATCATATTGTAAAACAGGTATTTGTGAAAAGCCATAGTATCCATCAAGGAAGCAAAAATGTGTGTGCTTAGATAGGCTTTCTAACATTTGATCAATAAAAGGCAGAGGGTAATGATCTATTCTAGTAGCTTTATTTAATTTTCTATAATCAGTTACCATCCTATAGCCCGTGACAATTCTTTGTGAAATAAGCTCATTCTTATCATTAGGAACAACAGTAATACCTCCCTTCTTAGGGACACAATGAACATGATTTACCCATCTACTATCAGCTATAGGATAGATTATACCTGCTTCCAGAAGTTTTAATATTTCCGTTCTTACCAATTCTTTCATTTTCGGATTTAACCAACATTGGTGATCAACAACGGGTTTAGCATCAGGTTCCATATTAATCTTGTGCTGACATAGAGTGGGACTAATGCCCTTAAGATCATCAAGAGTATATCCAATAGCAGCCATGTGCTTCCTTAGAACTTTCAATAATCTTTCTTCTTCGTGTTCTGAAAGGTTAACACTAATAATAACAGGATATATCTTCTTTTCATCAAGATAAGCATATTTTAGAGTGTCTGGCAATTGTTTTAGTTCAAACACATGATCACCTTTAGGTGGAGGAGGACCTCCTAGAGTTTCAATAGGCAAATTGTGTTTAAGCAGAGGTGGTTGTTGGAAAAATATTTTATCTATTTCATTTGTTTCGCGCATATGAAAATCATTTTCATGGTCTAGCAAATAGTTCCAAAGGATCAGTAGGAGGCACAGCAATAGAAGCAAGACCAATAATTTCATCCTTACTAGGTAAATCTTTCTTATGATGTTGTTTACTAAACTTGGAAAAATTGAACTCATGAGATTCATCACCAAAGCTAACACCGACAGTTTTTTTTCTCACAATCTATTTTAGCATTGACGGTGTTCAAGAAAGGTCTACCAAATATAATGGGACAAAAGTCATCTTGTGGGGTGCTAAGAACAAGAAAATCATCAGGGTATTTTATTTTCCCACACAAGACTTCAACATCTCTAAGAATCCCACTTGGTGATATAGTATCTCTATTAGCAAGTTTAATAGTAACATCTGTGTCTTCTATTTCAGCAGGTGCTATTTCATCTCTAATTTCTTCATATAAGGAGTGGGGAATAACACTCACACTAGTACCTACATCACATAACCCATGATAACAGTGATCTCCTATCTTAACTGATACAACAGGCATGCCAACAACTGGTCTATGTTTATCTTTCCCCTCGGGTTTAGCAATTATAGCAGCTTCTTCACACAAGTAAATAACATGCCCATCCATATCTTTTTCCAAGAGATCTTTAACCATAGCAATGCTAGGTTCAACTTTAATTTGTTCATCAGGTTTAGGTGTTCTAACATAGCTTTTGTTAACCATAGTTGAAACTTTAGCATGTTCTTTTATCCTAACAGGGAAAGGTGGTTTCTCAATATAAGCAGAAGGAACAACTGGATCAACATTATAAAGTAGAGTTTCTTCTTTAACTGGTACTGGTTCTTTAATTTCATCTTTAATAGGTGGGTGATATTTAACCAACTTCTCTTTAAAAAGTTCAACATGAGTAGCAAATGATTCACAAAAGGAGGCTACTATATCAGAGTCAAGTCCATATTTAGTGCTAAACTTTTGAAAAACATAGGTATCCATAAAAGATTTAACACAATCATACTTAAGCTTTATACCCGACTCTTTACCTTCATCAAGTTCCAATCTTCATAGTTGAGTTTAATTCTTTCCAAAAGATCCCACTAGAATCCAATGGTCTTCTTCATAAAAGAATCACTGCAAGAAGTATCAAGCATGGTTTGATCATTACGAGAAAGCCGGGCATAAAAATTCCGAATAATAATTTCTCTTGAGAGCTCATGATTGGGGCATGAATATAACATCGACTTAAGCCTCCCCCAAGCTAGAGCAATACTTTCTCCTTCATGATGCCTATGTATATAATTCCGATCACGATGAACTAGATGCATAGGATAAATTATTTGATGGAACTCCAATTTCAAACAATTCCAATTCCATGATCCAATATCATCGCATAGCCTATACCGTGCCAATGATTTTCCCTTCAAAGATAAAGGGAAAACCTTTTTCATCACTTCATCACTGGGTAAACCTGCAAGCTTAAACAATCCACATATTTGTTCCACATGCATTAGGTGCATATCAGGATGTTCAGTTCCATCTCCTGCATAAGGATTAACTAGCAGTTGTTCTATCATACCCGAAGGGATTTCATATTCAATATTTTCAGTAGGTGCAGTAGGTTGAGGGGTAACTAATTGTGGTTCTGGACGAGGTGAAGATACCCCGAACAAACCCCTCAAAGGATTGTTTTCCATAATAACAAGTGACAATAATTTTTAGCACACTATATAAATGTTTCCTTACCGAATTCCACTTACCAAAGGCGCTTCACTCCCCGGCAACGACACCAGAAAATAGCCTTGATGACCCACAAGTGTATGGGGTCAATTGTAGATCTTTTTGATAAGTAAGAGTGTAGAACCCAACAAGGAGATGAAGGAAATGACAAGTGGTTTTCAGCTAGGTAATGTCTGCAAGTGCTAAAATTGTAAGTAGCGAAGTAGTTTGATAGCCAGATAATTTATAACAAGCAAGTAACAATAGTAGTAACAAAAGTGCAGCAAGGTAGCCCAATCCTTTTGAGACAAAGGACAGGCCAAAACGGTTTCTTATAATAAGCAAAGTGTTCTTGAGGGTACCCGGGAATTTCATCTAGACACTTTCATCATGTTGGCTTAATTCGTGTTCGGTACTTTGATAATTTGATATGTAGGTGGACCGGTGCTTAGGTGTTGTTTTTACTTGAAAAAACCTCCTACTTATGACTAACCCTCTCGCAAGCATCCGCAACCACGAGAAAAGTATTAAGAATAAATTCTAACCATAGCATTAAACTTTTGGATCCAATCTGTCCCTTACGGAATAGCGCATAAACTGGGGTTTAAGCTTCTGTCACTCTCGCAACCCACCATCTAATAACTACTCCAAAAATGCATTCCCTTAGTCCCAAATATGGTGAAGTGTCATGTAGTTGACGTTCACATGACACCACTAAGAGAATGGCAACATACATACCATCAAAATATCGAACACATATAGGGTTCACATGATTACTTGCAACATGATTTCTCCCGTGACCTCAAGAATGAAAGTAACTACTCACAAATGATAAACATGCTCAAGATCAGAGGGGGATTAAATAACATAATGGATCTGAATGTATAATCTTCCACCAAATAAACCATATAGTAATCAACTACAAGATGTAATCAACACTACTAGGCACCCACGAGCACCAATCACTACTGGAATCAGCTTCTTTGCCATCCGCCATGGCAGATGGCAAAGGCATAGATCCCGGACGGCAAACTTATTTGCCGTCTGCCAGCAGACGGCAAACTGTCCGTCTGAACAGGTGCCAACAAAGGCCTTCTTTGTCGTCCGCTTCCATGAAACGGACAGCAAAGGATTGTGCCATCCGCCATCTAAGGCCAGCTGACGACAAAGACAACGGACGTCTGTGGGGTGGCGTCAGAGCCGTTAGGGGGTTAACGGCGCTCTTTGTCGTCTGCCAGCAGACGACACAGAGTTGAAGCTCTTTGCCGTCGGCTGACGGATGTCAAAGAGCTCAGTTAGGCCAGCACTTGGAAGCTGCCACGTGGTAGCTATGCCGTCTGCCAGCGGACGACAAAGATTCAAAGGTCTTTGCCGTCTGCCAGCAGACGGCAAACTGTCCAAGTAGGCAGCCAGTGCTCCCAGTTTCTACAGGTAGTTGCCACGTGTCCTCTTTGCCATCTGCTAGCGGACGGCAAAGAGGCTATATATCCCCTGTTTTTAGTTATATCCATTTAATTTCACTGGATTTCACACACAGGTATACATATTATTATTTTCACAGGCACAGCAGACATATGATGTATCCAACACATAGCTCCATCCATGACAATGTATGTACATAAGAAACACAGTTTCATCCATACATCTTACACTAATATCACAATTTTCATCCAACACATTGTTCCATGCATCCATATAACAAGTTCCACATTATTCTTCGATACAAACGAAAAGAAGAACAGAGAAACAAGCACTCCATCCATGCAAGCTTCCATATAGTGAATTAAATCTGCAAAATGGGAAACAAGAAAGTTAGAAGAAGAAGAAGAAGAAAACTAGAACAAGAATAAGAAGAAGTTCTTCCTATTCCTTCTTTTCTTCCTCTTCCTTGATTTTCTTCATCTTATTATGTTATTTGTGGACTAAATAGGCTAAATTATGTCATAAATGGACTAAATAGGCTAAATAAGAAGAAAAATGCCATTTTTGAGCTAACGTAGCAAATTATGCCATTTTTGACCTAACTAAGCTTATTGTGTGATTTTAGAGGACAACAAGCTAAGTATATGACATTTATGAGGTTAGCAAGGTTATGCTGCCATTTACGAATAAAAACAACTAAGAGGAGGAAAAGAAGAAGAAGAAGAAGAAGAAGAAGAAGAAGAAGAAGGAGAAGAAGACTAGAAGAAGAAGAACAGTTCTTCTTCTTCTTCTTTTCTTCCTATTCCTTCTTTTCTTCCTCTTCCTTGATTTTCTTCATCTTATTATGTCATTTGTGGACAAAATAGGCTAAATTATGTCATAAATGGACTAAATAGGCTAAATAAGAAGAAAATGCCATTTTTGAACTAACGTAGCAAATTATGCCATTTTTGACCTAACTAAGCTTATTGTGTCATTTTAGAGGACAACAAGCTAAGTATATGACATTTATGAGGTTAGCAAGGTTATGATGCCATTTACGAATGAAGAAGAAGAAGAAGAAGAAGAAGAAGAAGAAGAAAAAGAAGAAGAAGAAGAAGAAGAAGAAGAAGAAGAAGAAGAAGAAGAAGAAGAAGAAGAAGAAGAAGAAAGAAGGGTTTGAGCGGAGTTGGTGCTGTGAAGATGTTGATGAAGATAGCCCTCCCCAAGATGGGAGAGTTGTTGGTGATGATGATGACGATGATTTCCCCCTCCGGGAGGAAAGTTCCCCCGACATAATTGCTCCGTCGGAGGGCAAAAGTGCTTCTGCCCAAGTTCTGCCTCGAGGCGGCGGCGCTTCGTCCCGAATGTCTGCTCCTTATATTTTTTCTAGGTCAAAATGACTTATATACTAGAAGATGGGCACCGGAGGTGGGCCGAGGAGGGCACAACCCACCTGGGTGCACCAGGTGGGTTGTGCCCACCTGGTGGGCCCCCTCTGGTAGTTATTTGCTCCAATATTTCTTAAATATTCCATAAAAATTCTCCGCGGAGGTTCAGCTTGTTTGGAGTTGTGCAGAATAGGTAGCCCGACGTAGCTTTTTCACGTCCAGATTTCCAGTTGCCAGAATTCTCCCTCTTGGTGTGTACCTTGCAACTTATGAGAGAAAAGGCATTAGAATTACTCCAAAAAAGCATTATTGTGGATAAAACATTATAAATAAAAATAAGAAAACATGATGCAAAATGGACATATCACCCCGCTTGCAGACGATCCATTTGTGGCCAGTGTGAGCGAATGGCTTGAATGGCTCGGGAGGGGCTGTATATATGGACGGCGAGTTGACCGAGCTTTGTGCTCCGCCGTGGAGGAGCTGCCAGCGAAATTAGGAGGAGAGAGGCTCGGGCTAGACTTGGAGAGGAAGTAGAGGAGGACGATGAAGCTACGCCTGGACGCGGACACAATGCAGCGCACTAAGTGAGGCAGGAGTCGCACTCGCGCTCATTGTTCCGAACGGTAGTGTCGCGTCCGTGTCCGGTGTGCCATCTGCCGATGTCCGAGAGGAGCAGGGTGATAACAGGTGGACGAAAAGGAGGCTGCTGAGTGGCAAGGGCATGCTGCGGTGGCGTGAGGAGGAAGAACGGGTGGCGGCTAAGGGCCCCGATGTCCAGAGTGTGTGCTCTGCATATCGAACACCTCGCGCCAGCATGGTCAGCGCGTGCACTAACATACGCGGTGCTTTTGGAAAGCGCAAACTGTGTCTAGGATGAAGTCCTTTCAACGCGGTGTTCTGGTGTGCTCCTGGTTTGCCACCTAGCTCAATAAGGCTGAAATTTAGAAGTTAAGCATTTGTGAGGAGGTAGTTAAGTGGTAAGAATTTAAGCTTTAGAAGATCAAGAAAAAATATACTTGCTTCACAGACTGTCATTCCTGACCAGAAGCAAAAACATTTTCCCTAGCTGAAAATTTACAAAGGACAGTGGAAATTTTTTGCATGGGAAGGTGAGGCATGTTCCAAAGAATATTTGGGAATTTTCTTGCAATTTATTGAGCAAGAAAAATGAGGGTTGGTTCATAGCATAAAGGGAAAATATTCATTTTCAGTGAGAAAATGAATATATTGCCATAAAAGAAAATTATGGTATGGCAAGATTGTGAGAGAGATGAGGTTTTGAGAGGGTTTTAGGGTAGTAGGCTTTACTTGGGAGAAAATAAAAAATAATCCCAAATGCTAAGTCCAAAAGAATTGATAGAAAAAACCCATTTGCCAAAATAAATATTTAATAAATCCAAATAAAAAGAAAAGGCAAAATACAGGAAAAAATAGTACGTAGTCCATTTCGAAATATCCGAAACATCTTATATTCGTGAACGGAGGAGGTACCTCACAAACCGGAGGCATATCTCAACGTTGTCGATCCTTCATCCTCTCGTCGCACCATAATCACCGCCCAAGTCATTGTCATTCTAGGTTGCAGCGTGCTCACGCTGCATTTGCAGGTGGGCCTCATGCTTGGAGACAAAGCCATTGGTGGCGTTCGGTTTCCATTGGTGCCTTCGAGCATTTAAGCGTCCACGACTTGTTGGCTAGGCCGTACGGTAGTGGCACGTGCGTGCGCACGAATTACCCCGATGGCCCCTGCGACGAGAATGTGGACGCAACGTCGCACGACAAGCTGCTAAGCATATCCCCGCCCTTATGCCACAATGCTTGCGAGTTTTCTGGGGAAATGGATTATAATAATCTTTTACCTATTTGCCTGATACAGTTGGCCCACACAAATGTAATCATAAGGGCATCTCCAAAATGGACCCTTATAGTGCATGTATATGTCTGGGCCACGATATCCGCACCGTTTGTGCCATCCAATAGGGACCCCTAAATGTCTGAGGACCAATGTGCATGTATGTTTTTCATGTATTGAAAGCAAACTTGCCCTAGCTTTGCAGGAGTTCGGACAATGACATGTCCAACCAAAAGCAACCACATTGTCCTCCTCTTTCTTCTGTCTTCTCACAACCGCACACCATACATACATGTCCAGCCAAAAGTGACCGCATGGTACCCCTCTCTCTCTCTCTCTCTCTCTCTCTCCAAACGGACAAATGAAGATTTTTCTTTTGAAATAAACGTTGGATGACTCCCTCCACTACTAGGAGAAAGGTTATAGATAGATTCTTTGCAGTAGCGTTGGTTAGGCAGGAAGCGCTACTGCTACTTAATAGTAGCGCAGGGTGAAAATAGGCGCTACACGTACCAAAGTAGCAGTAGCACTGGGCCCCTATGCAACGCTATTGCTAAGTGGTCCCATCACCACTGGCAGGGGCTACACGTAGTAGTAGCGGTTGGCTGAAACCAGCGGTACTACTAGAGACATAGCAGTAGCACTCGTGGGCGGCCTACCGCTACCGCTAAGTGTGCACGTTGCTATCAGGTGGGCCCAACTTAGTAGTAGCGTTGGGCGGCCAGCCAGCGCTATTGCTAATGCTACCTTATCCTCCCCAACCCGATCACTCTCCCTTCCCCCTCTCACCGTCCTGTCTCCATCTACTCCCGCTGCCGCCGCCCGCTGCCGTCGTCGCGCTGCCGCCGTCGCCCGGTATGTCTCCCTCCCATCCTCTCCTTCTATCCATCCCTTCTCCCTCCCTCCCTCTGACCCGTCCTCTCCCTCCCATTCCTCCCTTATTCCTCACTCCCTCCGATCGACCCTCTCCCTCCATCCCTCCCTCCCTCCCACCCCTCTCCCTCTGACCCTCTCCCTCCCTCTCTCTCTCTCTCCTGCATTGCATATATAGATGGATAGATAGATGAATAGATAGATGGCTAGAACTATGGTATTTTTGATATATTGCATAGATAGACAAATGGATGGATATATTGATGGATAGATGTTATAGCTAGAACTAGGGTATTTTTAGTAAGTGTAGGTCTTTTCAATTTTATTTTTATTTAAAATAGTGATGGAATAAAAAAATTAAGTAAAAAATAGTAATATAATAAGAAATTGTTGTTGCCAATTATATTGATGATATAATTTTTTGATCAGTGGACTATGCAGGATTTCTCGTCCTCGTGTCTCCCTCTACCGCTCGGTCCGATCTCTCCACTGTGAGTACCTCCCACTCCACTTTGTTTAGTTTTTGGTTAAGTTTTATCTTAATATATACGGAGATGTATGTATGTTTGCTAGAATAGATGCATTATTGATTGTTGCACTTCTGTTGCATTATTGATTTCAAAAACATGTATATCTAGTGTTGTGCTTGCCCAAGTGTCCTATATATGTTTGTAGGGAACACCTCTGAGTGGCCTATGTTTTGCCGGAGTGTTGATTCATTTCCGTTCCGGCAAATTTCAGGCGCTCGATATGTCCTATTTTAGCAAAGGTCAATGCCGGATTTTTCCGTAAATTTTAGCATGACGTGCTAGAATATGTAGGAAATATCGAGTGGCCCGGATTTGCTAGAAAGATAATTAAACAACATTTTGGGTTGACTTTAAGTCTGTCGGGGCTCCATACATGACAGTCAAAAAATTAGTGAGAGAGAGTCTTCACCATATATGAGAGAAGAAGAATGTCGACTATTGTCGTGGGGGTCACCTCTCCTTCTTCTCCTTGTGCTAGATCATTGTTTTGCACTAGGTGAAGGGTGAGTAGCGACCATCACCGACGGTCGAAAAATCAGTGGCGAAGAGTGTCCACCATTTATGAGAGAAAAAGAATCCCGACTGTTGTCATGAGGGGAGCTTCTTTTTCATTTGAAGGTGCTAGACATTTTGGTGTAATGCACTTTCAAATGAAATTAGGAGCTTCCATCACCGACGGTAGCAACTGTCAGAGAGGAAGAATCCCGACAAACCCATAGTCAACCCGTGATGAATAATAATGATCTAATTCAGTTTTTGTAGTACATATATCGAATTTTTGAAGTTTAATCTGTGAAATATGAACATAGGAAATGTCTGACGATGACGATAGGATCCCTGAGTGTGACTACTGCAGCGACGATCGGGGTCTATGCGACAGGCCTCACCTGGAAGATGGTCGGCGCTTCAGTATTAAGCTCGATAAGACCTTCGATGTTCAAACGGTACACAACAGCGACAAGTCTTGTTTCATAATTAAGCATGACTTCTGCTTCTTTAGCGTGTAATTTCTGTCTTTTAAAATTCGACTAGTGCATCCCATGCCATGCAAGACACTATGTCCTCGAGAAGCTGAATTTCGAAGATCATGAGAGTATGGAGACAGACATAGTTCACCTCAGGACCCATCATGGTTATGCTTTTGCCGTAAAGCTATACAATGCAGAGAGCTACTCCCATTTTGGTTGCTCGAATTGGGAAGCACTATGCAAGGCGTATGGTTTTCAGGAGGGTATGCATGTCACCTTCAATCTTGGTGATCCTGAAGATGACATCGACGAAGATAATGTCGATGAAGATAGTATCGACGAAGAGAATATCGACATCTGGTTCCTTGTTGATACGCTTCCACTTCTACCTCTATGTGAGTTTCTCAAACATATTTAGTAAGTAATTTATACTGTTTTTATAATAATAGTTGGCATCTTATATATTTCCATTGACAGCTTATTTCCACTCTTCAAAAAATGTTCGGAAAATAGTAGACAAAACCTACTACGCTGATGGTTCTGAACTAACTTATGAGGAGAAAGATCACTTTGTCTCCTTCATTATTGATGTTGAGACTTTCAATAAGAATTATGAAACTCCTCCACATTATGGTCAATACATGCCACTAGTCCACGTGTTGAACTATGCAACATCCACGGAAATGGCATGGTAAGATTTTTTATTATTATGATAACAGTGCGTCTTTTGCATACATTCTTCTAATTAAAGCTAAACTACATTGCTAACTACGTTACTAATATGGCTCTTCAGTAGAAAATACCGAAGAATTGTGTGCCTCATCTGATGCATAAGAAACGTCACATGGATGTTGTTAGCTTACGGCCAAGTCTGCCTATGGGTCACCGTTGTTCATACAAGATTTCTCGAATAGATGAAGACCTCACAATAAAAGAATAGAAAAAAGTTATGAATGATCGTAGGGAGCTACTTGGAAGAAACATTGTGCGAAGACCACGAATTGGATACAGGATAATCTCCATTCCCCATAATGGAGAGTCAGGGGCTATGTTGTTTTACGCTATTTTACCTTAGAGAGGGGTAGGAGGTCCTAGCTAATACTCATGATCATGTGCTAAGAACAATTAACTAGTGTTGGTTATGACTATGATGATGATGAGTATGACTTGTTATTATGATAATGCGTAGAAGTTGTTAGATGACTATGATGATGATGAGTATGACTTGTTATTATTAACGAGTAGAAGTTGTTAGATGACTATGATGATGATGAGTATGACTTGCTATTATGATAATGATGATGAGTTATTATTATGATGATGCATGATGCTAAGTTATTCTATGAGCATGATGAGTTATTATATATATATATATATAGGGCTGGACTATTCTGTTACCCATAACAGAATATTATTCTGTTACCCCCCTCCCCCGCCCCTATATGCGCGACGCGCACACCACCGTAGAATCCCCCCGACCCCAACGCGCCTTCTTCCGCCGAAGGCAAGCGTCGTGGGCGAGCGAGCGACGGTGGCAGCCAAAGCGAGGGAGCCCGCGGCACTGTGACTGGTCGGCGACGGATCGACCACCGCCTCCTCCATCCTTCTATCGCCGGATCCAGTGACGGGGTCGCGATCCCCACCTCCTGCTCCCTCCGTCGCCGGGTTCATTGACAGGTCCTTGATACCCGCCTCCTGCATCCTTCCATCGCCGGATCCATCATCGGGGTCGTGATCCCCGCCTCCTGTCTCCCTCCGCCGCAGGATCCATCGACAGGGCCGTGATCCCCGCCTCCTGCCTCCCTCCGTCGCCGGGTCCATCGACGGAGCCGTCATCCCTGCCTCCTGCCTCCCTCCGTCGTCGGATCCATCGACGGGGCAGTCATCCCCGCCTCCTGCCTCCCTCTGCCGCTGGGGCTCCTTCTCTGGGGCAGTGATCCCCGCAAGGTACTGCCTCAAGGAACCTCTTCGCCAGACGTCCACCACAAGCAGGAGCTGCGTCAATGGCGCCGCCTCCCAAGGACATGCCAGTAAGACGCCCACGAGAGGTAGAAGAAGAAGTCAGTACACTGGAGGTAATGTCTGCTTCCCACGTTTGTGTCAGTCCATCAGTTCATCAGTCCTGCTATGAAGAAGAACCCGATGGTACATTGCAAATGCTTGCATCAGTTCATTTACACCCCTGCCACTTGATGCATGATTAGGATGTCGAGGTTACTGTCAGTACATCTAATATGCTAGCTTCAGTTCAAGTAAAAAAACTAAAACATATGCATCAGTCCAAGTAGATAGTCCTAAGGTTCAGCTACCACTAAAAGTTGTATGTTGTTATTTCTAAGAGTACAAGTCATGTAGTTGCGTCATTTTGAACGAGTAACAAAATTTTTACTAAAAAAATATAAAATTGTTACACAGTAAGTTCAATGATACATAAACTAGCAGTACTTGTAATGTAGATGCATTGATGCACGATTAGGATGTCGAGGTTACTGTCAGTACATCTAATATGCTAGCTTCAGTTCAAGTAAAAAAACTTAAAAATATGCATCAGTCCAAGTAGATAGTCCTAAGGTTTAGCTACCACTGAAAGTTGTATGTTGTTATTTCTAAGAGTACAAGTCATGTAGTTGCGTCAGTTCGAACGAGTAACAAAATTGTTACTGAAAAAATATAAAATTGTTACACAGTAACTTCAATGATACATAAACTAGCAGTACTTGTAATGTAGATGCATTGATGCACGATTAGGATGTCGAGGTTACTGTCAGTACATCTAATATGCTAGCTTCAGTTCAAGTAAAAAAACTTAAACATATGCATCAATCCAAGTAGATAGTGCTAAGAGAGTGCCACAGTTACACAGTAAGTTCAATGATACATAAATTAGGAGTACTTCTAGTGTAGTTGCATAAGTTATAGATGAACAAAAGAGAAGTCATGCATGAGTTCAATGTCCAGTTTACAAGCAGTTCTAAAAAACAGTACATCAGTACATCAGTGTTGAACATGAACGTTCATCAGTTCGACTGAAAACAAAACCAGATTAATCCCAAAACTGTTGAATGTCATTTGCATAAGCACGCAAGGCGGCGCACACAGCGAACGTTTGATGAGCCAAAGAGATATGGGACACCACCTGGTTGGCTAACACCAGAAATACCGCCTGGATACTTCAACAGTACAGGTAGATTTCAAGATACACCGCAATCATCAGAAGCACGGACAGGTTCTTCTATGCAGCAAACACCAATATCTGGGAATGCAAGCTTTGCCGCTGCTGGGTTGCAACAAGGCCAACAATATCACCAACAACAAATGTTTTCCTTCCCCAGCGCATGCAAAAAGCCAAGGACAGGAAGCCGTGGAAGGGTTGCAACAAGGCTTCCACCAGTCGCTCCGTCAACATCAATCATCCGTGCTGCAAAAGAGGTTGCGACGGGAAGACCATGCCAAAGAGACAGAAATTTTGGCCACTCTAGCAGGTTCAAAAGTACAAGATATGAGCCATATAGACAGGAGCAACCTCACAATGAATCTGAGGGGAGACGGCCGTACAATGAGAGACGGAGATCTTCGTCAACGTTGCTCCCTCCAAGAGATGCATTGCTGCATGTGCCAAGGGTGACACCACCAGCGCCCATAAACCAGGGTGAACAACAAACACCGGAGGCAGCGCAGAGCTATACACATGTAAGTATCCATATAGAAAAAACATACAAGCATAGTCCATACCATGGTGCTGTGACCACCCCATCTAACATTTTCATAACTACGTTTTTGTTTGGTCACTGTTGCGTGCAGCCACCTGAAATTGAAGCTTACGTTCTGCCAAGGCTAGAGATGAGGTTTGAAACTTTCAAAGAAATAAAGAACTTCTACAACGTATATGCAAAGCACGCGGGTTTTGCTGTCAGGGAAGGCCCCAAGTTTAAGACTAGAGCCTACCTTTATTGCACGTGCCATGGAGTTTATGAATCCAAGGTGTCTGAAGCAAATAGACAGCATAACAACACGACAGCCAGAACTAACTACGGGGCTAAAATGAGGATGAAGAAGGAAAAGGATGGAACATTTGTCGTAAAAGAGATAGTCTGGGAACACAACCACATGCTACAGCTCACCGCAGAAATGCTTGTGTTGTTGCACTCCCACAAAAACTTTGACAAAACAATCTTGGAGTATGTCAAGTACCTACAGTTCAAAGGCATTGAACACGTGCAAATCATGAGCATACTCGGCGGTGATGACCCTGGTAGCTACTTCCTCGAAATGAATGCCAAAGACCTGATTAACCTCTAAGTACAAACTTGTTCTCCTCCCATAAACCGCCTCTGTCTTTTTTCCTCTATCAGTACAAACATATTACGCAACGCATGACCTGACGCTAGTTCAACATGCATTTTTCAATGAACTTTTAATATGCAGGAAAGCAAAGAATTCAAGGATTGATGATGTGGACGATGTCCTAAAGACTGTCAACTTCTTTAGGGAGATGAAAGCTATAAACAGGGAATTCTTCTGTGACATGCAACTCGATGAGTCCGACAGAGTTAAGAACATATTCTGGGCGAACGCAAGCTGCCGAGGGGCGTATCAGGACTTCAGAGACTGCGTAACGTTTGACACAACATATAAGACCAACAAGTACCATATGCCACTTGGGGTGTTTGTCGGAACTAACAACCACTTGCAGACTACATTCTTTGGTTTCGCCCTGATAAGAGATGAGGATGCAGATTCATTCAAGTGGCTGCTCAAGACATTTTTAAGGTGCATGAGAAGTAAGGCTCCTACATGCATCCTCACAAGTACAACCGCTAAAACCACCCCAACCACCACCCCCCATCCAAAAAAGAAAAGGAAAATAACACAGTAAAAATGTTGTGTTAGTTCTATTGGTATATATGCACAACCATCTGCTGACCACTCCGAGTCTATTTTCTCATTACCAGACCAGTGCCCGGCAATGGCTTTGGCGATCGCAGATGTTTTCAAGAACACAGTACATAAGCTATGCCGCTGGCACATTATGAAGAAGTACAGGGAACACCTCACATACCTATATTACCTGCACATTGACTTTAAGGATGAATTCACATCAATGCTCAACTGGCCCCTCATGCCAACTGAGTTTGAGGATGCCTGGAAAAGACTCATGGATAAGTACAACCTCCAGGATGATGCCACAATGGTGGGCATGTGGAACAAGCGTGAGAGATGGATATCAGCCTACTTCAAAGAAATTTTCTGCGCCAAAATGACATCCACACAGCAAAGTGAGAGCATGAACTATGTGCTCAAGAAGAACTACGTAAGTGAGAGACATAACCTACACCGGTTTGTCAGCCAGGTAAACTCCTGCGTCAAAACCAGGAGGCAGACAGAGAACCAGGAGACAATGGGTAACCGTGTATAGCTCTATCACTTGTCGTAAGACAAAAAATTACATGCTTACCAAAGTAAAACTTTATTATAAGTTTTTGCTGCGAGAAAACTAACAATTTGGTCATCATTCTTGCATGTGCAGAAGGAACAAAACACGCTGACCTTCTATGGGTTTGACACCCAGATGGCAAAGCTGTACACACGAGCTGTGTACAGCAAGATCAGAAATAGGCTAAAACTGAGCACACTCTTCACGGCGACAGAGACGGAAGAGTCCACAAAGTACCTCGTGCGCTACAACCACCCGCAAAAACTGTCTATGTGGGCTCAGCACACGTTCCAGGTGGTTGCAAACCCCGTGGGAGAAACATATGAGTGCGAGTCCAGGCTATGGGACCACACAGGTGAGGACTACAAAAAAGATGTTACATACTGTACTACTTTTTTTGCAAAGTTTTTGTTTGAATGAAATGACAAAAAACATGCACCTCTTCCAAAAACAATACAGGTCTTTTCTGCATGCATGTCCTCTGCATGATGCAGACAATTAAGGCTACCAGCGTTCCAGAGAAATACATCCTTAGGAGATACACCAAACACCCGAACATCCAGCCAACATTTGACAGAAATGACTTGAGGACAATAGCGTCAAACAAGGCATCCCAATACTGCATTGAAAGCTCACTGTTTACGCTGAACATGAGGGTGCACAGAAAAAGCTTGAGAAGCCAAGAGCAACTGGTGAGGTCGCGGGTCGTCATGGACAAACTTGAACAAGAACTCGACGCCATGCATTCCGCTGAAAATGGAGGTGTCGCGGACAATGAAGCCATTGAGCAGGATATTGCAACAATGTTATCCGAGATGAACCATCTGGGAGCTATTGACACGTTTGACAATGAGGAAGAGGAGCAGCAGCAACCGGAGCTTGCCCATGTGCACACTCAAGAGAACCAACAAGCTCACATGCGAGATCATGAGCTTGATGGTGCTGTAGGCGAACGACATGACAATAGCACATCCTACTAGCAGCAGCAGGAAAGGGTGATTAAACCACCCATATTCTCAAACACAAAGGGGAGGAAGAGCAAGACGCAAGATGCGAAAGCATCAGCCAAAAAGCCACCACGCCCCATCAAGCGCGTGGAATTTGGCCCGGACGGCAAACCTCTCGGGATAAGGGCATGCGGATTCTGCAACGTCGTGAGCAACCATAACTACTGCACATGCCCACTCTGCACAGATGCCACTGTCAACAAGAACAAGCAGATTGGAGCCACCCAGCTTTCTACCAATGGAGACAACACACGTAACAACTACACTTTTCGCAAGTGTGGGGGAACTGACGGACATAATGCCCGCACGTGCAAAGTGGAGGCCAGTGGAGCTGAACAGAAACAGGGCAAGGTACAGAGTTCTAAGCAATCAAATGAAGATGATGAAGAAGAAGAGTTTGACGAGAATGACGACCAATCATACGAAGACAATGAAGATGACAGTGTCGGGGGCGAGGAAACTGAAACTGACGATGAAGCTGCCAAGGCTCAACCAGGAAAGGGCGTCGGCAAGGCACAACATTCGGGGACAGTTAGGAGGAGCTCAAGACTGAATAATACATAGTGGTTATCCTGCTGCGTTAACTAAAAAATAACCTTGTAGTCTCAGTTGCATCAGCACACAACGAGGAAACATTTCAGAAACACTGTCGTTACCAAAACTTATTTAGCTTTATCGTCTATTTCTCGATCAGTACTATAGTTAAGATATAATTTCTGATTTGTGCCCACTGGAGTAGTGACATTATTATGTAAACCATTTGATAATCATTTTGAATGCAGTCACAAATAAGTTTGAAAAAACTTATCTGGATATATCTGACGCAAAACGCTACTGTCAACCAGTAACTTAGCAAAAAAATATGTCAAGGAAAAATTTAAACTCTTGTAGTACATCAGTACTGATAACTCTCAATCGTCAGTACAAGGCAGAGTACACATCAGTACTGATATAATTTCAGATTTGTGCCTGCTGGAGCAGTGACATTATTATGTAAACCATTTGATAATCCTTTTGAATGCAGTCACAAATAAATTTGAAAAAACTTATCTCGATATATTTGACGCAAACGCTACTGTCGACTAGTAACTCAGCAAAAATATGTCAAGGAAAAATTTAAACTCTTGTAGTACATCAGTACTGATAATTCTCAGTCGTCAGTACAAAGGCATAGTAAAACAAACACACCCGTGAACGCCTAAAAAACATCGTTTTGAAAAAACAAAGCTATGTCTACTTCTGCCAGTCCCAATTCAGAAAGACCATCAGTACATAAAAATAATTACCTCAAGCAAAATGCGAATATAATACATCTTGTACTGATGAAAATCTAATTTATCTGTAAAAAATACTCAGAGATTATCTTGATATAAACAATCCTTTAAAAAATACGAAAATTGTTTTAAAAAAACATTAGCACCACACATAGTCTCACTGGTATTTGGTATGTTCTTCAATCACCAGTCCAAGTACCACAGTAGAGGAGTTCAGACCTCCATCAACACCGACCCTGACACGTGCAAGTGGGATAAGCAACTGATAAGTACAGCTTGACTATACGAATCGGTGCAACAGTAAAATGCCATCATCACCACCGCAGAGACGTGCAAGTGGGATTTAGCGGGTCATAAGTACAACTTGACAAGACTAGTCAGTTCAACAGTAAAAACCATTTAACTTGGATGGTTAGTTCTTCCACGCCTCCACCAGCGCCACCCATTGAGCGGTTGCCACAAGGGACTGCAAACAGTGACCCCACGCCACTATACCCACTACACCCATGCCCTCGACGAACCGCCTCCCACAAATCCCCGTTCACGCACTGCAAAAAAACCCATTCTCTTCCATCTCTCCCTCATTCCCACAAACCACCATTGCCGCTTCCATCTCCACTACACACAAACCAAAAACTTCTCTCTCCCAAGCCCACAGTCTGCGAAGGAAGGTGATGGTGGAGGAACCGTCCGCCAAGCGGCATCATGCCGAGACGTCGGACAAGAGCAGCAACCTCGTTGACATTCACGTCCCCGGTGAGAAGCACGAGTACACAACAACCCTCAAAGGGGTTGAGCTCCACGGCAATGAGACGCTAGAGATCGTCTACACCAGCGTACCAGAAAAGGCCGACGAGGTGATCTCCAGGCTCTAGAGGAAGCTTGGCGGCAAGAGTCCGAATCGTAGGATCATCGGCGTTGGTGTGCACTACACGAACGAAGATGAACCTCCCCAGATGGCAGCAGTCCTGCAGTTGTGCGTCGACGACCTCTGCTTGGTGTACCACATCGCAGCGGCCACAAAATGGTGAGCAATCCTACTCATTTGCCCTATACAGTTTATCTGTTTTATTAGTACTGTATCCTGAAAATTTCATCATACTTGTTTCCCAACTAGATGTACTAGTGTGGTTTGTGAAAAGTGGATGCACTATTGCATTTTCTCAAGTAGATACACTATAAATGTATTTTTGAACCTGATGCACTGGATTACTATTTGGAAAATCTTGCGGAAGATTAAATTCTGAAGTTGATCGACTAGTGTAGTTTCTGAAGTTGATCCAATAGTGTAGTCTATGTACTCGATGTATTAAAAAGATTTTTCTGAACTTGATGTAGTGAAGTATTTTCTGAATTTGATCTAATGTTATTTTCATAAGAAAATAAACTAAGGACTTGGTGAAGCACTGGTTATGTGTTATCCTATTCAACAAAAGTAGACTAAACTAGTACCAATGCATCGCTCTGTGCATTTTAAAACCGAACCGAAAAACCATACCGAAAATAAACCGAACCGAACCGATTTTTTTGTTTTTATGGTTTCTGGTTTCGGTATGGTATGAACTTTTCATACCGATTTGAACTTTGGTTTGTATGGTATATACCGAAAAACCGAATGATTAACCGAATAAACCGAAGTAAAAGATAAATTTATATTTCTTGAGATGAACAACCGTACAAGTTGTCATTTTTCTTGTACATGAGTCAAATTCACTACTAAGCACCTACATTTTTCTTGTAACATTGTCATTTTTCTCTTTTTAAAATGCTAAGCACGTCCATAACCATCAACAGATGAATCAATGCATGCATATATACTTATATATATAGTCATATACTATTTGTGTAAAATAGAATGTGTTTTGAGTCATAAATTTGTAAATTATTATTACATCATTTTCAAATTCGCGTCAACTTTTGTTTTTACGGTATATACCGAAACCATACCGAAATAATTTGATATATACCGAAACCGAACCGTATTTTATGTTCATACCGTATTTACCGAAGTATTAATACCGTACATACCGAAAAACCATATAAACCGAATCATGTAAACCGAATAAACCGAACGCACAGGGCTACCAATGCAGAACATACAACATTGACTGAAACTATGTATAATCCAAAAAGAAGAATAACATGATGTACTTAATTTATTTCAGAACTTTCTTTACTAGTTTTTGAAGTACATTCATCCATTGTTTATCCTACATAAACAACTACTTCATGGATTCATCGCTTGTAAAACAAAACAAAAATGAATAATTCAAACATCAATGTAATGCTAATATTCAAAATGTCTCTCCCCTTGCAGGACCAAGCGCCTGACCGAGATGCTGCAGCATGAGAAGTTGTTCACATTTGCCGGTTTCAGCATTGAAAGCGACAAAGAGAAGCTGAAGTTGTCCGGTATGGAGATCAACCCCAACAAGGTCATTGACATTCAGCGCAAGTGGAGAGTTCCATACACCGGAAAAGAGTACGACTCCTTGACTGATGTTGCAGCCAGCGTCATCCACCCATTCTACAAAGGCATGAAGAAGAAGATCAACACGCAGGAAGACTACAAACTATGGGGGACCAGCCCGCTACCAGCCAACCTCATCGAGTACGCAGGAGTAGATGCGTACGCCACGTACAAGTCATGGTTCATAATCGACTACATCACAGATGGTTCGGAATATGCGAAAGAGCGGGAGGCTGACCACTACTACGACCACCCCTATTGCCCCTTTTAGGGATGAAGATACATCAGAGCCTGCCTTCGTTTTACTTCCGCTTGTGCTTGCCTTTTATCTTGTTGTTTCAAATTAGTAGTTTGCTCTTGTTGGGTTGAACCAGTATGATTATTTCGTGCTTGTCATGTTTGAACAAGTTTAGTTATGTCATCAAGTACAATGTTTTGCTTATCTCATTATATAAGTTTGGTTTGGTAGCTTCGTATGTTGTTAATCCATCATTTCAAAATTGAAAAGTAGCTTCTGAATGGAACATTGTCGCTGCTCTAAAGTACTAGTTATGATGCAACTAATCACGCAACGTTGTTCCATGTCAGTACAACTCAGTACACTTGATCGGACAGTACATACTTACTACAATAAAAAGAACAAAGAAGCATTAGTCCGTAAGCGCTACTATGAATGCACTATCAGTACAACTCAGTCTACATGCAAGTACCATAGTTCTGAAAATGACACCAGAAGACACTTGAGAATAATCACAAAAACAAACACAAAAAAGAAGGCAAAAAACTCAAATGAAAAAGATTACACTCACACAAAACTGACAAGAACTAGAACAAAAAGTATCAGTCCAAGTTACTGGTGGAGTCAAGTACCAGATTCAAACAAACAAAAAAACAAAAAAAGTTGACTGCCCAAGGTCAGGCGTAGGCCCTGACAATGCTAGATACTTGAACTCGAGCCCGTGGGCGAATCCCTAGTAATCCGCACAACATAGGACCCGCTGACCAGGGCCCACAGGTCAAGAGAGAGAGCGAGCGTCGTGTATAAGCGCTCAGGTAAGTGTTTAGAGGAGTTCGACTGGTGAGCCTCGGCTGCGCTTATAAACAGGTCCGGAGCCCCCTCGACTAGCGGGGTGGGACTAAACCCAGAGCTCACGCGCACAACACACTGCACAGCCGCGTAGACGAGCTATCTGGGCCGGAAAATGGCCCAATAGCCTGCATCGTCAACAAAACACCCCCCCAATAAGCCCGGGTATACAAACCAGAGGGCGGGACAAAGAAATATAAACTACAAGAAAAATGTTTGTCAATTAATCTCTACAAGAAAAAAGGAAAAAATATGATACAAAAACAATGAACCTCTAAAAAGAACAGAACTTAATAGCCTATCTGTTAAATGTACATAATTTAAAAAACCGAATTAAATATTACTTTCAAGTTGAACTACTAAAACTCAAAAAGTTCAAACATATAATGTTCATCAATTATGCTAAATTTCTTATTTATATAAAATCTGAGAAGTTCAACTACTAAAACTCAAAAAGTTCAAACATATAATGTTTGTCAATTATGCTAAATTTCTTATTTATATAAAGTCTGTCCACACCACAACGAACGATCTGGTTGTAAAATAATCTCAAACCCCCACCCCCATCCATAAAACAAAAAAACTCAGTTCAAACATACATATGACATCAATACTAAAACAACAGGATCAGTCAGGCCACTCGCACCACTGTGACTTCAAATTTCAAACCCGTGTGTTCTATGAAATTACAATTCAGTTCACACAGTACTAAACCATAAGTGCACTGAAATGAGAATATAAAAACTATAAAGGCCTAACTTAGGTTGGTACAGATGAAAAGAAAATAAGTACAAGTTTTGAGCAACAACTCCGAGGGCACTGAAAAAATGTTTTGAGATAAACTAGTGTATAAGACTTCAATGGAAACACAATACTTAACATCCACACGGAAAAACATCACAAAGCATACGTCACCTAAATAGTGCAAAATGCCATCATTACCACCGCAGAGACGTGCAAGTGGGATTTAGCAGATTGTAAGTACAGCTTGACAAGACTAATCAATGCAGTAGTAAAAAAATTGTCTTGGACGGTTAGTTCTTCCAGGCCACCACCCACGCCACCCACTGGGAGGTTGCCACGAGGCACTGCAAACGGCGACCCCCAAGACCACCACACCCACGCCCCCGGCGAACCGCCTCCCACACACCACCGTCGATGCACTGCAAAATACCCCATTGTCTTCCATCTCTGCCTCATTCACAGAACCACCGTTGCTGCTTCCATCTCCACTGCACATAAACCAAAAACTTCTCTCTCCCAAGACCATAGTCGTCGGAGGAAGGTGATGGCAGAGGAACCGTCCGCCAAGCGTCACCATGGCGAGACGTCAAACAAGGGTAGCAACCTCGTCGACATTCACATCCCCGGTGAGAAGCGCGAGTACACCAGAACGCTCAAAGGAGTTGAGGTCCACGGCAAGGAGACGTTGGAGATCGTCTGCACCAGCGTACCAGACAAGGTCGACGAGGTGATGAGCAGGCTTAGGATGAAGGGCGGTGGCTTGTATCCGAGCTTCATCGGACCAACCAAGAAGAACCTCCACAGACGGCGGCAGTCCTGCAGTTGTGCGTCGAGGAACTCAGCTTGGTATACCACATCACAACAGCCACAAAATGGTAAACCATACTACTGTTCATTCATCTGTTGTACTAGTACTACTCACTAAAAACTTAATTAAACTTGTTTCCCAACTAGATGAACTACTATAGTTTATGAAGTGGATGCACGAGTACATGTTTCTCAAGTTACATGCATTTCTGAAACTGTGAAGTGGATTGTTTCACCAGATTAGCATCTGAAAAATGTTTATAGCATTCTGAACTTGATGAACCAAATTAATTTCTGAACTTGATGTACTAGCATAGATTCTGATCTTGATGCACTAGTATAGTTTATAGAATTGATGTATTAAAAGATCTTTGGTGAAGTGGTATAGGTCCATATCTTGATGCACATGTTTCTCAAATTAATTTCTGAACTTGATATAGAATTAATGCATAAAGATGTATCAAGCACTGGTATAGGTCTTTTATTCAACAAAAAAGAAAACTAAACTTGAATCAAGCAGCACATATATCATTGACTCTGGTAAAATGGTTCTTGAATTTGGTGAAGCATTTGGTGAAGCAATGAAGATAGCAAAAAAGAAAAAATAACATGGTGTCGTTGAATTTAATTTCAGGACTTTGTGTACTAGTTTCTGAACTACATTCATCCATGACTCATAATATATAAGCATCTACCTCATGGATTATCACTTGTAAAACCAAAAAAAGAAGAAGAATTAAATCTTCAAGAAAGAAGACTAATCTTTAAATGTGTGTCTCCCCCCTTGCAGACCCAAGCGCCTCAAAGACTTCCTGCAGGAGGTGAAATTGTACACATTTGTCGGTTTCAGCATTGGAGGTGACAAGCAGATGCTGGACAAGTCTAGTTTGGAAATCAACCCCAACAACTTCATCGACATGCACCGCAAGTGGAAAGATCCAAAGACCGACAAATACTACGACTCCTTGGCCGATGTTGCAGGCGGCGTCATCCACCCATTCTACGACGGCATGAAGAAGAAGATGGACAGGGCAGACCACAAACTGTGGGGGACCAGCCCGCTGCCAGACAACCTCATCACGTACGCAGGAATAGATGCGTACGCAACGTACAAGTCATGGAAGACAATCGACAACATCGTGACAGGTTGGGATATTTCAAAAGAGCAGGAGGCTGACCCCTACTACCACTGCAACTTTGCAGGATGAAGATGCATGAAAGTCTGCATTCGTGTTGCTCGCGCTTCTGCATGTCCTTAGTCTTGTTGTTTCAAATTTGTAGTTTGCTTTCGTTATGTTGAACCAGCTACCTTATGTTATGTGTGTCAGGGTTTGAACATGTTTGCCTATGTCTATCAAGTACATCGTTTGCTTATGTCATCCAACAAGTTTGCTAGCTTCCTATTTTGTTGATCCATCATTTGAAGTTAAAGTAGGTTGAAGTTGAAACTTGATGGCTGCCACACAGCACTAGTCATGGAGAAATAAAAATAACACATAAATATTTTTGCAAAAAAACAGTGGCAGACTAACTAAGGACCAAAGCAAATAGTAGCCTTGGATGCTCAGTACAGCTTAGACATGAACGGTAGTACTATCACACTAAAAATCAGTTTTTAGTTTCAGAAGAACACTAAAAAGACTAAGTTTCGGCCGAGGACAACATTCAGTACTAAAAGCATCGTGCTAATAGTAGTTAGAAATTCACTAAGTACTGCAACAGGAAAAGCAAAGAACCATCAGTACGTATTTCATAGTCACTAGCATGCTAGGACTGAAAGTTCTGAGACACTTGAACACACGGTACATTCATTCTACAAAATATAAAAAGGAAGTGGAAGCTTCAGTTCGCATTCCCTAAAACAGTGACACACTAAGAATAACAGTAATAATACAACTGAAATCTCAGTACAACTTAGTCTATACAACAAGTGCTATGATTATACCAAACATTGCCTTGAGAAGAACCACATCCTAGAAAAAAGAAGGCCAAAACTAAATCAAAAAGATATCAGTTCGACAAAGGAGAAAAATCATAAGAAACACAATAGAAGACGTACTAGCTTCAAACAACACAAAAAATAAATAATTAATCAAAGTACTAGCACAATTGAAATCTCAGTACAACTTAGTTTATTTGGTAGGTGCTATGATGATACCAATTAATGCCTTGAGAAAGAAGTAGTTTTGAACTTAATAGGGCTATCTCTTAAACGTAGCTATTTTAAACCAGTGCTTTAACTTTTACTATGAAGTTCAACTACTAAAGTTTAAGAAGTTCAAACAAAATTTGGCACCAAATTTTAAAAGCCTTACGCTAAATGAGATTACAAATCAGTACTAATAGAACTATATCATAAGTACAAGAAAACGAGAGTACAGAAACTATAAAGGTCCAACTTAGGTTGGAATCAGATAAAAATAAAATAAATCTCACTTTCTCAGCAACAACTCATAATACACTTAAAAAATGGTGTTTTTAGTTCAACTAGTATATAAGTCTTCAGTACAAAAAATAAAACTTAACCAAAACGAATTCCCGATGAAACATACACAAGTGAAACAGCTATTCCACACAATCATCATGGAATTTTTTTTTTGCTAAACATTGTGCCACACTTATACACAACACAAAATATACTAGTTATTACATAGTACTCGACAAGACATCAAACACTGTAAATAGAGCCTATAATGCTTTCAAGAGATATATCACACAACTATCCCATTCACTACGCAAATGATGACCATTTCTCCTATGCATCAGGAGCCAAAGCCTAAACCTCCTTGGGAAGCTCCGTCACCACAAGCTGGCTATTCCGGTTGAACACAACTCTATACAGATCCTCAGCGTTCCAATCAACAATGCTTGGCTGCAAAAAAATAAAACAAATTATCAAAAATCATGACACATAAAAAAAGGATACACAATAAGCCAAAAACAGAAAGTGAAAAGCTTAACTAGAACCCACGTCATTATCTCGAATGTTCTCAACGATCTTTTCACCATCATAGGATCCCGCATACTTCAGAGTATAATGGCCACATTCATTTTCCCCTTGAAGTGGAACCTTGACAAACATTGGTTTCTTTGCAAACAGCTCCCAATTGGGCTGCCTGCTCGCATTGTACTGAGCATCACCATACACAGCCTTCATTACTTTGAGCAATCTAGAAATCTGTAAAAAAACAAAAGAAACCACACATTTTTAGGTCTCAGAAAAAGCAGAACAAAGATGCAAAAAAATTAATCCAGTACAGATAATAAATGTCACTCACAATCTTCTGGCAGTCTTTATGATAGGTGTTCTTTGAAGGATGGTGGTTCTTCGGATAAGGTAAAGAGTCAAGGATGTCAACTCTACTTCGGTACCGATTCATGACATATAAGGAATAGTGGTTCACTTTCTTATCCTTTCCTAAAATCATAGGCTTGAATAGAGGCATCATGATCTAAAAACAAATGACCAAAAAAGAGATGTTAAATATTCAAAATAAAAACCAGCATCACAACAAACAAATAAAACCAAAAATCAGCTAGTAGATCTCACAAGGTCGGCACTGAGCAAGTCTTCCTTATCTTGAACATAGCTCTTGAAATCTCTCGCTGCACTCTCCACATTAAACTCTTTATTTTCGTCACCGTAAAATGTACAGTCAAGCACAACCTGCAAAAAAGCCAAAATAGAAATAGATAGCGGAAAAGGATCAACAAGCAAAGTATTATTAAAACTCATAAAAACAATAAGCAGTCTTGTTCAATAGAAAGAAACCGATCTGATTGATTACCGTGATGAAATATGGACTCAGCAATACCCTTTTCCCAGATGCGAAATCAGCATTTCTCTCGGGATCTTGCTTCCAATCATCAATGAGGAAGTCCATTACATCACCCTCCATCATTTGCCCAGGTGAAAAAACTTCCCAGATGTGATTCCCAGTGAAGCTAGTTACACTTTCATCAGGCTGAGGTATCATTGAGAATGTATTCCTGCAGCACACACAAGAACAAAAAGAAGGAGAAGCAAGATAAGGCATTCATAGCAGTTCAAGTTGTATAAAAAGGAACAGTTCAGCTCATATTTATCTAGCAGTTACAAACAACAGAAGAAAAAGAAGAGGAAAAATAATGAGAGATACTCACTCGGCATACTTCTCACGCCATTCATCACTAAGGAACAGATTGTACAACCTGCGAGCCTTGTCCAGGTGAGGGAATTTATGAGGATGAAGCTGCTGCACAGGGGAGCAAAACTTTATAGGAGCTCTGGGCGCATGCTTCGTGCTTACAACATTGCCAGAATTCAAAGCAGGATCTTTCCTAGCACCACCAGCTCTACGAGCCACTATTCCAGCAAGGGGAGATAAACCTATGGCAGCAGTGCTCCTTGTGACTCTTCCCACGCCAGCAATCTTGTCAAACACATCATCATCGCTGTCTATCAATTCCACAATGGGATTCTTGGGTGTAGTAGGGCTCTCTGCACAAGCAGACGTAGAACCTCTCAAAGCTCCCAACCGCCCCTTCATAACACCAGATCTTGTCTTCTTGGGAGAACGCCCCTAGATAAGATCAATAGCTACGCGCTCGAGCTCCGAGAACTGGCTGCCAAAGAACCTGTAGTCATGCTCACCAAGATCCAGCCACTCACTGTCACACCCTGATTTTCATGGCACAACACTTCAGATGATAAATCATGATAAAATGTGGTTTGACAAAAACTTTTGAGTGTTTTGGACTTTGCCTTGATTGGATTTTGTCTGTTGTTTGCAAGTGCTCTAAAAATAAAATAAATCCTCTAACTCTTATACTCCTTCTCCTTGATCCAAAACTTTTGCCAAATGATCATACCATGTGTATAGTACAATATAGAATTTTCTTGCAAAAATAATTTGGCCAAATAGTATTTTCAAAAAATAGTTTTTCAAAAACCCCTGAATTGAGGTTTGCACTGCAAGTACTTGATTTGGGGTATGAAAAATCTTTCCAAAATATATTTGACTCCTATTAGATATAGGATACCCAGAAACCACAAAAATATAATTTTAAAAGTTATTTTCCTATTTTATTTAAAAGCTTTTTCTTAAGTCCAGAAATGGTATTTAATAGGGAAAAATTATTGTATTGTTTCAAAAATATTTGACAAAAACCTATAGAAACTCAGTGGACATATATTGTCTATATATAAGAGTTTCAAGACATGGTCATGTTCAAAATATTGGTCAAATCCCTCAAAAACCCTTTCTGAATATTTCAAACTTTTGAAATATTTACAAAGGAAATATTCTCCAAAAATTCCAAGAAAATTCTATCATGTCACATATGACATGTTTGATGATATTGACAAGTATAATATCATGGAGAGTAGTATAACTCCATGAAATCTCCTCCAAACCATCTCTGTCCATTTTGAAGTTTGAGCAACTTTACATTGCCAAACATGTCCAAATGTTCTCAAACCTTGTGAACATCCTCAAATGGTCTAATAATTCATCTAGACCAAATGGCACAAGTTGGAGAACAAGTTAACTTGATCAAAGTGCCCCAAAACCCTTCCTGTCCAGAACCAAATTTGAAAAACTCTACATTGGAAACTTTCTCCTTTTGATCTCAAATTTTGTGTACATCCTCAGAGCCTCAAATGATGACACTAGACCAAGTGGTGCATCAAGGAGAATAGATTTTCATGGCTAAATCTTGGTAAGTCCATTTCTGTTGATTTCTAGGGTTTACCAAAGTTGCATTGTCAACTTTCTTCAAATGAGCTCCAACTTGGTGATCACCCTCATTTATATATGACACTTGATCCTGTGAATCTTCATATTATTTGGAATCCATTTGCTTGCCCAAACCAATATCAAACACCTTCTGCATTTTAACTAAAAACCCTGTTTGGGCCTCTTCCACTAATCCAAATGAGTTCTCCTCTTTACCACACCTCCTCCTAACCTCCCTCTACCGCTGGCATTCATCTCAAGTCAATGCTTATTGATCAAGGGGATGGAGCCACCAATTTTCTATTCTAGACAGCCCCATTTCCAGTCTTCTCCTTCCTCTCTCTTCACCCACTGGCCACCCAAAGCATCCAAGGCCAAGATCCCTTCCTTAGCACCCCCCAAATGCTACTAGACATGCAAGGGCGTGCCCACAAGCATAGAAAATGGCCTGGACAGCCATATGGGCGCTCTGGAGCACGCTACAGTGCGCTCCCGCACTGTAGCCGCCCCCTGCCAACCGCCTCCGGCCACCTTGGGCCTCCCCAGCGTGTCTCACGGGGCCGCCTCGGCGTCTGGGACACGGCAAGCTGCTGGCCCTCTCCTAAAACTCTCTCCTCTCCCCTCCACGACCTCACCCGAGTGCGCCATAGGCCGCGTCCACGGTGCACCACGGCCCCCCCTATATAGAGCCTCCCCCCGGGCACTCCCTCGACTCTTCTGGATCCCTCTCTCTCCCATGCACCTCCCAGACAACATCCCTCTACCGCTAGTGCTCTCCTGCCCTCTCCATGGTCGGAGTGCCGCCGTCGACCGCCACTCGGATTCGGGCACCACGGCCCCCCTCTCTCCCCCCCTACCCACTCCAGTACTCCCTCACCACCACCAAGAAGCCCCCCATCGCCTCCATTCTTCCCCGGGACGCCCCTGCGCTCGAAGCCGGCAATGGCCGATGCCATCCTCCGCCGCGGGCGAAGGCCCGCTCCTCTCTGAGGAATCTGGCGCCCGTAGTGTGGCCTCCCGGATGCGGCACGTTTCCCCAAACACTCCGGTGGCTGGATCACCGGAAACGGTGGCCGGTAGCGCCGGTAATCGCCGCTGACGTCTCCCCTGCCTCGCCTCCTCTACTTCGGGCGGGAGGTTGAGGACGACGCCATGACGCCCAGTGGGCCTCGCCTGTCAATGGCTTGGCGCAGGGCCTGAGCCACTGACGGGTGGGCCTGCCACATTTAAGTGGACACGGGTCCAGATCGGAGCCGCCTCCCGTGCGGGAAGGCGTAGTATCAAAGTACGCCTTCGACGTCGCCTCCTACTCTCGCGTGGCCGAGCCAATGGGCCGGACCAGTGCGCAGAGGCACTATATTGCGCTCAGCGCGCGCTTTAGGTATAGCCTAATTCCTTTTCTTTCTCTTTTTCTGGTAGGATTGTAAAATCCATAAACAATTCAAATCAAATCCAAATTTGATGATTCAAATTTCTAGTAGCTCATAAAATTATGATCTATCTCATGGTGCAACTTGCACATTCTTCCAGGAACTTTTTCTTCACAAACATTTATCAAATCTTGTTTTTCCATTTCTGTGATGAACTTTAGAAAATGACAGAGAGCCCATTTTTGATCCAAATTCCATGATTCAAATTCCTAGATGCTTATAAGTTCTAAAATTTGTTTTTGAACATTTTTCCTAGTACTTTCCACGCCACATAGAATATTGGTCCACTTCTCCATATATTGCCAACTTTGCAAATTCATAGGAAATTCATTTGAACTCCAAATCCAGTGAAACCAACTCCTAGATACTTCTAAAATCATGATTTGTTAAATGGGTGCCTTTGCTCATTTTTTAAAAATATATTTCTGTACACTTCTTGCAAATCCATAAACCCCTTGATTCCATCATATCAAAATGTTTAGGAATATTCACTGATCCAATCCCAATGAAACCACTCTGGTTATTTTTCATATAACCAGATATGTCCTAGAAAAGTCAAATCCATATTTTTAGAGCACTTTTATTTTCTGCCTTGCTGTGTTGCTTATTATGATTGTTTTGACGTTAGTTAACGAAGTAGACGGGGAACTTGGAGAAGGATCAGAAGATCTCAAGACTTTGATGAACCAGGCAAGCAGCCCTTTGACCATGTCTATGAAACCCTTTTTATGCATGTCATATAGCACCATATTGTTGTTGCATCGGAATCATGATGAGGTGGTATCCACTTTGATGGTTTTCCACCATACTTCCTCGTTGATACTTGCATTGTGCATGACCCTACCTTCTTATGAGGCTTATGACGGTGGGAGTAGATAGGATGCTAAAGTAGTGCTACACAAAAAGGGATGGGAATATGCATGGTGATGGAGACAAAGTAACTTTCAAAAGACTTTTCGAAAACCCCATCGGGTGCCACTTATGCCCAGGGGAGATGAGGAGTTGGGTAACCACTTGATGACGAAGTGGTGTACCGAGGCAAGTATGTGTGTTGTTTCCAAAACGGATTGGTTTAAGTTGCGACCGTTATTCCAACCTTACATGCGCAACCACTCTACCCTTATATGGGAAAGGGCATTATTGATTACCTTGGCCGATACTAACTTGGAGCCCACATTACTAGTGATGGGGGAGAGTTGGTGCTCTCTCTCGGGACGGAGTCGTGCTAGGTAGGGTGGCCATGACTGTCTTTACAGGGCACCAGATACACCGTTGTCTCCCCTCTCGGATGTTACGATCTCGAGTGAGTCTCGTATGATGTACATCGTGAGGATACGGAACAACGAGTGGACTCCTTGTTAGTGTTGTCTAGGGAAAGGTAGTGATCGGGTGCTTACCCCGGGTACTTGAGGTATCGCGGATCGTGGATGACACGGAAGTTCCCCGGATCTTGTGGGTAAAGTGCGCAACCTCTGCAGAGTGTAAAACTATTCGAATAGCCGTGTCCACGGTCAAGGACAGTTGGGTAACCGCTCTTGGGCTATGTCCACATGTTTACAAACCGTGTGTGTGTGTTGATAAAACTACTTGGGTCAAGTCAAGGGACTTGACATGATTGAGTTGGGTTGGTGCCCACTCTATTTATGTTGATATCTGTAACCTGTCCTCATGGTTACTTGAATTTTCTTGATGCATGTCTTACAAGTTGTAGAACATGTCATTGCACTCAAAACTAGCTTTCTGCAAAAATGTACCTATATCATGCATTGTTGTACCTTGAACCAAAACATGGGTTGCTTGCGAGTACATTCAAAGTACTCATTGGCTTGCCACTGGTTATTTTATTGGCCAGGAATGAAAGACAAGATATATTGAAGAATTCTTCGATGACGATCATGCGAGCTAGGACGCTTCCCAGTCAGAATGCCTGTAGGGTTAAGGCAGATGGCATGGGTCCAAGTTATTGACGAAGATTTCCGCTGCAATGTTATACTCAAGACTTGACCATAATGGTCCTACTTTTGTAAAACAGTATGTATGGATGTAAGACTCTTGTTATTCAGCTTCTGTGTGTTCAGTGAGCATTGATCTCTGGGATCACTATACACGTGCATTCGGTGATATCGACTTATGAGTCGGGGTCCCCACACTCACCTGCAAAAACAAAAACAAAAAAAGAAGAAGAACGCACAAAGGGTAAGTTCAAATACATAATCCATGACAGTACTAATAGAGAAGTACAAGCTGCAAAAAATTACAAAAGGACATGCACACGTACAGGGTTCGTTGCCAAACAAACCCCAGAAGTCAACATCAAACACATCGCTAGTTGCGCAGGTATACAGCAAAGTCTTCCTAATGTCAAGAGTGTCTTCATGGCTATAATCGACTATTTCAATTACACCATCCTCCCGGCAATGATAGGTCTTGCAGTTTTGTAGCATAAAGAATCCACAATCATGCATGTAAACAAAGGAAAAAACAAAATGGTACAACACAAATCCGAAAATACAGGAACAACATCCTCCCAGCAACAAAAACAACCAACAAAAATCATTAAAAACAGATACTCACGTGTTTTCCTGCTGCGGCACCCGCACAAACTCGCAAGAGAAACCATCAATATGCACCGACGAGAACGGTTTGGCCCTGTCTACACTTGACTCCCTCCAAAGCTTCTTTATATTATTTGTCATATTCCTTAAGAATCTAACTGCATCACCCCAGGTTTCATCACGGAGTGAATCAAGACACTCGAAATGACGGAACCTCAAATTCAGAACAATCAAGCACCAATGCCCAGATTCTTTGCTAGGCTTCATGGTAGCCACAAATGACGGCGGATCAAATGTAGGGAAAAGAAGCTAGAAAAAAATCGCAAAGGAAAAATGAATTCCAAATCATAATGAAACAAAAAATTCAGCCTCCAAACAATAAAATAAAAGAGGGAAATTGAAATTCAGAAGTACAAACAAAAATCTGATAATCATAAGAGTTTATATCCACCGCCCAAAATTGAGGAACAAACATATCAGTTCAATTTCCTTGCGACAATAAGTGCAGCTTTAAAAAAAGAGCATGCATCATTCATAAGTACAGGTGTAAAAGCAGGCTAATCAAGTTCATTCCCCCACCTCCCAAAACTGCAAAGAAAACATGACAGTTCTAGTTCATGAGTACAAAAAGTCCAAGTTCACCTACTTGGTCAAAACCATCAGCACCTGATCTCGTGAACCAATTTAGCACATTGGAATCAATATTTCCATCACGGATCTTGGTCTGTTGTACAAAAAGAACAACAACAATTAGAAAATTGGCAAAACAAGTTATCATCCTATTTACAAAAAGCAAAATACTGACTGTCACCCATATTGGGAACTATCAACTTGTCAGTGTCTCGGTACTTCTGACGTAGAGAACATAAAACAACGTCAGCACTGTCTGAGTTGAGCATGCCAGTGAGGACAAACGCTTTAGCAATAGAACCAACACTGGCATCACATTCTTTGTTTTGAAACATCGTTTTGTGACTAGAAAAACACGAAAGATTACATGAATTAAAACTACTGCAACAACAACAATAATCATACGAGAGAAAGAAAAAGAGACAAAAATGGTACGGGCAAAATCCCAAACTAACCATTTCGTACGGTTCGTGCGCAACCTCGTAACAACGAAGAAAAATGTGTCAACCTTAACAACATTACCACTTCTTGCTTGCAGAAAAAGAAGAAAAATAATAAGTTCAACCACTACAAGAGAACATGTCCAAAATGCCAAAATTGAGAAGTACGCCTCATTTACAAGTCCTTACCTGGACTATAAGGGTTTGATGATGACGGTAGTTCCTGTGATGAGACCATTATGCCTCCAGTTTCAGGGTTGACGATGGGACATCTTGAGAGGACACCAATATTGCTGCGCTTTCAGGGTCTGTAGAAAGAAAATCCTGGGATGACAAGAGCGCCTCATGTGTCGAGGGGTCAGAAGAAATTGACAGAAGTAAATCATCATCCTCGGATGGCACCTCCTCCACGCTAGAAGCATCTTGCAATGCATCACCATAATCAAGACCTCCAGGCGGGAAATTCTCCGGCAGGAAATCTTCACAATCAGAAACATTTTCATTCCCAGCAATACCAACACCAGGCGATTTGGCATCAAGTATGCTAGCAGCACCAGCATCCTCATCAGCAACTTTGTTACCAACATTGCGCCCACTACTCAATGGAACACCACGAGCATCATCTCCACCACTAAGGACAACCTCACGCTCAACATCAGTAATCTGACGAAAATAAAAATTCAGAAAAAGTGAATAATATGAACAAAACTAACAATAAAAAACAAGCTACCAAGAGGTGCACAGAAAAACAAACCTTAGAAGCATTCACAGCAACATCATCAATCTTGCTGCTGCTAACATTCAGAGCAGCATCACCAACGGGCAAACAAGGCTCATCGCCAACAAGAGGACCCTGATTCAAATGTAATGAGGCAAAAAAACAATGCTAATATGAGGAACAATAAACACAAGGAATTAAACAACAGTAACAAAAAAGGTATCTACCACTTGCAAACTCTAAACGGTGTGGGATAGAAAAATGAACAAGCAAGACACATTGGTGCGGATGAAAATTCAAGAAAATATGAATAAACACAATAAAAATAAAAATAACCTTGCACTTATCAGTGGATGGATCATTAACTCCATGGTCAACAGCAACCTCAACAATATGACTGGTCTCCTGCATGAAAAGAAAAATTAATAAACATATGTAGATAAGGAAGTTCAACTACTATACTGACAGCAGAACAACATAGTAAAAACATACAAACAATGAGGACTGACTCACATCAACAACAGGTTGCTGCAAGCCAACATCGTTCGTATGCGGATCAGAAACATTAGCCTCAGTACCATCATCAGCCCTGCTGTCGGTGCCAGTAGCCTCATCCTGATCAATCTGCATGAAAGAAAATTATTAATAACTAGATGAAGATGAGGAAGTTCAACTACAACACTGATAGCAGAACAACATAGTAAAAATTGCAAACACCGAGGACTGACTCACATCAACATCAGGACGCTCCAAGACAACATCATTCGTTTCGTGATCAGAAACATTAGCCTCAGTACCATCACCAGCCCTGCTGTCGGTGGCAGCAGCCTCATCCTGCTCAATCTGCTTGATAACAACATTTGCACTTTCTTCATATGGCTTGCAGCGAGAGTCTTGCATAGTTCTGAAACGCTTCATGTTGTTCAACAGACAAACCGAGCTCTGAACTAGATCAGCGGCACCGTCACGCATATCACCGATTAAAATTCTCTCCATCTCAATGTAGTCAACAGCTTCCTCAACATTAAGTTGATGACCTTCAGGAAGGATACCATTGATACAGCTCAGACGCTCAACTGTCGTTGGGACCTTTTGCAGCTCAGAACACACATTACTTAAGATATGCTCAGCGCGCTCCAACGCTGAAACAGCAACATCAATACCAAAACCCTGCCTCTGTGAAGCACTAGCATTACTAGGGCCAGGGGGACATAACTAGCACCCTCAACACCACGGCCATCCCTCAACTCATCAGGCAGAGATGAAAACTTCGGAACCTGAGACGACGGCATCTCCAGGACTGGTCGTTTATACACTCGGAAAAAACAACCTCCTCATGAGTTTTCCACTACAAACAAGGGGAAAAATAGTTAATCAATCAATGCAACACATAGGGAAAAATAAAACATGATATTAACATATTTAAAATCAACACGACTAATAAAATTTAACTGTCATTGTCAATTTGTTAGTATTTACCAACAGGCCAGTTGAACAAAGTTATTCAGTTCAACCACACATGAAACAACAGTACTAAAAAACCGTACCTAAACCTCACAAAGCTTAAGAAATGACAAATCTAAACAGATAACTCTGCAGTACACATGCCCACTACAGCAAAAAATAGCTATACCTAAAATAAAAAAAGGTCTACAAGACACAAATGCAATAAAACTCACCGGAAGCTTCCCAAACACCCAAGTGTTTGGATCTGCATTGCCTTTTTTATCAAATCTGCATCAACCAGATCAGAAAGCTTGGAAGGATCCATGAAACATATGCGGGGGACTCGCATGTCAGGCTCCGCAATCTTGCCACGGATAAGGCAGTTAAGGTACATTAGTACAGGCCCTATGGCACAGCCTGTGATTGCCTTCCCCATGGTATCACCATCTTGGCACTTGGCAACAGCCCTTCTAAGCTCATCAACCATCAGTTGGCAATAATCCATTTTAGCCATGTCCACAAAGACGAGACCCTCAAACATTGCTGCCTCTCTGGAAACACGCGGGGCAGAACAAGGCAACACAACCTTCATAAACAAAATAATGAAGAACACTTTTAGAGCAAGGTCATCTTTGCTAGGATCCTTGACGAGCACCTTGAGCTTATTCCTCAAATCCTTTGTACTGATTTCTTTTGTTCCTACTAATGTCAAGCTCCGTTCTTAACTTCATTAGAGCGTTGTCATATCCGTCCTCTGACGGCCTTGGCGCAGAACGACCACCACGAGGGAAACCAAATAATTGATGTATACCATCGCTAGTGATGCGAAGTTTCTTATTAGCCTCACCCATGTCAAGAGTCATTGTATCAAGATCTACCCTCAGGTACAAAACTCCCATCAGAGGGCGGGAAATGTTAGACTTCACCCTCCACTTGAAGATAGAACCAAAACCAGATGCATGAACCCTAGCCACATGCCGACTCTCGAGCAATTTAGCACAAGCTTCAACCTCTCTCAACGAACATCGCACAGTTAAGTTCAATTTCCATTGGTCAACTTCATCCAAGGCAACTTTTCCGGCATTGCCTCCCACCGGCTTGACCGGACTCATAACGCTAATAGGCTGTAAATGAAAATAAAGAAGCACACCTTAAATAAATGAATATAGAAAACAAAACAAGCATATGAAGGCAAGTAAAAAAAGAAAAGATTGCACAAGTTCAACTATTAAAACAACATCAGTACCACTCTCAATTGATGCAAACAATGACCAGCCTCACCTGGCCACAATACCAGCCCAAACACAATTAAATCATTGCAAGTACAACTAGTAAGTCACATGCAGTACAAAACACATACCACTGCAAACAATGAATATAGGAAGCAAAACAAGCATATGAAGGCAAGTAAAAAAGAAAAGATTGCACAAGTTCAACTATTAAAAACAACATCAGTACCACCCTCAATTGATGCAAACAATGACCAGCCTCACCTGGCCAGCACACCAGCCCAAACACAATTAAATCATTGCACGTACAACTAGTAAGTCACATGCAGTACAAAACACATACCACTGCAAACAATGAATATAGAAAACAAAACAAGCATATGAAGGCAAGTAAAAAAAGAAAAGTTTGCACAAGTTCAACTATTAAAACAACATCAGTACCACCCTCAATTCATGCAAACAATGACTAGCCTCACCTGGCCAGCATACTAGCCCAAACACAATTAAATCATTGCAAGTACAACTAGTAAGTCACGTGTAGTACAAAACACATACCACTGCAAATTCATCTTCAGAATCAACTTCAATATCATTTTCTTGAGAAACAACATCTTCAGCTTCGACACGAGCATGCTTCTTCACACCTTTGTTCACCTTTGCAGGATGAACTTTACGCTTCTTATTTTCTTTCAACAAAGACCGCTCTTGAAGAGGAGACGAAGAAGGCTTCTTATTTGTCAAACCTCGTGGACTCTGACGAACAGGGGAGCCACCAAGTTTGCTTGGACCAATTTTCACAGCAACACTATCACCATCAGCTTTGCTATTACCAGGTTGGGAACCAGCTTTCACACATGGGCTACGCCTCTGTGTGCCATCGGGATTTCGATCTGACATCTTCCTCTTCAAAACAGCTTTCTTCTCCTTAACAGCATCAGATCAAACACTTGCGTCAAACGAGTTTGCATCAAGTTTGTCTTCACAGGCATGTCACTTCCATGAGATCCGGCATCAATAGTTGAAAAAGCCGCGTCACCACCTTCATAACCTACACATTTAGGAGCTTGAGCAACATCAACATCACTTTCTTACACACATGCAGCCTTTTGACGCCGTTCCAACTCCTTTCTCCTTTGGAAATCATACTTCTTATTTCTTATCCTTTCATCCTCGAGCTATAACTGCATAGGAACATCCTCAGCCTGGGTAACAGGCTCAGTGCCATCAACACTTTGAGACTGAGTAACAGACAACTGCAAGCTGCCATCACCATCATCAACGTTAAGAGAATACATTCCATCATCAATATCTTTAACAACATCAGCAATGTCCTCATGAACACCATGGCTGTCATTAACTGCATAAACCAATAACATAAGCACACACATATAAAATTAAAACGCAATTAACATTGCAGACACAAGATAAATAAAGCGCATAGCATTAGACACAAACAAAAGGAACAACTGATGTAACTAAGCATATATATGTATTAAAGGCTGATAAAAAAAGAGCAAATATAAGGGAAACACCAGCAACATTCGCAAGTTCTTCTAGAGGATTTGGTGTCTCAAAAATAACATTCACAAGATCTTGAAAGCGTTCTGATTTGTCAGAATCAGGAGGCACCGGCACTCCAACATCTGCAACAACATCATAATTACCAAAAAAGTACATGAACAAGCAATCAGTTCAACTATGTGAACACTACAAGTTCGCCCAATAAAACAAATATGAACCCACCCCTGGCACAACAAACTTCAGAAAAGACAACTCTTTCAACATCATACTAGTTCTTCACTGACTATTACAACCTATTCAAATGCCAGGACAACAGTTCAAACTACACATGGTGATAAGTACTACAACCTGTCTGAAGGTCGCATCAACTGCCAAAACCATACACACCATACATTCCAAGGCAAAATTAACAGCTATCAAAATACATACAACTTATAAAGTCGATATGGCAACACCTGTACAACCTAAAAACCAGATCTGTTAAAACATCATCCAAAATACAGGGAAAATCACCTGCATTCAATTTGTCCGAACTGGATGATGTACCCATTGAGATCTACAGTCTTAAAATCTGTCGAACCAGATTTGCAAGACACATGAACAAAAATTAGGGCTCTGAACTATTTCATAAACGAAGCACGCCATACAAAAGCAAAACTCTTACCAGCAAACACAAAATCCGCCACGCAATCCAGTATCACTGTCGCCAAACGCTCGTTCAACAGCAAAGGAACCCTAGCGAGTGCAGTCTGAGACAGCAAGAGAGCAATAGATTATAAATAGAGATAAAATTTGTACATAAGAGGACGCAAGCAAAGTCGATGGCAGAGCAAAAGGAACAAACAGAGCACCCGGACCTCCACCCCTGGGGTTGAACCCTTCGGCCGACGCTCCCGTGGCAAAACAAGAGTAGCAACTTCCCCTGCGAGAAGAGAAGAAGAGGGGAACGAAGAAGGTATCGATTTGGGGACGGGAGCGGAGCGGAACAGGGAAGATCGAAGGTTAAAAGGTGAGTGGGAGAAAACAAACGGCTAAAGCCCACAACCGTGGTGAAGCACACTATCTCTGGGCAGTTACAAAAGATAATACCAAAAATCAAATACAATAAAAAAATTAATATAGAGGGAGAAAACAAACGGATCAAGTACAAATAATAACTCACAACAGTACAATAAAAATTATCAAAAAACTACAAATGAAAAAATAGTTCATAACGGTGCTGGTTTTTCCCCTAAAAAATAAAGATAAGATAATTGGGGCAAGTCATGTTACGGACTCGCCTCCGCATGCGATGTCGCGACACGCCGCATCATCGCCTGCTACGGCTCGTTCCTGGCTCGGCCTCGCCGGGATGGGGGAGGGGGGTCCCGACCCCCCCTCCGCCCGGCTCGGCCTCGTGCTAACACGGCAGTGCACTTGTTTGACAGGCGTAGTGCGGTTATTCTGTCCCCCCCTCCACACACACGCACCCACACACACCCCTAATATAGATAACGGGGAAAGTCCATACAAGGAAGATGTGTCAGTACAACTATGCTCCTCGGTGCGGTGCGGGGGGAAGTCATGTTACGGACTCGCCTCCGCATGCGACGCCGCGGCACGCCGCGTCGTCGCCTGCTACGGCTCGTTCCTGGCTCGGCCTCGCGCTAACGCGGCAGTGCGCTCATTTGACAGGTGATATGTCTCCGTTGTATCTATAATTTTTGATTGTTCCATGCCAATATTATTCACTTTCATAAACTTTTTGGCAACTTTTTATATTATTTTTGGGACTAACATATTGATCCAGTGCCCAGTGCCAGTTCCTGTCTGTTGCATGTTTTATGTTTCACAGAATATCCATATCAAACGGAGTCCAAACGGGATAAAAATGGACGGAGCTTATTTTTGGAAAATATGGGAAATTCCGGAAGAAAAATCCATGCGAGACGGTGCCCGAGGTGGTCACAAGGTAGGGGGCGCGCCTGACCCCCCTGGGCGCGCCCCCTACCCTCGTGAGCCCACCGTAAGGCGGTTGACGCTCTTCTTTTGCCGCAAGAAAGCTAATATTCGGAAAAAAATCACGGCGAAGGTTTCAGGCCAATTGGAGTTACGGATCTCCATATATACACGAAACGGTGAAACAGAGCCAGAACAGAACGCAGAAACAGAGAGATAGATCCAATCTCGGAGGGGCTCTCGTCCCTCCTAAGCCATGGGAGCCAAGGACTAGAGGGGAAACCCTTCTCCCATCTAGGGAGAAGGTCAAGGAAGAAGAAGAAGAAGAGGGGCCCTCTCCCCCTTGCTTCCGGTGGCGCCGGAACGCCACCGGGGGCCATCATCATCACCGCGATCTTCACCAACACCTCCGTCATCTTCACCAACATCTCCATCACCTTCCCCCATCTATATTCAGCGGTCCACTCTCTCGCATCCCGCTGTACCCTCTACTTGAACATGGTGCTTTATGCTTCATATTATTTTCCAATGATGTGTTGCCATCCTATGATGTCTGAGTAGATTTTCGTTGTCCTATCGGTGATTGATGAATTGCTATGATTGGTTTGAGTTGCATGTTTTATTATTGGTGCTGTCCTATGGTGCACTCCGTGTCGCGCAAGCGTGAGGGATTCCCGTTGTAGGGTTTGCAATATGTTTATGATTTGCTTATGGTGGGTTGCGTGAGTGACTGAAACACAAACCCGACTAAGTAGGTTGTTTGCATATGGGATAAAAGGGGACTTGATACTTTAATGCTATGGTTGGGTTTTACCTTAATGAATCTTTAGTAGTTGCGGATGCTTGCTAGAGTTCCAATCATAAGTGCATAGAATTCCAAGTAAGGGATGATATGTTAGCTTATGCCTCTCCCTCAAATAGAATTGCAATAGTGATTACCGGTCTAGTAACATAGTCAATTGCTTAGAGGCAATTCGACAACTCCTACCACCACTTTTCCACACTCGCTATATTTACTTTATTGCATATTTATCTAAACAGCCCCTACTTTTGTTTACATGCTCTTTATTATCTTGCAAACATATCCTATCACTCCTACAAAGTACTTCTAGTTTCATACTTGTTCTAGGTAAAGCGAACGTCAAGCGTGCGTAGAGTCGTATGAGTGGCCGATAGGACTTGAGAGAGTATTTGTTCTACCTTTAACTCCCCGTTGGGTTCGACACTCTTACTTATCGAAAGAGGCTACAACTATCCCGTATACTTGCGGGTTATCAAGACCTTTTACTAGCGCCGTTGCCGGGGAGTCATAGCATTGGGTGAATATTCTCGTGTGTGCTTGTTTGCTTTATCACTAAGTAATTTTTATTGCTGTTCTTAGTTGTTTTCTATCTTTAGTTATGGGTAGGAAACACAAAATACCAAAAACATTAGTTGTACCTAGTGCTCCAATGGTTGAAGAACCACTCAAAATCTATCACACTACTGAAGCTTTTTACTTGGATCATCTTCGATCCCTATGTGCTCGTGCTGAAACCCCAACTTGCTTAGTTGAGGGCAAATCTTTAGATGAGCATGCTTGTTATGTGCGACACCGTATATCTGAAAAAGGGAAACTATTATGGGATCAAATTCAACGTTTGCAATGCTATGCTTGGAATTTATGTGAAATATATAAGTTTACTTGTTGTTCTGAAGACCCTAATAAACACCTACCCTATCAATGCTTGTTTAGTGATAATGGAATCGTATCTTCGTATGCTAAGGGTGTTTACAATTACTATGATGTTCAACAAATTGAAGAATTTGTTGCTTTTAAGGGTGCTTATGAGATTGCTTCTTTGATTGAAATATATGATGCTATTCTTTATAAATCCAAAAGTTTTGCCATATTTCAATATTTTTATGATAATTATGCTTCTAATGCCTATGTTAAACCATATATTGAGAAATTCTCCGCTGTCCAAGAAGAGACTAATATTTTGCAGGAAGCTATGGAAGAAGAAATTGATGAAACTGTGAGCTCATTGGATGAAAAAGATGATGAGGAGAGCGAAGAACAAAAGGAGGAAGAGCGGATTGATCACCCATGCCCACCTTCTAATGAGAGTAACTCTTCAACTCATACATTGTTTAATTCTCCTTCGTGCTTACCGAAGGATGATTGCTATGATGATTGCTATGATCCCGTTGATTCTCTTGAAATACCCCTTTTTGATGATGCTTGCTATGCTAGTGGCCAAGATGCCAATATGAATTATGCTTATGGAGATGAACTTGCTATAGTTCCTTATGTTAAACATGAAATTGTTGCTATTGCACCCATGCATGATAGTCCTATTATCTTTTTGAATTCTCCAAACTACACTATATCGGAGAAGTTTGTGCTTATTAAGCAATTGATGGGTTGCCTTTTACCATTGCACATGATGATTTTGATGAATATAATATGCATGTGCTTGATGCTCCTACTTGCAATTATTATGAGAGAGGAACTCTATCTCCGCCTCTTTATGTTTCCAACACGATGAAATTACAAGAAACTGCTTATACTATGCATTGGCCTTTACTTGGTGTGCATGAGTTGTTCTTTTATGACATGCCGATGCATAGGAAGAGAGTTGGACTTCGTTGTTGCATGATATATGTTACTTTGTGCTCACTACTAAATTACAAATGATTGTTAATTAAAATTGGCTTTGATATACCTTGGAATCCGGGTGGATCCATTACTTGAGCACTATATGCCTAGCTTAATGGCTTTAAAGAAAGCGCTGCCAGGGAGACAATCCGGAAGTTTTAGAGATTCATTAATTTCTATTGAGTGCCTTCATATAGTTTAAAAACACAAAAATAAAGAGGGGAACCCAAAAACTTTTCAAAAAGGAAAGTGAAAGTGAGAGAGACAAGCATTGTTGAAGTGGGAGAGCTCCTTGAACTTTGTTCATGCTCACGGAAACTTTATGAATCTTGATTACAGAAACTTTTCATCAAAAATAATTATCCCCTTGTAAAATTCCATTGTATTATAAAAATAATGTGCCAAGGTTTGCCTTTAGGATGTTTACAATGCTTGTTGGTTTGCACGGTGCAGGACAGAAACTTTGGCTGTAGTGCCCGATTTTACATTTTTAACTGGAATGTCAAATGGTTCGGATTCCTTTTGCGCTGTCTTTCTGTACAACTTGTTTATATTTCCTAATTTTGGTAGAATTTTTGGGGTAGCAGAAGTATGGTGGATGTTCAGATTGCTACAGACTGTTCTGTTTTTGACAGATTCTGTTTTTGATGCATAGTTTGCTTGTTTTGATGAATCTATCAATTTATATCAGTGGATTAAGCCATGTAAAAGCTATATTACAGTAGACACAATGCAAAAACAAACTATGTATTGGTTTCTACAGTACTTAGAGTAGTGATTTGCTTTATTATACTAACGGATCTTACAGAGTTTTCTGTTGAATTTTTGTGTGGATATAGTGTCTAATCGAGGATGTCTCGATATGAGGAAAAGGAAGAGAGGCAAGAGCTCAAGCTTGGGGATGCCCGAGGCACCCCAAGTAAATATCCAAGGAGACTCAAGCGTCTAAGCTTGGGGATGCCCCAGAAGGCATCCCCTCTTTCTTCAACAAGTATCGGTATGTTTTCGAATTCGTTTCGTTCATGCATTATGTGCAAGTCTCTGAGCGTCTTTTGCATTTAGTTTTCATTTTTCTTTTATGCACCATGCTGGTATGAGATAGTCCTTGGTTGATTTATATAATTCTCATTGCACTTCACTTAAATCTTTTGAGATGGCGTTATAGAATGCTTCATGTGCTTAACTTATATCATTTGAAGTCTGGATTGCCTGTTTCTCTTCACATAGAAAACCACCATTTGTAGAATGCTCTTTTTCTTCACTTATAATTGTTAGAGCGTGGGCATATCTTTTGTAGAAAGAATTAAACTCTCTTGCTTTGCTTATATCTATTTAGAGAGATGACAGGAATTGGTCATTCACATGGTTAGTCATAAAATCCTACATAAACTTGTAGATCGCTGAATGTGATATGTTTGATTCCTTGCAATAGTTTTGCGATATAAAGATGGTGATATTAGAGTCATGATAGTGGGTGGTTGTGGATTGTAGAGACACTTGTGTTGAGGTTTTCAAGTCTCATAGCATGCACGTATGGTAACTGTTGTGTGGCAAATTTGAAGCATGGGGTGTTTCTTTGATTGTCTTCCTTATGAGTGGTGGTCGGGGACGAGCGATGGTCTTTTCCTACCAATCTATCCCCCTAGGGGAATGCGTAGTAGTACTTTGCTTCGAGGGCTAATAAACTTTTGCAATAAGTATATGAGTTCTTTATGACTGATGTGAGTCCATGGATGATCGAGGTGGAATATGGTGGAGGGGGGCACGCACACGGCTAAGGAACGATCCGTAGATCAACTTGTGTGTCCTAGGGTGCCCCCCTGCCCCCGTATATAAAGGAGCAAGGGGGAGGCCGACCGGCCCCTTGGGGCGCGCCAAGGAGGAGGAGTCCTCCTCCTAGTAGGAGTAGGACTCCCCCTTTCCTACTCCTACTAGGAGGGGGAAAGGAAGGGGGAGAGGGGGAAGGAAAGAGGGGGGCGCCGCCCCCCCCCCCTCCTAGTCCAATTCGGACCAGAGGGAGAGGGGGCGCGCGGCCCACCCTGGCCGCCCCTCTCTCTTCCCACCAAGGCCCATGTGGCCCATTAACTCTCCCGGGGGGTTCCGGTAACCCTCCGGCACTCCGGTTTTCTCCGAAATCACCCGGAACACTTCCGGTGTCCGAATATAGTCGTCCAATATATGAATCTTTATGTCTCGACCATTTCAAGACTCCTCGTCATGTCCGTGATCACATCCGGGACTCCGAACAAACTTCGGTACATCAAAACTTATAAACTCATAATAAAATTGTCATCGTAACGTTAAGCGTGCGGACCCTACGAGTTCGAGAACTATGTAGACATGACCTAGAACTATTCTCGGTCAATAACCAATAGCGGAACCTAGATGCCCATATTGGGTCCTACATATTCTACGAAGATCTTTATCGGTCAAACCGCATAACAACATACGTTGTTCCCTTTGTCATCGGTATGTTACTTGCCCGAGATTTGATCGTCGGTATCCAATACCTAGTTCAATTTCGTTACCGGCAAGTCTCTTTACTTGTTACATAATGCATCATCCCGTAACCAACTCATTGGTCACATTGCTTGCAAGGCTTATAGTGATGTGCATTACTGAGAGGGCCCAGAGATACCTCTCCGACAATCGGAGTGACAAAACCTAATCTCGAAATACGCCAACTCAACATGTACCTTCGGAGACACCTGTAGTACTCCTTTATAATCACCTAGTTACGTTGTGACATTTGGTAGTACCCAAAGTGTTCCTCCGGTAAACGGGAGTTGCACAATCTCATAGTTACAGGAACATGTATAAGTCATGAAGAAAGCAATAGCAATATACTAAACGATCAAGTGCTAGGCTAACGGAATGGGTCATGTCAATCACATCATTCTCCTAATGATGTGATCCCATTAATCAAATGACAACACATGTCTATGGTTAGGAAACATAACCATCTTTGATTAATGAGCTAGTCAAGTAGAGGCATACTAGTGACTATATGTTTGTCTATGTATTCACACATGTATCATGTTTCCGGTTAATACAATTCTAGCATGAATAATAAACATTTATCATGGTATGAGGAAATAAATAATAACTTTATTATTGCCTCTAAGGCATATTTCCTTCAGTCTCCCACTTGCACTAGAGTCAATAATCTAGATTACATAGTAATGATTCTAACACCCATGGAGTCTTGGTGCTGATCATGTTTTGCTCGTGAGAGAGGCTTAGTCAATGGGTCTGCAACATTCAGATCCGTATGTATCTTGCAAATTTCTATGTCTCCCACTTGGACTTGGTCCCGGATGGAATTGAAGCGTCTCTTGATGTGCTTGGTCCTCTTGTGAAATCTGGATTCCTTTGCCAAAGCAATTGCACCAGTATTGTCATAGAAGATCTTCATTGGTCCCGCTGCACTAGGTATGACCCCTAGATCGAAAATGAACTCCTTCATCTAGACTCCTTCATTTGCTGCTTCCGAAGCAGCTAGGTACTCAGCTTCACATGTAGATCCTGCCATGACGCTTTGTTTAGAACTGCACCAACTTACAGCTCCACCGTTTAATAAAAACACGTATCCGGTTTGCGATTTAGAATCGTCCGGATTAGTGTCAAAGCTTGCATCGATGTAACCATTTACGACTAGCTCTTTGTCACCTCCATATACGAGAAACATATCCTTAGTCCTTTTCAGGTATTTCAGGATGTTGTTGACCGCTGTCCAGTGATCCACCCCTGGATTACTTTGGTACCTCCCTGCCAAACTTATTGCTAAGCATACGTCAGGTCTGGTACACAGCATTGCATACATGATAGGGCCTATGGCTGAAGCATAGGGAATATCTTTCATCTTCTCTCTATCTTCTGCTGTGGTCGGGCATTGAGTTTGACTCAACTTCACACCTTGAAGCACGAGCAAGAACCCTTTCTTTGCCTGATCCATTTTGAACTTTTTCAAAATTTTATCAAGGTATGTGCTTTGTGAAAGTCCTATTAAGCGTCTTGATCTATCTCTATAGATCTTGATGCCCAATATGTAAGCAGCTTCACCTAGATCTTTCATTGAAAAACTTTTATTCAAGTATCCCTTTATGCTATCCAGAAATTCTATATCATTTCCTATTAATAATATGTCGTCTACATAGAATATCAGAAATGCTACAGAGCTCCCACTCACTTTCTTGTAAATACAGGCTTCTCCAAAAGTCTGTATAAAACCATATGCTTTGATCACACTATCAAAGCGTTTATTCCAACTCCGAGATGCTTGCACCAGTCCATAAATGGATCGCTGGAGCTTGCACACTTTGTTAGCACCTTTTGGATCAACAAAACCTTCTGGCTGCATCATATACAACTCTTCTTCTAGAAATCCATTCAAGAATGCAGTTTTGACATCCATTTGCCAGATTTCATAATCATGAAATGCAGCAATAGCTAACATGATTCGGACAGACTTAAGCATCGCTACGGGTGAGAAAGTCTCATCGTAGTCAACCCCTTGAACTTGTCGAAAACCTTTCGCAACAAGTCGAGCTTTATAGACAGTTACATTACCATCAGCGTCAGTCTTCTTCTTAAAGATCCATTTATTCTCAATGGCTTGCCGATCATCGGGCAAGTCAACCAAAGTCCATACTTTGTTCTCATACATGGATCCCATCTTAGATTTCATGGCCTCTAGCCATTTTGCGGAATCTGGGCTCATCATCGCTTCCTCATAGTTCGTAGGTTCATCATGGTCAAGTAACATGACTTCCAGAATAGGATTACCGTACCACTCTGGTGCGGATCTTACTCTGGTAGACCTACGAGGTTCAGTAGAAACTTGATCTGAAGTTTCATGATCAATATCATTAGCTTCCTCACTAATTGGTGTAGTTGTCACAGGAACCGGTTCTTGTGATGAACTACTTTCCAACAAGGGAGTAGATACAGTTATCTCATCAAGTTCTACTTTCCTCCCACTCACTTCTTTCGAGAGAAACTCCTTCTCTAGAAAGGATCCGATTTTAGCAATAAAAATCTTGCCCTCAGATCTGTGATAGAAGGTGTACCCAATGGTCTCTTTTGGGTATCCTATGAAGACACATTTCTCCGATTTAGGTTCGAGCTTATCTGGTTGAAGTTTCTTCACATAAGCATCGCAGCCCCAAACTTTAAGAAACGACAACTTTGGTTTCTTGCCAAACCACAGTTCATAAGGCGTCGTCTCAACGGATTTTGATGGTGCCCTATTTAACGTGAATGCGGCCGTCTCTAAAGCATAACCCCAAAACGATAGCGGTAAATCAGTAAGAGACATCATAGATCGCACCATATCTAGTAAAGTACGATTACGACGTTCGGACACACCATTTCGTTGTGGTGTTCCGGGTGGCGTGAGTTGCGAAACTATTCCGCATTGTTTCAAATGTAAACCAAACTCGTAACTCAAATATTCTCCTCCACGATCAGATCGTAGATACTTTATTTTCTTGTTACGATGATTTTCCACTTCACTCTGAAATTCTTTGAACTTTTCAAATGTTTCAGACTTGTGTTTCATCAAGTAGATATACCCATATCTGCTCAAGTCATCTGTGAAGGTGAGAAAATAACGATACCCGCCGCGAGCTTCAACATTCATTGGCCCACAAACATCAGTATGTATGATTTCCAACAAATCAGTTGCTCGCTCCATAGTTCCGGAGAACGGCGTTTTAGTCATCTTGCCCATAAGGCACGGTTCGCAAGTACCAAGTGATTCATAATCAAGTGATTCCAAAAGCCCATCAGTATGGAGTTTCTTCATGCGCTTTACACCGATATGACCTAAACGGCAGTGCCATAAATAAGTTGCACTATCATTATCAACTCTGCATCTTTTGGTTTCAACACTATGAATATGTGTATCACTACTATCGAGATTCAATAAAAATAGACCACTCTTCAAGGGTGCATGACCATAAAAGATATTACTCATATAAATAGAACAACCATTATTCTCTGATTTAAATGAATAACCGTCTCGCATCAAACAAGATCCAGATATAATGTTCATGCTTAACGCTGGCACCAAATAACAATTATTTAGGTCTAAAACTAATCCCGATGGTAGATGTAGAGGTAGCGTGCCGACCGCGATCACATCGACTTTGGAACCATTTCCCACGCGCATCGTCACCTCGTCCTTAGCCAATCTTCGCTTAATCCGTAGTCCCTGTTTCGAGTTGCAAATATTAGCAACAGAACCAGTATCAAATACCCAGGTACTACTGCGAGCATTAGTAAGGTACACATCAATAACATGTATATCACATATACCTTTGTTCACTTTGCCATCCTTCTTATCCGCCAAATACTTGGGGCAGTTCCGCTTCCAGTGCCCAGTCTGCTTGCAGTAGAAGCACTCAGTTTCAGGCTTTGGTCCAGACTTGGGTTTCTTCTCTTGAGCAGCAACTTGTTTGCTGTTCTTCTTGAAGTTCCCCTTCTTCTTCCCTTTGCCCTTTTTCTTGAAACTGGTGGTCTTGTTAACCATCAACACTTGATGCTCCTTCTTGATTTCTACCTCCGCGGCTTTTAGCATTGCGAAGAGCTCGGGAATAGTCTTGTCCATCCCTTGCATATTATAGTTCATCACGAAGCTCTTGTAGCTTGGTGGCAGTGATTGGAGAATTCTGTCAATGACACTATCATCAGGAAGATTAACTCCCAGTTGAATCAAGTGATTATTATACCCAGACATTTTGAGTATGTGTTCACTGACAGAACTATTCTCCTCCATCTTGCAGCTATAGAACTTATTGGAGACTTCATATCTCTCAATCCGGGCATTTGCTTGAAATATTAACTTCAACTCCTGGAACATCTCATATGCCCCATGACGTTCAAAACGTCGTTGAAGACCCGGTTCTAAGCCGTAAAGCATGGCACACTGAACTATCGAGTAGTCATCAGCTTTGCTCTGCCAGACGTTCTTAACGTCGTCAGTTGCATCAGCAGCAGGCCTGGCACCCAGCGGTGCTTCCAGGACGTAATTCTTCTGTGCAGCAATGAGGATAATCCTCAGGTTACGGACCCAGTCCGTGTAATTGCTACCATCATCTTTCAACTTTGCTTTCTCAAGGAACGCATTAAAATTCAACGGAACAACAGCACGAGCCATCTATCTACAACAAACATAGACAAGCAAAATACTATCAGGTACTAAGTTCATGATAAATTTAAGTTCAATTAATCATATTACTTAAGAACTCCCACTTAGACAGACATCTCTCTAGTCATCTAAGTGATCACGTGATCCAAATCAACTAAACCATGTCCGATCATCACGTGAGATGGAGTAGTTTCAATGGTGAACATCATTATGTTGATCATATCTACTATATGATTCACGCTCGACCTTTCGGTCTCCGTGTTCCGAGGCCATATCTGTATATGCTAGGCTCGTCAAGTTTAACCCGAGTATTCCGCGTGTGCAACTGTTTTGCACCCGTTGTATTTGAACGTAGAGCCTATCACACCCGATCATCACGTGGTGTCTCAGCACGAAGAACTTTCGCAACGGTGCATACTCAGGGAGAACACTTCTTGATAATTAGTGAGAGATCATCTTAAAATGCTACCGTCAATCAAAGCAAGATAAGATGCATAAAGGATAAACATCACATGCAATCAATATAAGTGATATGATATGGCCATCATCATCTTGTGCTTGTGATCTCCATCTTCGAAGCACCGTCGTGATCACCATCGTCACCGGCGCGACACCTTGATCTCCATCGTAGCATCGTTGTCGTTACGCCATCTATTGCTTCTACGACTATCGCTACCGCTTAGTGATAAAGTAAAGCAATTACAGGGCGTTTGCATTTCATACAATAAAGCGACAACCATATGGCTCCTGCCAGTTGCCGATAACTTCGGTTACAAAACATGATCATCTCATACAATAAAATATAGCATCACGTCTTGACCATATCACATCACAACATGCCCTGCAAAAACAAGTTAGACGTCCTCTACTTTGTTGTTGCAAATTTTACGTGGCTGCTACGGGCTTAGCAAGAACCGTTCTTACCTACGCATCAAAACCACAACGATAGTTCGTCAAGTTAGTGCTGTTTTAACCTTCGCAAGGACCGGGCGTAGCCACACTCGATTCAGCTAAAGTGAGAGAGACAGACACCCGCCAGCCACCTTTAAGCACGAGTGCTCGTAACGGTGAAACCAGTCTCGCGTAAGCGTACGCGTAATGTCGGTCCGGGCCGCTTCATCTCACAATACCGCCGAACCAAAGTATGACATGCTGGTAAGCAGTATGACTTGTATCGCCCACAACTCACTTGTGTTCTACTCGTGCATATGACATCTACGCATAAAACCAGGCTCGGATGCCACTGTTGGGGAACGTAGTAATTTCAAAAAAATTCCTACGCACACGCAAGATCATGGTGATGGCATAGCAACGAGAGGGGAGAGTGTTGTCCACGTACCCTCGTAGACCTTAAGCGGAAGCGTTATGACAACGCGGTTGATGTAGTCGTACGTCTTCATGATCCGACCGATCCAAGTACCGAACGTACGGCACCTCCGAGTTCAGCACACGTTCAGCTCGATGACGATCCCCGGGCTCCGATCCAGCAAAGCTTCGGGGATGAGTTCCGTCAGCACGACGGCGTGGTGACGATGATGATGCTCTACCGGCGCAGGGCTTCGCCTAAACTCCGCGACGATATGACCGAGGTGGAATATGGTGGAGGGGGGCACCGCACACGGCTAAGGAACGATCCGTAGATCAACTTGTGTGTCCTAGGGTGCCCCCCTGCCCCCGTATATAAAGGAGCAAGGGGGAGGCCGGCCGGCCCCTTGGGGCGCGCCAAGGAGGAGGAGTCCTCCTCCTAGTAGGAGTAGGACTCCCCCTTTCCTACTCCTACTAGGAGGGGGAAAGGAAGGGGGAGAGGGGGAAGGAAAGAGGGGGGCGCCGCCCCCCTCCTAGTCCAATTCGGACCAGAGGGAGAGGGGGCGCGCGGCCCACCCTGGCCGCCCCTCTCTCTTCCCACCAAGGCCCATGTGGCCCATTAACTCTCCCGGGGGGGTTCCGGTAACCCTCCGGCACTCCGGTTTTCTCCGAAATCACCCGGAACACTTCCGGTGTCCGAATATAGTCGTCCAATATATCAATCTTTATGTCTCGACCATTTCGAGACTCCTCGTCATGTCCGTGATCACATCCGGGACTCCGAACAAACTTCGGTACATCAAAACTTATAAACTCATAATAAAACTGTCATCGTAACGTTAAGCGTGCGGACCCTACGGGTTCGAGAACTATGTAGACATGACCTAGAACTATTCTCGGTCAATAACCAATAGCGGAACCTGGATGCCCATATTGGTTCCTACATATTCTACGAAGATCTTTATCGGTCAAACCGCATAACAACATACGTTGTTCCCTTTGTCATCGGTATGTTACTTGCCCGAGATTTGATCGTCGGTATCCAATACCTAGTTCAATCTCGTTACCGGCAAGTCTCTTTACTCGTTACGTAATGCATCATCCCGTAACCAACTCATTGGTCACATTGCTTGCAAGGCTTATAGTGATGTGCATTACCGAGAGGGCCCAGAGATACCTCTCCGACAATCGGAGTGACAAAACCTAATCTCGAAATACGCCAACTCAACATGTACCTTCGGAGACACCTGTAGTACTCCTTTATAATCACCCAGTTACGTTGTGACGTTTGGTAGTACCCAAAGTGTTCCTCCGGTAAACGGGAGTTGCATAATCTCATAGTTACAGGAACATGTATAAGTCATGAAGAAAGCAATAGCAATATACTAAACGATCAAGTGCTAGGCTAACGGAATGGGTCATGTCAATCACATCATTCTCCTAATGATGTGATCCCATTAATCAAATGACAACACAAGTCTATGATTAGGAAACATAACCATCTTTGATTAATGAGCTAGTCAAGTAGAGGCATACTAGTGACTATATGTTTGTCTATGTATTCACACATGTATCATGTTTCCGGTTAATACAATTCTAGCATGAATAATAAACATTTATCATGATATGATGAAATAAATAATAACTTTATTATTGCCTCTAGGGCATATTTCCTTCAATGATACGCTCTATCACACATAAGCCTCATTATATCTTCCTCAAAACTGCCACCATACCTACCTATCATGGCATTTCCATAGCCATTCCGAGATATATTGCCATGCAACTTCCATCATCATCATATTCATGACTTGAGCATTCATTGTCATGTTGCTTTGCATGATCGTAAGATAGCTAGCATGATGTTTTCATGGCTTGTCCGTTTTTTGATGTCATTGCTACGCTAGATCATTGCACATCTCGGTACACCGCCGGAAGCATTCATATAGAGTCATATCTTTGTTCCAGTATCGAGTTGTAAGTAAATAAAAGTGTGATGATCATCATTATTAGAGCATTGTCCCCAAAAAGAAAAAAAGGCCAAAAGAAAAAAAAGAAAGGCCAAAGAGAAAAAAAAGAAAAAAAGAAAAATAAAAAAAAATAAAAAGGGGTAATGTTACTATCTCTTTTTCCACACTTGTGCTTCAAAGTAGCACCATGTTCTTCATGTAGTGAGTCTCATATCTTGTGCTTCAAAGTAGCAACATGTTCTTCATATAGATTGTCTCCTATGTTGTCACTTTCATATACTAGTGGGAATTTTCATTATAGAACTTGGCTTGTATATTCCAACGATGGGCTTCCTCAAATGCCCTAGGTCTTCATGAGCAAGCAAGTTGGATGCACACCCACTTAGTTTCTTTTGTTGAGCTTTCATATACTTATAGCTCTTAGTGCATCCATTGCATGGCAATCCCTACTCCTCGCATTGACATCAATTGATGGGCATCTCCATAGCCCGTTGATTAGCCGCGTCGATGTGAGACTTTCTCCTTTTTTGTCTTCTCCACATAAACCCCTCCATCATTATATTCTATTCCACCTATAGTGCTATATCCATGGCTTGCGCTCATGTATTGCGTGAGGGTCGAAAAAGCTGAAGTGCGTTAAAAAGTATGAACCAATTGCTCGGCTTGTCATCGGGGTTGTGCATGATGGGGGCATTTTGTGTGACGAAAATGAAGCATGGCCAAACTGTAGGATTTTGTAGGGATAAGCTTGCTTTGGCCTTGTTGTTTTGAAAAGACATGATTGCTTTATTGGTATGCTCGAAGTATTATTGTTTCTATGTCAAATGATAGACTATTGCTTTGAATCACTCGTGTCTTAATATTCATGCCATGATTAGACATATGATCAAGATTATGCTAGGTAGCATTCCACATCAAAAATTATCTTTTTTATCATTTACCTACTCGAGGACGAGGAGGAATTAAGCTTGGGGATGCTGATATGTCTCCGTCGTATCTATAATTTTTGATTGTTCTATGCCAATATTATTCACTTTCATAAACTTTTTGGCAACTTTTTATGTTATTTTTGGGACTAACATATTGATCCAGTGCCCAGTGCCAGTTCCTGTCTGTTGCATGTTTTATGTTTCACAGAATATCCATATCAAACGGAGTCCAAACGGGATAAAAACGAACGAAGCTTATTTTTGGAAAATATGGGAAATTCCGGAAGAAAAATCCACGCGAGATGGTGCCTGAGGTGGTCACGAGGTAGGGGGGCGCGCCTGACCCCCCTGGGCGTGCCCCCTACCCTCGTGAGCCCACTGTAAGGAGGTTGACGCTCTTCTTTTGCCGCAAGAAAGCTAATGTTCGGAAAAAAATCACGGCGAAGGTTTCAGGCCAATCGGAGTTACGGATCTCCATATATACGCGAAACGGTGAAACACAGCCAGAATAGAACACAGAAATAGAGAGATAGATCCAATCTCGGAGGGGCTCTCGCCCCTCCTAAGCCATGGGAGCCAAGGACTAGAGGGGAAACCCTTCTCCCATCTAGGGAGAAGGTCAGGGAAGAAGAAGAAGAAGGGGGGCCCTCTCCCCCTTTCTTCCGGTGGGGCCGGAACGCCGCTCGGGGCCATCATCATCACCGCGATCTTCACCAACACCTCTGCCATCTTCACCAACATCTCCATCACCTTCCCCCATCTATATTCAGCGGTCCACTCTCCCGCATCCCGCTGTACCCTCTACTTGAACATGGTGCTTTATGCTTCATATTATTTTCCAATGATGTGTTGCCATCCTATGATGTCTGAGTAGATTTTCGTTGTCCTATCGGTGATTGATGAATTGCTATGATTGGTTTGAGTTGCATGTTTTATTATTGGTGCTGTCCTATGGTGCCCTCCGTGTCGCGCAAGCATGTGGGATTTCCGCTGTAGGGTTTGCAATATGTTTATGATTTGCTTATGGTGGGTTGTGTGAGTGACTGAAACACAAACCCGAGTAAGTAGGTTGTTTGTGTATGGGATAAAAGGGGACTTGATACTTTAATGCTATGGTTGGGTTTTACCTTAATGAATCTTTAGTAGTTGCGGATTCTTGCTAGAGTTCCAATCATAAGTGCATAGAATTCCATGTAAGGGATGATATGTTAGCTTATGCCTCTCCCTCAAATAGAATTGCAATAGTGATTACCGGTGTAGTAACGTAGTCAATTGCTGAGGGGCAATTCCACAACTCCTACCACCACTTTATCTAAACAGCCCCTACTTTTTGTTTACGTGCTCTTTATTATCTTGCAAACCTATCCTATCACTCCGACAAAGTACTTCTAGTTTCATACTTGTACTAGGTAAAGCGAACGTCAAGCGTGCGTAGAGTCGTATCAGTGGCCGACTTGAGAGAGTATTTGTTCTACCTTTAGCTCCTCGTTGGGTTCGACACTCTTACTTATCGTAAGAGGCTACAACTGTCCCGTATACTTGCGGGTTATCAATAGGCGCAGTGCGGTTATTCTGTTTCCCCCCACACGCACCCACACACACACCTAAGATAGATAATGGGGCAAGTCCATACAAGGAAGATGTGTCAGTACAACTATGCCCCTCGGTGCAGTGCGGGGGCAAGTCATGTTACGGACTCGCCTCCACATGCGATGTTGCGGCACGCCGCGTCGTCGCCTGCTACGGCTTGTTCCTGGTTCGGCCTCGCCAGGATGGGGGAGGGGGGGTCCCGACCCCCCTCCTCCCCCGGCTCGGCCTCACGCTAACGCGGCACTGCGCTCGTTTGACAGGCGCAGTGCGGTTATTCTGTCCCCCCCCCCACACGCACCCACACACACCCCTAAGATAGATAATGGGGCAAGTCCATACAAGGAAGATGTGTCAGTACAACTATGCCCCTTGGTGCGGTGCGGGGGCAAGTCATGTTACGGACTCGCCTCCGCATGCGACGCCTCGGCACTTCGCGTCGTCGCCTGCTACGGCTCGTTCCTGGCTCGGCCTCGCCCGGATGGGGGAGGGGGCGTCCCGACCCCCCCCCCCCCCGGCTCGGCCTCGCGCTAACGCGGCAGTGCGCTCGTTTGACAGGCGCAGTTTGGTTATTCTATTCCCCCCACACGCACCCACACACACCCCTAAGATAGATAATGGGGCAAGTCCATACAAGAAAGATGTGTTAGTACAACTATGCCCCTCGGTGCGATGCGGGGGCAAGTCATGTTACAGACTCGCCTTCGCATGCGACACCACGGCACGCCGCGTCGTCGCTTGCTACGGCTCGTTCCTGGCTCGGCCTCGCCGGGATGGGGGAGGGGGTTCCCTCCCCCCTCCCCCACCGGCTCGGCCTCATGCTAACGCGGCAATGCGCTCGTTTGACAGACGCAGTGCGGTTATTCTATTTCCCCCCACACGCACCCACACACACTCCTAAGATAGATAATGGGGCAAGTCCATACAAGGAAGATGTGTCAGTACAACTATGCCCCTCGGTGCGATGCGGGGGAAAGACGTACTCGCCTCCGCATGCGACGCCGCGGCACGCCGCGTCATCGCCTGCTACGGCTCGTTCCTGGCTCGGCCTCGCCGGGATGGGGGAGGGGGGGTCCCGACAGCCCTCCTCCCCCCCCCCCCGGCTCGGCCTCGCGCTAACACGGCAGTGCGCTCGTTTGATAGGCGCAGTGCGGTTATTATGTCCGTCCTCCCCACACGCACCCACACACACCCCTAAGATAGATAATGGGGCAAGTCCATACGAGGAAGATGTGTAAGTACAACTATGCCCCTCGGTGCGGTGCGGGGGCAAGTCATGTTACGGACTCGCCTCCGCATGCGACGCCGCAGCACGCCGCATCGTCACCTGCTACGGCTCGTTCATAGAACAAAACTAACAAGAACTAGAACAAAAAAAGTTATCAGTCCAAGTCACTAGTGGAGTCAAGTACTAAATTCAAACAAACAAAAAAAGGAAAAAATTGACCGCCAAAGGACAAAAAAGTACCAGTCCATGTTACTGGTGGAGTCAAGTACTAGATTCAAACAACAAAACAGGAAAAAATTGACCGTCAGTCCAAGTCACTAGTGGAGTCAAGTACTAGATTCAAACAAACAAACAAAAAGAAAAAAAATTGACCGCCCAAGGACAAAAAAGTACCAGTCCAAGTTACTGGTGGAGTCAAGTACTAGATTCAAACAACAAAAAAGGAAAAAAATTGACCGCCCAAGGACAGGCGCAGGCCCTGACAATGCTAGATACTTTAACTCGAGCCCGTGGGTGAATCCCTAGTAATCCGCACAAACGCAGGGCCTGCCGTCCAGGGCCCACGGGTCAAGAGAGAGAGAGAGAGCGAGCGCTGTTTATAAGCGCTCTGGTAAGTGTTCACAGGAGTTCAACTGGTGAGCCTCGACTGCGCTTATAAACAGGTCTAGAGCCCCCTCGACTAGCGAGGTCGGACTAAACCCATAGCGCACGCGTACGCCGTGCTGCACAGCCACGTGCACGAGCTATCCGGGCCAAAAATAACGACTCAGGCCGATGGCCCAACACAGTACTTCGCCCCATTACAAAAATCCAACACATCACACACGACAAAAAAAAACAAAATGCAGATAATTTTCAAAAAACCTCACAAGAAAAATTAGTTAATAAACAAAAATATTGTAAAAAGTTCAAACACATCTTAATGGTAAGAAGTAAAAAAAATAAAAAAAAATAAGACTGTAAATAAAAATTTCAGAAATGAATTTATAAAAAGTTCAACTACTACAATTCATAAGGTTCAAGTACAAAAAAATAGTACTGTGCAGCGAATATCAAATTTTTTTAATTTTAAAAAATACTAAAACTATCATTATTTAACTATAAAAAGGAAAAAATGTGCTCCAAAATTCATGTAAAAAAGTAAGAAAATTTTTGATACAACAAACAAATTTGATTGGTACTTGACAACCTAAAATAGTTCAGTACTATCATTAACAGAATGGAAGTTCAACAAACTCAATACCAAAAAGGGGTTCCAAAAACATCATCAACGTATAGGACCGTCTGCGAGTTATGTACATGAAAATATACCAGTCAAAACAAAGGATGCCCATCAGTTCGACTATAGAATTGTTCCAGTACTAATATAAAGAATATATAAATAAAACAGTTATACTTGAGCAGAACAATAGGAACAACATTACATAATTTGTTCCAAACCATCTGATAATACCATACAATTCAACCATCTCACATGCAAATGTTTTAAAAGAAAAAATACTGCAACATAATCAACCACACACAAATCTCACAACCGCATTTGCCACATTTAAACCTACAGCACATAAATTCTGAACGTCAGAGAGTCGTCTTCTCTGGAGAACATAACCATAACCACATCACCATCCTCAAATCCACACTCTGCCACAAAATCCTTCCACCCAGTAGTTAGGTTGATGCAACCGTCAAAGTCGATGTGGTAGGCAACATCCATCAACTGATACCCATTTTTTTCTGAAGTCTCCATCTTCAGAACACCGGAACTAGGAGCAACAATCCTGATTCTGGGTGACATTTTCTGCAAAATGGGCATGGAAGTACAAAACAAATTGAACACCTGACATAACTGAATTTTTACATAGATATAGGAACGATTTGCATAACAAACCAAAATGGAAAAAATCAGAACCAAAACAATAACACAAAACTAACTAGACATGTGAACTGACTAAACCGAAGAAATATACATATCAATACACCTACAGTAAAAACATCTGACAAAAAATAGATCAAGGATTATACAAAAATGGATAAAATACTGTTAAGTAATGAACAAATACACACAGAAATCCCTACTGTTAAATTCTGACAAAACCAAATAAAAAAATATAGACAAACTATTCATAAGACTAAACTGCAGATTCAGTCCATGGGATTCAAACAGAGACGAACAAAAAAGTAGAAAACAAAACGAATAGAAACACATACCCATGATTCCTTCAAGTCACCAACCATCAGGCGACAAACATAGGGTGTACGAAACCCATGGTTGTTGTACAACAGACAAGAAAGTTGCCTACGGCGCTGAGTCTGGGTGAGCTCCAAACCAGATTCGTACACACAGCCGTCAGCTATGCGCGCCATCTTTGCCAGGCATCTGCGTGAACAATCCTCCATGGAACACACAGGAACAGAGAAAAAAGCAACAAAGAGAAGAGGGAGGAACCTAGATCTGGTTCTGGAAGAAGGAAGAAAAAGGAGGGGGGAGACTTGGCCACACACCACACATAGATGGATAGAGTTTATAGTCAGGGAGACTCGCATATTATAAAAATAATAAATAGGAAGGTGGGCAGCCAACTGGTAGGAAATAGTTATTACACAAGCCATGCAACATTTGACCGCAAATCAGTTCAACTTCAGATAAACAAGCAGTTCAAAAGTGCACATGTCAAACATATGCAGACAAAACAACACATTCAGAGACAAAACAGTTGAATTCATTTAGTCATTCAAACATCTACCCCCTCACAACAAAAATCTTAAAAACATAATATTCACTACTTCAGTCATAACGATCAAAGAAACGACGCCATTTGGCCCTGGTGGATGGATGTGGAGCCGTGGCTGCTCTCGCCCTAGCCCAATTAATGATCTGAATATGGTTCCTTCCCCTGCCCTCTGGGAAAAGAAGCTCCAATTCATTGGAGTTGCAAGTATCCATCACCTCGCGCACAAGGCGTCTGTTGAACTCTGCCTCCAGTTCCTCCTCGGCAGCACGTCGCGCCATCTGCCTGCGCCTGCGCCTCCTCCTCCTCTGCTTCGGTACCGCAGCCCTCACATCTATGGCGCCCCCCTCTTCCTCTGTGACCTCTCCCAGCTCAGGATCCATCTCGCTTTTCTTTGGTTGCAGCTCGTAGAATGAAAGTGATAGAGGGCTCGGGCTTTATAATCAAAGTGCAGAGCTATCGGTACGAATCATGTCCCGATGTCAACGCACACTAATACAACTTTGACACGCAGCAGTCCAACTACATATACGGCAGCAATTCAAACAACACTGAAAACACGCAACTTAATTACATAGTTTGACCAGATTACAAGAAATCGCAGCATACAGTCAGCCGCCATACACCACCTCCGCCAATAACAAAATAACATGGGAATTCGGGGTAGAAACAACTCAAAGAAGCAAAATTGACAATGCAAATCTTTTCATACAATCCTCATATCTCTCCCTGCAACGCCAATTCAAAAGTAAAACAACAGAAAAACAAGAACAGATTTCCATGGCAGGCGTGGAAAACGACCAAGAACACCAAAACTTGTAATCATAAATTACAGATGAAATTAATCTCCAAAAACTCTAACATATCGATAATTCTCACATCAAAAACAACAAACACGACGTAAATTGAGGCCCACGAACACCACAGTAAACACCAACGCCCAAAACACGTCCGCCACCAAAATGCCCACGCCGTCACCTCCGGTGACTATAGATCGCAAAACACATCCAGCTGAGCGCGCGCACGTGTGGAACCCCTTACATGTCTCCTCTAGCAACGAATGGCCCGCAGCATCGCGCCGAAGAACGACCGGAAGCTCCATGTTGCATCCCCTGTTTCCGTCCGTCGTGCAAGCAGGAAGATCAGTTTAGGTGGAAAACCACGTCAGTCCAAACTGTGAACCACGTCAGTTCAGAGAGGGTAACAGAATAATATTCTGTTACGCGTAACAGAATAGCCCAGATGTATGTGTGTGTGTGACACATGTGGGGTAACTACCACCGGGTGGTAGGATGGATTGGTAAATTGTTTGGGGCACCTGGGTGCCTGCGCACCTAGAGTATCAACCGTTCGATCAATTCATCATCCGATCGAGGTATATCGGGTTTACGGCTGCCCAACCCGTTAAAACATTGAAATACATCGGCATGCACACGAATTAGGACCTTCCATAATAGTATTGAAAACATTTATTAGCCAGTCACGATTCCACCTTCCAAAAATATTGCATGCAGATCATTTAGGACCTGTCATAATGTCTCGCATTATTCTGTTGATATTTAATTCGACTGTTTCCAAAAATAAAGGTTGATCACTAATCCAACATGGGTGAAATGAACATGGATTAAATTCAAGTGGAGGCAACATGGTGCAGATCGAAAGTACTACTAATCCAAACTTGATCACTTTAGTTTGGATTAGTAGTGATCAAGTTTGGATTAGTAGTACTTTCGATCCGCACCATGTTGCCTCCACTTGAATCTTTTTTTTTTGCGTGGTACCTCCACTTGAATCTAATCCATGTCTATTTCATCCACTGATATAATAACTCATCATGGTCATAAAATCATATGATGAAACTACTGCATAAAACCTGTACAAATACAACGTCAATAAGCTGCAGAAAAAAAAACAGGAAAATTTAGCGGTAGCGCTGTTTATAAGGAACGGTACTGCTATTTACGGTTAGCAGTAGCGTTGTTTATAGGGCGCGCTACTGATAAGTAGGTATAGCAGTAGCGCGTTTCAACCAACGCTACTGCTATAAGTTAGTTGTAGCGTCATAGTGGTAGCGTTGGTACCCGCGCTACTGCTAGCACTATTTTCCAGCGCTACTGCTAAGGTTATCCCTAGTAATGCTCCCCTATCCTGCCTGTGGACATTTGTGGTGTACGTTTTAAGGGTTCGCAAGACTAAAGTAGCATTGTCGGTCACAAGACTACCAGTAGGGGAGCACTACTAGGGTTCGCAAGACTAAAGTAGCGCTGTCGGTCACAAGACTAAAGCGCATCCATTTTCAGTATTTGGAGGACAAGGTGGCTGGAAAGCTTCCACCTTGGTGGGCTATGCATGTGGCTACTCCGAGGCGCATTGTTTTGGTCAAAGTAGTGATCTAAATGCTCTTATAATTGTTTATCAGAGGTAGTAATCACCAAGCAGTTGGGTCGAATAGTTTGTTTTTTCTTTCGGTCCCACGCTGATAAGTTAATCGAAAGATCGAAATAACTAAATTAGGTGCAAATAATCTCTCATAGAAGCCGTAGCTGGCCGTTTTGACGAGAGCGGGTCCTGGCCACGACGGCTCCAAGAGAAAGGAGCCACGTCTTGATTCCTGAATCTGAATGCCAGTGGCTGGGCGGCATCAGTATACCGCCTTGTAGCACCTACTGGAGGTGTGGAGAAGACATGCAAATGGGCATAGCAGTTGCCATGCAACCTTGCCGGGCGGGGGCTTTGGAATTGGATTGGATTCATGCGCGGGCCGTTGGACACGGAGCCTGATCGGGGTCAGACCAAACTCAGCTAAGAGCCACTGCATGCATATGCTGCTTCCGGTGGGGACACGGACAGCTCACGCCGTCGCCGTCGCCGTCGCCGTCGCATGCACACGCAGCCGCGGCCGGCGGTGATTCCGAGATCACCCGAGAAATGACAGCCACCGCGCGCGCGCGCATGCCCATCGTCAGTCTCCGCATCCGCATGATTGAGAAATAATTAAAGTGCACGCCTCCGTTAGACCATCAGGTAATATACGTAGTCTCCGCTCCGCTGTGTTTGTAGTCTGCAGCGAGCCACGTAGCACACACTCCATTTCTCTTGTGCTCCTTCCTAGCAAATTAATATTGAACAGACTATATATATACTTATATATATACAGTTAAAGGAAACTCTTGTGTCGCGTCAGACAATCACATCGACCCGGCATTATACGGGCAGGCGGGCAGGCAGGCGATGGAGCACATGGGAGACAGGACGGGACACGGCTCGTCGGCGCGCGACGCACCAAAATGGCAAAGCGAACGTGCCTCGCAAAAGCCGAGCTACTAGGAGGAACCGATGGAGATGGCCATGAAGGTTTCCCCTCCCCTGCTAGCTCTCGATCGGGTTTGTTTTCTCATCACATGGATGAACCGCCCCGCGACTGCGAACGACCTAAAGCTGCATGGATAATTGGTGCGTGGGTCTGGCCCCGTAGTCGCGTACGTATCCTACCACCCACTGGTGCAAATCTCATGCGCGCATCTTCATGGCTCATGCATGCGACGCGTACGGCCGGCCGCCCGGGCGCTTGCCTGCCTGAGGACGGCCGTGGTGGCCGTGCAGGCGATCGATCGACCTAACCTAAAACCCGCCTTGTGTGGCAGCATGTGGCCTGTCTCGGCCAGCGCGCGCGATGGATCGGCGTGGCGCTCTGGCTGGAGCCTCGCTCGAGGCTCTGCACCGGGCTGGACCACCAATAATGGACAGGAAGGAACATGCAGCGGCACAGTGCATGCCGTGCTCCATTGTGCACGCGGCTTTGCACGGCGTCGCCACATGCGCTCCTCTGCCTGCCACGATCCCCTCCGATCCAGCTGGTCACCGTAGTTGGAGCTCGGAGCATGCGGCTGCACTTTGTCTCTTTTTTCTCTGCTTCACTGGCTGGATGTATCTATGTAGCTCATGGTACTGCTTGCTGGGTCGAGGAGGGCTCGGGCCTAGCACGGACGGCTGGTAAGCGATTGGGCTTTCCGGTAGCCTGCTGAGTGTCTCTAAACGTTCCACTTCACCAGCACATGTGTGCCGCTCAACAGAAGAAGAAGAAGAAAAAAACAGTACATGTGCGTGTGTTCAAGGTAGACATGTTTGGCTTATAGAGCGCCATGAATCTGCAACAATGCCTCTGAACTTTGAGCAATAAAGTACAGCATTTACCCCTTAATAAAGCTGAAAAAACATCTTCACATGGTCACCCCTCACCAGTCTCATTCTCAGCTCAAGCGACAGATGTTCAACGAAGAATGACAGCATGGTAGCAACAAGGGGACATCTCTTTCACGTCTACTGACCGTTGATTTGAACACGTACTGCGGACGACAGGCCCTGTCCGCGCAGAAATTTCATCGCCAGCCTCTGTTCTAAACCAACCGTCGCCGTCGATTCCCGAGATCAACGGCGGAGCCGCGACACAAACCCCTGTTTCCGGCAGACACCAGGGGAAGATTCCCCCTCCGCGAGAGTGACTCTACGCTACATACTCCACACTTAAAGCTGCCCCGCTGCACTGCATTGCACATATACGCGACACTGACGCCTTTCAGTGGCGGACGGCGACTGAATAGACGGCTCGTCAGAGAAAGCGGCCACGCTTAAAGGAAGGCACTCGCGCGCGCACGCACGAACCGCACTAGTCGATCGATCGATCGACCGGGACATGCATGATATGGCCATGCATGCAACATGCTCCATTGCTCCTGCACCCTGTTGCTCCATTGCTCCTCTATATGACTCCAAGCCTTTTGTTCTAGCAGTTCCAATGTCTGTCCCTTTTTAAGCAGACTCCATGCCTATTTGACTGTGGGAACCTTGGTGATTTCACTCATGCAGTCATGCCAGCAGGCCACTTGATGTATGTATGGCGTGTATTCAAACAGGAAATGCTCGACCGGATTTTCAGATTTTAAATTCAACTGTATCTTTGAGGCAGGCAGACTCCTCAACGTTTAGATACTTATTAGGATCGACATGTCACGCCCTCCTCCCCTGCTGCCACAACAGTGGAGAAGGCGGACAGTGAGGCACTGCTGGTGCGACGACCTGAGGAGAACAAAAGGGGCCACAGCCAGTGAGGGAAGACTAGTCTCTGTGTAGGTGTGTGTGTATGGCATGTGGGGCACTAGGCCACCGAGAGAGATATAAGCTGGTGTGCGGCCAGAGGCCAAGCAGGGATGGTAATCAAATATTCTGAATCCTGTATCGTTCCTCTTCTTCCAGCTCTCATCTGCTCTTTCTTCTCCCTCAAGCTCATCTGATTCCTCCCGTTCCCCTTCCTCCCTTGCTTCGATCCGACAGGGTCGTTACAACTTGGTATCAGAGACTGGTTACGATCCGCCGCCGCGCTTCAATCCCTCGATCCGGCCGTAACATCCACCGCGAAAGGTGTTGGATTGCTCCGGCGATCCGACGCGAAATCCTGAGCGGGGTAGGTTTGATTTGGGGCGGCAGCGACGACGCCGTCATCCACTCCGTCTGCGCAGACTAAGTTTGTGCTCCAGGCCATGGAGGGAATCCAGAAGACGCTGGAAGAGTTGCTGACCAAGTTCTCATCGCTGTCGACCGAGGTTCAGCATTTAAGCAGTCAGGTGACCGAGTTCGGCGACGGCCTGGATGCGGTCAAGCGGACGCAAGCCACGGAAGCGGCGGCGCGTGTGGCCGCGTCGTCCTCGACGGCACCCACCGCAGCGAGGCTGGTGAACAAAGGGCCTCCGCTGATCCACCCACCACCGCCCCCTCCTCCGCGTCGGGAGGCACACCAGGAGCGCCACCATGCCCCGCCTCCTCCACTGCATCGAGAGGAACACCAGGAGCACGACAACTACAGACACAAGCCGCCGAAGCACGATTTCCCTCGTTTCAGTGGCGACGCACCACGGCTATGGTTCGATCTCTGTCACACATATTTTGAGCTCTATCAAACACCTCCGGAGCAGTGGGTGTCCACGGCGGTGCTGTACATGGAGGGACACGCCGCGCTCTGGTGTCAAGCTCACAAGCGTGTCCATTGTCTCGGTGATTGGTTCTCATTCATGGAGGCAGTGAAGACTGAATTTGGTCAGGATGAATTCGATGCTTTGCTGCATCGCCTGCATCATCTCAAGCAGACCTCCACTGTTTCTGAATACAGACTCTCCTTTGAGGCAATTATGTACCATCTGATTGCTCTGGACCCATCCTTAAATCAGAAATTCTTTGTCTCACAGTTCATCATCGGTCTCAAGGATGAGGTCCGCACAGGAGTGCGCCTGCACGCGCCGACGAGCGTTTCCAGAGCAGCGGCACTTCCTCGGATTCAGGAGGAAGAATCTGAACACAGTAAGCCACGGGGTCGCCCACCGGTGTATACTCGCGCCATTCCTCAACCCCCGGTGCCTGCAATGGCTCCTGGACCAGTACAACCCCGCATTGATGGTGCTAAGCACGGCCCCGATGATTTTGGCCGCAAACGACAGCTGCGGGAATTCAGGCGAGCTAATGGCCTGTGTTTTAAGTGCGGCGATAAGTATTCCCGGGAACACAAGTGTAACAAGGTGGGTCAGCTTCTGACCATTGAGGTTGGCGATCATGGTGAGCTTCTATCGGATGATGCCATACGTGCTCTGGAGTTGCTGGATGAAAATACAGAAGAAGAAGCAGTTTGCTGTCAAATTTCCGTGCATGCCGCCGCAGGAACGGAGTCGTCGGGTACAATGAGGTTAAGAGCATTAGTTGGCAATCAGGTAATGTTGTTGTTGGTGGATTCGGGTAGTACCCACACGTTCGTCAATTCAGCGTTTGCAGAGCGTGCCGGCTGTAAAATTCAGGACGTCGATCCTGTCATAGTGAGGGTAGCCAACGGAGAAACCCTGCAGTCCAAGCAACAAGTGTCTCAATTACAGTGGTGGTGTCAGGGTCACACTTTCAGCACTGATATGCGGTTGCTTGAGCTTGGCGCTTATGATGCAGTTTTGGGAGTCGATTGGCTCGCTCAATTCAGTCCTATGAACTGTCATTGGGGACTCAAAACCATGGAATTCAGACAAGCCAATATGAACATCAAGTTGCAGGGCGTGCGTACTCCGACAGAGCCTGCACTTACTGAGATGCATGCGGATCAGCTGTATAAATGGATTCAGGGCAATGAAGTGTGGGCACTTGCAGTCATTCAACATGAACAAAAATCCGAGTCCTCTGATGACTCCAGGCCTCCTCAGTTACAAGCACTTCTAGAAGAATTTGCTGACATTTTTCAGGAACCAACCACGCTACCGCCACATCGTGAGTTTGATCACGCAATTCATCTCACGCCCGGTTCCTCTCCACCCAATGCCAGACCGTACCGCTACTCGCCATTGCAGAAGGATGAAATTGAATGCCAGGTGGCAGAGATGTTAAAAGTTGGCCTCATCACCACGAGCATCAGTCCCTTTGCTGCCCCGGTGCTACTAGTAAAGAAGAAAGACGGTACCTGGCGTTTCTGTATCGATTATCGCCGACTAAATGACATCACTATAAAGAACAAGTTCCCATTGCCGGTCATTGACGAGCTACTTGACGAATTGGCTGGCGCACGGTTTTTCTCCAAAATTGATCTACGGGCGGGCTACCATCAAATTCGGATGCGCCCTGAAGATGAACCAAAAACAGCATTCAAGACCCACCATGGCCATTTCCAGTTTCGCGTGGTGCCATTCGGGGTGACGAATGGACCACCAACTTTTCAGTGCTTGATGAATTTCGTCCTTTCACCAACAACGCGTAAGTTTGTCATTGTTTTCCTGGACGACATATTGACTTACAGCCCCTCATTTGATGAGCACTTACAGCACCTGCGACAAGTGTTTACTACCTTACGTAGGCACCAACTCTATGCAAAACTTTCAAAGTGCTCTTTCGCTCAACCTTCAATCAGTTATTTGGGTCATGTGATCTTAGCTGAGGGAGTCGCCACTGAAACCGACAAGACGGATGCCATTCAACACTGGCCACAACCATCCTCTCCCACAGAACTCCGGGCATTTATTGGTTTAACTGGATACTATCGCAAGTTTGTTAGGAACTACAACATTATCACCAAACCTCTCACATCTCTCTTGAGCAAGAAAGGTTTTACCTGGACTGATGCAGCAACAGCGGCTTTTCAGAAACTGAAACAGGCCATGGTAAAAACACCAGTGCTTGCCCTCCCTGATTTTTCATTGCCATTTACTGTGGAGACGGATGCGTGTGACACGGGGATTGGTGCGGTGTTGTCCCAACAGGGTCACCCAATTGCTTTTCTCGGCCGCGCACTCGGTGTCAACAATTTGAAGCTATCAGTGTACGAGAAAGAATTCCTTGCAGTAATGCTGGCCGTTGATCGTTGGCGCCACTACCTACAGCAAGGGCAATTCACTATCCTGACGGATCATAAGAGCCTATGCACACTTGGGGAACAACAGCTTGGCTCGGAAGTTCAGCGCAAGGCCATGGCCAAATTGGGGGGCCTTCAGTTTAAATTCAAATACAGACGTGGCATTGACAATACCGCGACTGATTCATTGTCCCGTATAGGCCATTTGTTCTCTGTGACCACGTCTTCGACTTGTCAGCCTTCCTAGATACAAGAGGTTCGTAATTCCTATCAGACTGACGCCAAAGCAAATGAGTTGTTACAAGCATTGACTGTTCGTAGCCCGGACGATCAAGGCCATGAATTGGACAGGGGCATGATCAAGTACAAGGGCCGCTTATGGATTGGTGCAAATGCTGCCCTCCAAACAAAACTAATCAGCGAGCTACACTCAGCTGCCATGGGGGGCCATTCGGGGATACGACCAACCTATCTAAGACTGAAGAATCTATTCTATTGGCCAGGGATGAAACTGCAGGTGGAGGAATTTGTCAAGCAGTGCGCCGTTTGTCAGCATGCCAAACATGAACACACACATCCTTCAGGTACCCTGCAACCATTATCCATACCTGCTCGAGCTTGGGGTGATGTCACCATGGATTTCATCGAAGGGTTGCCACGATCAGAAGGCGCAGATGTCATCCTCGTGGTGGTGGATCGTCTGACCAAATACACCCACTTCATGGCATTACACCACCCTTTCACAGCACCAGATGTGGCTCGGGTGATCCTCGACAACATCGTCAAGCTCCACGGCGTGCCGGACTCTATCGTCTCTGACCGCGACAAGATCTTCACGAGCGCTTTCTGGAGAGAATTGTTCGCACTCGTCGGCACTAAGCTGCTATACACCACGGCGTATCATCCGCAGACAGATGAGCAGAGCGAGCCGTGTCAATCAGTGTTTGGAGCATTACTTACGTTGTGCCGTCCATGACACACCGCACCGCGGGAAGCGCTGGCTGCCCATGGCGGAATTCTGGTACAATTCCAGCCATCATAGTGCCCTGGGGTGTACTCCATTCAAGGCTCTTTATGGAGTGGAACCAAATTTAGGAGCTCTACCCAACCTCTTCACTGTCAAGACACCAGACTCCATCCTGGAACTGGCCGCTGAGCATCAACAATTCACTGAAATGCTCAAAGCACACCTCCTGCATGCCCAGCAACGCATGAAGCATCACGCGGACCGCAAACGTACTGAGCGGGAATTCAGCATGGGTGCACAAGTCCTCTTGAAGTTACAGCCATATGTGCAGTCCTCTGTCGTCAGCCGGCCCTGCCCGAAGCTTGCTTACAAGTTCTTTGGCCCATACAAGATACTCAGTCGGGTGGGATTGACGGCATACAAGCTTGAATTGCCGCCGGAAAGCAAAATTCGCCCTATTTTTCATGTGTCACAGCTGAAGCCCTTCACAGCGGACTATTCACCGGTCTTCAATCACCTGCCAGCTCCTCCAGACCTCACAATTGGCGACTTGGTGCCGTAGGCCATCCTGGAACGTCGTCTGGTCAAGCAAGGCAATGCGGCAATCCCGCAGGTTCTGGTTCATTGGCGCACGCTATCACCGGCAAGTGCGACATGGGAAAATTACAATGTTCTGCGCCAACGCTTCCCCGACATTGACCTCTTCGACGGAGCTCCATCCCAAGGAGGGGCAAATGTCACGCCCTCCTCCCCTGCTGCCACAACAGTGGAGAAGGCGGACAGTGAGGCACTGCTGGTGCGATGACCTGAGGAGAACAAAAGGGGCCACAACCAGTGAGGGAAGACTAGTCTCTGTGTAGGTGTGTGTGTATGGCATGTGGGGCACTAGGCCACCGAGAGAGATATAAGCTGGTGTGCGGCCAGAGGCCAAGCAGGGATGGTAATCAAATATTCTGAATCCTGTATCGTTCCTCTTCTTCCAGCTCTCATCTGCTCTTTCTTCTCCCTCAAGCTCATCTGATTCCTCCCGATCCCCTTCCTCCCTTGCTTCGATCCGGCAGGGCCGTTACACGACAGTGTTGCACACCATCCAAGCTTCTCCTTCATGTCCACGGTTCTGAAGAAATGTTGTTCCATGACATATTAGCTGCTGTCTGACAAATTTCGGTTGAAACTAATGCTCTTCTGCCTATTGCTCGCACCTCATCTCTTCTTTCCTTAACCACCATAACTAGGTCCCACTATTTGATCATAACAATGCATTCTACTGAATCTGGGTCTCAGAAAAGATACTGTCACAATCAATGATTTCGATTTTTCAGTTCTTTCAAATGGGCAAAATTGGCATTTGAATTCAACCCACAACTCACTGTAAATACTGTATAGTTTCACTAAAGTTTGGACATTTAGCATCGGACCAGATTGATCAAACATGAAAAAGAGGATCAAATAAGGTCAGAAGAAACAGTGGATCACAACCATAAAATAGCAGATACGTTCTACGGGCCACAAGAATCATAAACCCTGCCTCTTTTTTTTTAAAAAAAGAGGGGAATAGCCCCCGGCCTCTGCATTAAAATGATGCATGCAACCATTTTATTGAAATGAAGTTCCTAAACAAAGTCTCAAGTTCAGAAAAGGCTCACAAAAGGAGCATAAAACCAACAGAGCTTAAAAAAACTTCCACAACCGGCGAAAAATAGGCCAAGATGACTGAACACCTATCCTATTATTGGATCGCCATGCAAACCGGTTGTAGATAACCCGTGCTACCATCTCCCATCGGTTGCACCTAATAGCCAAAAGCCCCATGGAGTCAGCATGAGCGAGTAACACCATGTATGGATCCAAGCAGTGACTCTGTATATAACCTGCAAAAAGTTGATGAAATTGTTCCTGTTAAAGATTATATCATTTCTGCAGTTTCATATAGCCCATAGTGCACATATCCCTATCCGAATATGGCCCGCAATATTTGATTCCTCTCCAATTAGCTACGTCCCAAATAACGTGTCGATACTAATTGGAGGAGTAACGTTAAAGGCTATATGCATCGTACGCCAAAGTAGTTTGGCAAGAGGACAATCGAGAAAGAGGTGTTTTATGGTTTCATTCTGGTCACAAAAACAACATCATGAACTACCCACTCATCTTCGCTTAACCAGGTTATCCTTGGTTAGAATCACTTCCTTGTGGACAAACTACATGAAGATTTTGATTCTTAGTGGAACTTTAACCTTCCATATGTGAAGTGATCCCGTCACCGGCCCAGAGTTAATTAAGTCCATGTACATAGATTTCACCGTGAAACTACTGTCCCTGGATAATTTCCATCGAATGGTATCTGGCTGATCAGAGAGTTGAACATCCATCTGTGTACGGACCAGATGTAGCCAAGATATCCAACATTGACCCACTAAAGCCCTCCTGAACTGAATGTTTAGTGGAACTGACTGTAATACTGTAGCGAAATAAGCCTCCTTACATTGTACAATATTATAGAGCGTGGGATATTGTAAGGCTAAAGAAGTCCATATTTCAACCCCGAACTAACACAAATGTCTAAGAATCAACCTTGAACTTTGAAACCGTCTAGGTTATAAATCTAAACAACCAAAATTGGTCAAGTTTCAACTCTACCCTCTCCTTGAACCAGCTTTTGATGAGTTGAAGGGGTTTTGACATGTTGACCGTGTTAGCCATTGCCTAGCACAATTAGGCTGATTAGTACTAGAACCGATGTCTAGCTGCATTCCGGGCCAGATGAGACCAAAACATTGTGTCACTCCAATTGCATTACCTCCTCTTAAGTAATACTCCCTCAGTCCCATAATATAAGAGTGTTTTTTATAAGTACAATTTTGTTCCCCGCAAAAAAGACTGTTGAGTCACCCGTCTTGTCAGCTGCCATGTCACAAAAACAAAAATGCGTAGACATTTTTTAAAACATCCTATCAACACTACAATGATTATTATTCTAGGAAAGTTTCAAACTTATTTGCCAAAAATATTAAAAAAATGCAAGGAAAATACATGTGGAACCCCGTTTTTATGTAAACAATTAAAAAAAATGAAAGTGTCCAGTTTCAATTGAGAATTTTCTATAAAATAAACACTACAATGGTTATCGACCTGGGAAAGCTTCAAATCATTTTTTCAAACAAATTTCAAAATACAAGAAAAATACATATTCGACCCCCTTTTTGTTAAAATTTGACCAAAAAAGAAAGTGTCCAGGGAAAACAAGTATTTTCTGTAAAATGAATACTACAACATTGATCATTCTAGGAAATTAGAAAACTTTTCCCAAATAGATAAAAGGCATGGGCAAAATACATATTCAACCCCTTTCTTGTCAAAATTTGACCAAGAAATGAAAATGCATAGGAAAAAAATGAATTTTGTTGTAAAATCAACACTACCATGGTTATCAATATGGGAAAGTTTCAAAACTTGTTGCCAAACTGATAAAAAAATACATATACAACCCCTTTTTGTGAAAATTTGACCCAAAAAATTAAAGTTTCCAAACTTTTCTGAACAATTATGTGAAATCAAGACTACCCTAGTGATTACACTGGGAAAGTGTCAAACTTTTGTGCCAGATTTTTTGAAAAATACAAGCAAATACTGGGTGATGTGACATATAACTAGGTGGCTCACTAGGCGGTAAAAATGGTCAAAACCACTTCAACTCACCAAAAAACGGTTTGAGGAGAGGGTAAGGTTAGAACTTGGTCGATATTGACAGTTCAGGGTTGATTCTTAAGGTAGTTCAAAGTTGAAATGTAGACTTAATTGTGACATCACGTCTTAATAGGAATTATAGACTACTCATATAAGCAAGGTGCACCTTCTTTTCCAGGATCCCATCCGAAAGGGATCTCAAAGTTAAACGTGGTTGGTTGAAGCAATTTGAGGATGAGTGACCGACTGGTAAGTTGATCCCGGGTGCGCACGAATGAGGACAAAGTACGCAAAAAGACTAGTGTTGGTCTACGGGGCGGTCTAGATCCTAGGTGGTAGCCAGGCACAACGGCTAGGAACTAGTGTGTTTAGCTAGTGCGTTATAATTGTTACCAGAGTTGATCCTCGCGGTTACATAGGCGTGTTTGGGTCAGGTGCACGGCCATGTGGCACATGGCGCGCGCGTCCCATCGTAACATAGGACACCACACATGTACCAGAATGGACGCACAAATGTGTGCCAAGAGGGAACAAGTCCTTTGAGTGCGGGTGTATGTGATATCCCAACTTAATAGGAATGATATAGTACTTAGATGAACAAGGTGGACCTTCTTTTCCAGGATCACATATAGTTAGTTAAAGATTTCCCCGTGGAAGCAGTCAGATGTGGGTTTTCCTGTTACTCTCCTGTCAATTGCAAAGACAAGAACTTGAGGATTTTAAAGTCACCTCGAATTACCTCAACATCCTCACCTCTACATATGATAGGATTATGCTCCACAACCAATCACAGTGACAATGCGAGTGAGAACTCCTCTCAACATTCATGAAGGCTACTAACTCAAACATGATTAAGCAGATACATGATCGTATCAAGTAAATATATAGAGTTCATCCATATCCCCAAGACCTAGTACAACTACCCAAACAAGTAAACAAACCACATAAAAGTTAGGGTCAAGTTACAAGCTGGCATTGATCCAGTAAAGGGCCAGTAAAGGGAGAAGGCATGGTGGTGATGGACAAGACATCACCGATGGTGGTGCGATGATGATGACGCCAACGGTGGTGGTGACGAGGGTGGCGTGATGGAGATGGCACCGTCCCGAAGGCCGGTGGGCATGGTAGAGGAGCCTCCTCCTCTTCCCTTGGACTTACCCTTCTTCTATGCAGGTGGAGATGGAGCAGCAATGGAGTTTGATCTTGGAGAAATGACGTGATTATGATGGCGGATGGAGTTGGAGAGGAATTTATAATGCTCTCCCAAAGCCTCCTCCATAGATGTTGATCCAAGGGCTTAAGATGAGCAAAATCCTCTCCCAAATCCTTCCTTATCGGACGAAGATCGCGTTAGAACAAAATTGGTATAAAATAGTGAAGAATCCGGTCCAAAGAGGAAAATTTCAGAGCTATCTCGAGGCGGTATGAGAGCCGGTATGCCTGCCCGCGCTCGTACGAGACGTCGTCTTTGACTCTAGAATCCTTTGGTTAAACTATCGTAACTTTCTCATACGAACTCCATTTTTACGTTCTTGAGCTCGTTGGAATCATGAGAACGACTCTAATGCGCCGGTAGTATTAGATCCTAATTTTTAGCACTTAAGAAAAATCATTTTTGATCTCCCAAATGCCTAAGTCTGGTGCCGACGGTCATACGTGTTGAACCCATTTTGGCCTCTTTCACCGTGTTTGGTCATAGGTTGCTCCAAAACACTTGTAGACACAAGAGAACAAAGAAAACAAAAAACCCAAACAAAACACTAATTATGCAATGCTCATAGTGAAAAGAGTAAAAACCAGTAATCATGCATAATGAACAGATATTGGTTCAATGGGACATGATATATGAAGAGAACATGCAACAAATGAGCTCTAAAAATGCGGGAGAAAGAGCTATGAGCAACCCTTCAGTCCTTTTATCCTATTGACGCCAGCAATGTCCTTTTCCCTGCGAGGAACCAGAAAGGACCCCACTAAAGGCATGACATATCTCGAGGAAAAACCTTCCGGGAGTCATGAGTCATGGGGGGACTACATCCATTGATCTTGTAATCAAGGCTCGCGGATGAGAACACGACATGGCTCTATGGAGGAGCAAGGGAAGTTAACAAGTCCCACCTCATACTACCTTGAGTAGTGGGAGAACAACTAGCCATTCAGGGTCTACTTAGGAGGGATTTAGAGACTAAGATTGCCAGAATATCTTCAACATCCATGGATCCGCAACCACATCCTAGGATCCTCCCTCGGGGTTCTCCCTCTAGGGGATTCAAAACCACACTTTCTAACATGGACTACTCCAATATATAAGGCAGGTCAAGGGCCCCATCTGGGGCATAAAAAACTAGGATGTATCTACCTTCCAAAACTCCACTCGATGCTACAAGGCAGGGTGGGCTATAATTGATAGGGATCTCGCCTGTGATCCTCTAGATCATCGTGATAATAAAGAACACAATGCGGGAATAGGGTCTTACCTTCTCCTGGAGGGCTGATGAGTCCAATTTACGTGATGTTTTCCCTATATTTTGTGCCTACAAGGTGGGCTTTGTGGAATTTTACCGCGTTCGCACATACTTTTTGTTGATAATCCTTCAGGTGACGTCTTTTGGAGCAGTATTCATTTAATGGATAAATCATCCAAAATGGCAGTGGAATCACAAATTAAAGGTGATAAACACTTTACATAGAAGAATCAAGCAAGAAGGCCAAAGAAACACCCATCGTCGCGCTTCCAGAGCAAACAACGGTGTTCCATACGACCGCACCCACTCGAATGATCGGTCGTTTGGCACGCCGCCGCCTTCGTGGGATCAACTATTTTCACCTCGTCAAAATGGATTGTGAAGGGGACGAACAAAGACTCCAGAGAATCATCCAAAAGGTAGAACCCTAGCCTCTGGAGCCCATCTGGAGGGAGGATCAACCAGGAGAAGAGGGGGATTTCTCTCACCGTGAGAGGAACGACATCATCATAAACATCCACATCATCACCGGTTTCATCATCATCATTCACATCCTTATCATCTGCAACATCAAGAACCCTCATAGATCCTTCGGTGTATTGGTTGAGTCATTTCCCCATGTACTCCATTACCATCTCCATGATGATTGTTGTTCTTCTGTGTGACTAGACCCCTAGTTCTCGAGGATATGGATGACCCTCGGTATGTGTAGGATCTGAAACATTTATTGAGGATATGAGATAACCCGTCGAATACTTAGTTTAATAACTTAGTGAATGTTGTGAAGGGGCCCTACTCAGCATTTGTGCCTTTGTTGGCCACGAAGTATATCACTCTCTTTGCGTAGGTTTAGAGGTGGAGGTAATTCGGGTGATAGTAAAAGCCTACTACTCCTAACCTTTACAAGTGACCGAGGATCACGGAGAACCCTTAGTGAGGCCACGCCCACGGGGAAACCCTTACTTATCATGAGTTGTAACCCTGAGGGGGAGACTATGATGGTGGCGTGCGTGGCACGAAGCCTACCACAAGTAGATGTGTCCTGTACACGGCTCCGCCCAGCATAATCATCAAAAGTGGCTCAAGCATCTGACCCATGCTTTTCTCATGCATAGTAGTACTAGAAACATACCAACGAGGATTCTAGACTCCCCGAGAACGCCTTTTAATTCTATTGTTTCACTGTTATTTACCATCCTTGTTTTTAATTCACTTTTATGTTATTTAGTTACAAGTCACCATTTTACTCTGATTCAAGTCTACAGTTACCTGCACGCACAAATCTACATAATTCTTCACAAGGGGCAAAAGCCTAATTCCTGTGCTCACTGTGGGATCGATACTCTTACTTCAAAAAGGCTAGAACTAAACCATGTGCAATGTTGAGAATTTGTACCTTTGTTTGAAGTAAGAGAGTAAAGTTGATCTTGTTTATGATAGCATTAAATCTTTCCTTAGAACTTCGAAAGTAAAAGATTTACATCGTGAGCTAAATATTGGAACTGAAACCCATGCTGCATGTTTTGAAAGATTTTTCTAAGTTCTTGAACTTGCTAGAGAAGAAGTACTTGAAATTTAGCAGGGCATCTAAGGCTATTCGCATGGTGGAAGCTATAAAGAAAAGTACTATTCTGTCTGAAAGGCGAAAAGAAGCCTATTGCAAGCCCAATGGTAAAAAAACTGGTTGGAACACCCTCAGGAAAGGAGAAGAAGAAAGTCAAGATGGAACAATGTGGGATTCCACCCTATGTCAATATAATAAAAGAACTTTCTATACCTATATCGGTGGTGAATAAAGAGGTCTATTTGGATAGGGAAACCACTTCTTATCTCAAAGGGTGTACTGAAGGTAAAAACGCAGGCAAGCAAATTTTATTGTGTTCCTTTGGATGTAAGGCATATTTTGGGTCATGTGACCCTGTTTCACTGGTTAATATTATTCCTTATAGTCTTTATGCTAAGATTTATGATGAGATTGCTCCTTGCACCCTTGAGCCTACTGACGCTATTATCAAGCTTGCAGATAAAACTGAAAGGAAACCTTGTGGCATCCTTAAAGATGTCAACGTAATAATAGGCTCTATGTTTATCCGTGTGATATTTATGTACTAATGATCTCTGAGGATAAAGATTGCCCTATTGTTTTTGGAACCTCCTTTTTGAATGTTGCAGGAGCCTACATAAAGAAGAAATCCATCCCCATGAAGTGGGGAGATGAAATAATAAAATTCCCATCTCCTCCATATTAAGTAAGTTGTATGAAGAGGAGGCTCAGGATAATGAGGAGCGGGAATTAAATCAACTAGCTGAAATCCATCTCCAAACACCAGAGGGTGAAGTTGAACGGGCATTGGTAAGTACAGGATCCTTATATGAAGATGAAGATAAAGAGGAGAGCAAAATGATAATGGATGCTACGCCAGTAGTATGCCCGGGCCTTAATAAAGTTTATGAAGCACTCAAGAGAAAGGAAGACGAGGATTTACCCCCTTCGACTTTAAAACCACTACCCAAGGGGTTGAGGTATGAGTTTATGGATAATACAGAGATATTTCCTATTATCATTAATGCTGATCTTTTAGATAAAGAGAAGGGAAAACTCTTAGCAGTATTGAGTAAGCATCGAAAGGCTTTGGGCTATTCGATCTGAGATGTAAAAGGGATACATTCGTCTATATATTCTCATGCAATACCTATTGTAGAAGGGGCTAAGCCAGTTATTGAGAGCCAAAGGAGACTTCATCTGGTGTCCAAGAATGTGGTAAGAAAATAAGTAATACATCTGCTTGATGTAGGGGTAATTTATCCCATAGCCGATAGTAAATGGGTAAGTCCGGTCCATTGCATTCCAAAGAAAGGACGGGTTTACTTGGTAACTAACAAAAACAATGACCTAGTCCCTACTAGGGCGGTGGGTATGGAATGTGTGTTGCTTTCAGGAAATTAAACAAATATATGAAGAAGGATCACTACTCGTTGCCATTTATAAATGAGATATTGGAGAGAATGGCCAACAATTCTTATTTTTGTTACCTCGATGGGTATTTTGGGTTCTCTCAAATACCAATCCGACCTGAAGATCAAGAAAATACCACCTTCACTTGCCTGTACGGTACATATGCATATCATAGAATGCCATTTGGTCTTTGTAATGGACCACCCTCGTTTCAAAAATGCATGTATAAAGTCTTTCCTAACTATATTAAAAAATATTGTTGAAGTGTTCATGGACAGTTTTTCTGTTCAAGGCACATCCTTTGATAATTATCTCTAATCTCACAAAGGTTTTGCAGAGATGTGAGGAAACAAGTTTGGTGCTAAATTGGGAGAGGAGTCATTTCATGGTCACTGAAGGTGTTGTGTCGGGACATAGAGTCTCAGGAAAGAGTATTGAGATAGACCAAGATAGAATTGAGGTAATAGAAAATTTACTTTACCCTCAAGATGCGAAAGGCATGCAAACTTCTACGGGACATGCTAGTTTATATAAAAGATTTATCAAAGATTTCTCCAAAATATCTAAACCTCTGCTTGACCTGTTGCACAAAGAGGTGCCTTATTCTTTTGATAAGATCTGTGTGCAGGCTTATGAGAAATTAAGAGATGCCTTGATCACAACCCCCATCATCCAACCTCCAAAGTGGGATCCCTTCGAGATGTGTGACGCAAGCAATTATGTTGTAGGTGCTTTTCTATGACAGCGTGCTGATAAAAAACTTAACATGGTCTTTTGCTAGTAGGAGTTTGGATCAAGACCAAATACACTTGGCAACTACTGAAAAAGATATTGCTAGCTATAGTTTTTGCTTGTGACAAATTCCGTCCTTATATTATTAATTCAAAAGTGATAGTCCACACCAATCTCCGTGCTTTATGTTACCTCCTTGCAAAAAGCACGCTAAACCCTGATTGATTAGGTGGATAGTTCAGGAATTTGGTTTGTAGATAGTCGACCGCAAAGGGGAGGGCAAGCTGGTAGCAGGCCGCCTATCACACATGGAAAGAATACCTTATGATCTATAAATGAATCCTTTCCAGGTGAGAGTTTGTCTATGATTAAAAAAAATAGAATCTTGGTTTGCAGATTATGCTAAGTTTCTTTTAGGAAAGTACATGCAGCCCGATATGAGTTATCATCAAAGGAAAAAGTTCTTCAGTGGTCTGAAGTATTACTTTTGGGATGACCCATTTCTTTATCGACATGGACCAGATGACATAATAAGGTGTTGTGTTCCAGAACATGAAATGAATGCTATATTGGAAGGGTGCCATATCAGCCCTTATGCAGGACATCATGCTAGAGATAGGACCACCACCAAGGTGCTTCAATCAGGATTTTACTGGCCTACAATCTTCAGAGATGCTCACAGATTTGCTAAAAATTGTGACATGTGTCAATGCACATGTAACATTGGAAGGCGACAAGAAATTCCCATGAACTATAGTCTAGTTTGTGAACCTTTTGATGTTTGGGGATTGGACTATTTAGGACTTTTTCCTGTCTCGGATGGGTCCCCTCATATTATTGTGGCTGTAGATTATGTTACAAAGTGGGTTGAAGCTCTTCCAAACTAACATGTAGATGCAGCTACTTCGCTGAAAATGATAAAGGACAGTATTATACCTAGGTTTGGTGTTCCTAATATTCTTATCACTGATAGTGGATCTCATTTTATACAGGGAATATTTGAATGAGTACTTCATAAGTACCAGGTGACTCACTGAATAGCTTCACCATATCGTCCACAAACTAGTGGGTAGGTGGAACTCTCTAACAGGGAAATAAAGACAATACTGCAAAATACCATGCAGAAGTCCAGAAAAGATTGGGCAGCAAAGCTGAATGAAACACTTTGGGCTTACCGCACCACCTACAAGAATCCCATGGGCTGTCATCGTACAAAATGGTGTACGGTAAGGCTTGTCATTTACCTTTAGAATTGGAGCATAAAGCTTTTTTGGCAATCAAAAATATCAACCTTAATCTTAAAGAAGCTGGAGAAAAAAGGTTGTTGGATATGCATGCTCTAGGTGAACTTCACAAGAGTGGTTACGAGAGTGCCAGGTTGTTCAAATAAAAAGTTAAAATGTGTCATGATCATAATATACTAAAATGGACCATTGCTGCGGGGGACAAGGTCCTCCTATTTAACTCTCATCTCAAGTTGTTTCCAAGGAAGCTTAGGTCTCGCTGGGAAGGGCCTTATGAGATAGAAGAGGTGTACAATTCCGGAGCTATTCGTCTTACAGGAGGGAAGAGTGGTCCCTGGATCATGATGGACGATGCTTAAAGATATACCTTACTGATGAACAAAAGGAAGAGCGGTGTATAGAATAGGTAAGTCTCCTCACGATCAAGCAAGCTAAACCCTCCGTAAGGAACAACAAGTATAGATCAGCACTCCAGTAAGATGTATGTGAATAAGTAGATATAAATTATTTTGTTTAGGTAGTTTTGTTTAGTCTCAAGTCTCAGAAGTTGGAGTTTTCATCTCTAGTTGGGAGCTTTGGCACCAATCTTTCAGGAGCAAAAAGTTTCTAAGAAAGAAATTGGCGCAACAACCAACAGAACCAAAGACGGACTTTCAAACGACGACGAGTGCTTGTTTGGGCGTACGCATGGAAAAGAGATGTCAGAGCTATGGGAGACAGAGACAAAGACGACGTTCCAAATGCAAGTAAGCGCCCGTTTGGGCGATTGTTTGGAATGCCCTCTGCGGACGTCCTAAGTGCAGAGCCAATGACGGCGTTCCTAACACTACTGGAATCAGCTACTTTGCCATCTGCCAGTTCTTTGCTGTCCGCTAGCGGACGGCAAAGAAGCTCTTTGCCATCAGCTTCCAAAAAGCGGACGGCAAAGAACTGGCTGATGGCAAAGACCAAGTTTGCCATCAGCCAGCTCTTTGCCGTCTGCTAGCGGACGGCAAAGAGGGAGGGGCCCCACTGACGAGCTGCAAAAAAAAACCTAACGGGCCCCCTCTTTGCCGTCCGCTAGCGGACGGCAAAGAGCAAGAAGGCGGATGGCAAAGGGTGGCGGACGGCAAAGAGGGAGGGCCCCACGTAACGTTAACGGGGCCGCGCCCCACCCCCCCTCTCTCTCTCTTTCTCTCCCACCTCTCGCCAGCCCCGTCGCACCATCCCGCCACCGCCGCCCCAGCGCCCCCCGCCCCGCCGCCCCGCCGCCGCCCCAACGCCCCCCGCCCCACCACCCCGCCGCCGCCCCGGTGCCCCCCCCCGCCCCGCCGCCCCCGCCGCCCTGCCGTCTGGGCGCCGCCACGCCCCGGCGTCCCGGCACCTCCGCGCCCCGCCGCCCCGGCCGGGCCCGGCGCCGCCGCCCCAGGCCGCCCCGCCCCCCCGGCCGGGCCCGGCGCCGCCGCCCCAGGCCGCCCCGCCCCCCTCCTCCGCCGCCCCAGGCCACCCCGCCCCGCTCCTCCGCCGCCCCAGGCCGCACCGCCCCCCTCCTCCACCCTGCAGGTGAGTCTCTTCTTTCTTTTTTTCCTTTTTTCTGTTTTTTTAGTTTTAGGTTTATGTTTAGTTTTAGGTTTATAGGTTTAGTTTTAGTTTAGTTTTAGGTTTAGATTTAGTTTTTTTCTTTTTCTATTTTTTTAGTTTTAGGTTTAGGTTTAGTTTAGTTTTAGGAAAGAAGAAAAAGAGAAAAAGAGGAGATCAGGAGAAGAAGAAGAAGAGGAGGAGGAGAAGAAAAAAGAAGAAGAGGAAGAAGAAGAAGAAAAAAGAGGAGAGGAGGAGAAGAAGAAGAGGAAAAAGGAAAGGAAGAAGAAGAAGAAGAAGAAGAAGAAGAAGAAGAAGAAGAAGAAGAAGAAGGAAAAAAAAGGAAGAAAAGGAAAAGGAGGAAGAAGAAGAAAAGGAAAAAACCCCGACCCAACACGGTACCCGGCACCCCGACACGACACCCCGACCCCGAGACCCCGACCCCGACCCCGAGACCCCGACCCCGACACCCCGACCCCGACCCCGACCCCGACACCCCGACCCCGACACCCCGACCCCGACCCCGACATCTCGACCCCCCAAGCCTGACCCGACACCCCGACCCTGACCCCGACACCCCGACCCCGACCCGACACGGTACCCAGACCCCGACCCGGCACCCCGACACGACACCTCCCGAAAAGGTGTTCTTTGGCCTTCCAGAGGCCGACGGGGTCATATATTTGTGAATTATTAGTTAGGTCATATATTTTTCGATTTTGATATGAAAAACATCATATATAATTGTGTTGATCATGTAGTTTTAAATGTGCAATTGTTTCATCGCTGCGAGGTTTGGTGTTCGATGACCTCGCCGTGCGTTTGACGAGCTCTGCCCCTTTGTTCGTGGGTGAGCACAAATGACAAGTCCTCCTCCCCCATTAATTATTTGATCTATTCCGATGAAACTTGATAGCTAGCTATATATGTCTTGAATCATCAGTATGCGTAACCAATATGTGTCTCCCGTTCGAAAGTGTCATAGTTATAAATATGCATGCATTTGCATATTTATAACCTTGATTCTTTCGAATTGTCCAACGCTATCCATGGACAGCTCGAGTATGTGTAGATTGGGTTCGTTTTCCCATATGCTTTGCTCCGGATCCGACGCATATATTTTGTCAGTGCCTCCCCTGTTGTTCTCCGGGTACACATCCTCTCTGTTTATTGTAGAGACGTGTATCAGGAGAACAGCGGGGAGGTGCTGCCGAAATTTTGCGTCGGATCCGGAGCATAGCATGGGAAAATGAACCCAATCTACACATACACGGGTGGGATTAGGACCTATCATTACCTATTAGTTTATGAACTTCTGTTCTATGGTGAAAACCCACCGAATGTCGTAGTCTTCAAATGTTATTGGTTTCAGCCGAAGGAGACTAGAAGGACTCATGAACATGTAGGGCTAGTTGAAATCAACCAAAGCACTCATTTAGATGTTCCTGATGTCTATATTATGGCTCAACAGGCGACCCAAGTATTCTATCTACCGTGGGCCTGCCAAACTAATCCAAATCTGAAAGGTTGGGATGTCGTTTATGAAGTGCCGCCACGTGCTAGACTTTCTTCCCCAAAGGAAGAGGATTATGAACCTCACATTAACCCAGACACATATGAAGGAGAATTCTTCCAAGAGGCACGTCTTTCCAAAAAGCATTTCAAGAACCGCTATACTTCACCCCAAAACATTGAAGTAGACAGCGCCAATGAATCTGACATCACCCCAGAGGAGGAACAAGAAGAGGTTACTGCTGCGGATGACCTGTCAATGCTTGACCGATTACGTCAAGGTGGCCTTGCACATGTTGATGCCAATGAACCCTATGAGCCTGTCATTGATTATAGTGATGATGATGATGATTATGCATTTATTGATGATACTGATCGAGATTATTAGTAGTGTCAGGTATTACATTTTTTTATGTTGTACTTGATGATGATACACTTAAGTGATACACATATTATTATTCATGTCGGTCTTTTTTTATGTTGTACTAATTTCGTTTACTGTTTGTCATGGCAGGTGTTGAAAGATGGTGGGCGCTGGTCGGGAGCGTGGTCTGAGGTCTTCCATTCCAGACGCACCGCCGATGCCAGTGATTGCTCCTGGGACCACGGTGAGTTTTATTTGAATGGACATTACTTGCTAGTCTTAACATTTGAGTGTCATCATGCTAACAAGACATTGGAAATGATCTTTGGTGCAGCATAACTCCAGACAAGCATCGCACGATCCTTCTCCAGCTACCGACACGAGCCACCCCGCTCCTACACCTCCTGGATCTTGGTAAGTTTATCTAGTGTTTTGCTTAACACATGCATAAAGACCTAGACTTAGCTTTATTTCCTCCAATGCTTACCATAATGACCTAGACTTAGCTTCTTCTCCTCCAAAATGACTTAATAAGCTTACTGGCCTCCAAAACCATCCATTTTACCTAAGTTAGCTCTAAAACGATCTGTACTTAGCTTACTTATGTCAAAAATTGCATAATTAGCTTAGTTAGCTCATAGACGATCCATTTTAACTAAGTTAGCTCTGAAATGACCCATTTTACCTAGGTTAGCTTATAAATGATCCAGTTCATCCAAGTTAGCTCAAAAATGACCCATTTTACCTAGATTAGCTCCTAAATGATCCATTTTACCTATGTTAGCTTTAAAATGACCCATTTCACCTAGGTTAACTCCAAAATGACCCATCTTACCTAGGTTATCTCATAAACGATCCATTTCAACTAATTTAGCTCATAAACGATCCATTTCACCAAGTTAGCTAAAAAATGATCCATTTCACCTAAATTAGCTCTTAAATGATCCATTTCACCTAAGTTAGCTCAAAAAGATCCATTTCAACTAAATTAGCTCATAAATGATCCATTTCACCTAAGTTAGCTCAAAAACGATCCATTTCAACTAAGTTAGCTCATAAATGATCCATTTCACCTAAGTTAGCTCAAAAACGATCCATTTCACCTTAGTTACCTCAAAAACGATCCATTTGACCTTAGTTAGCTCATAAACGACCCATTTCAACTAAGTTAGCTCATAAATGATCCATTTCACCTTAGCTAGCTCATAAATGACCCATTTCAACTTAGTTAGCTCATATATGATCCATTTCACGTAAGTTAGCTCATAAATGATATACTCTTCTTGTTCTAGTCTTCTTCTTGTTCTACTCTTCTTGTTCTAGTCTTCTTCTTGTTCTACTCTTCTTCTTGTTCTACTCTTCTTGTTCTAACTTTCTTATTTTTCATTTTGCAGATTTCATTCACTTGACGAAAGCTTGCATAGATGGAGTGCTCCTTATCCCTTTCTCTGTTTCTTTTGTATCGTTGAACTATGCATGTATCGTTGGATGAAACTGTTGTAATATATATGGTTGGATGCCTCTATGTTGAACTTCTTATGTATGATGGAACTATGCATGTAATATATATGGTTGGATGATGAAGTTATGTGTTGGATATCTTATATGTTTGCTCTGTAATGGACTTTTGAAATATATCTATATATGTCATATATATTTGTGATGAAAATTGTTGGATTTAATAAAAAACAGATAAAAGAGCCAATATGCAGGCTCTTTGCCGTCTGCCACCGACGGCAAAGAAGACACGTGGCATCTAGCTGTGCTTCCTGGGAGCTGACCCATTTGGTCAGTTTGCCTACAGTGGCAGACGGCAAAGACTTTGCCATCAGTGGCAGACGACAAAGAACCTGCCATGTAGTGACGTGTAGATGACATCATACGGCGGACGGCAAAGACACTAGAAATTTTGCCGTCAGTGGCGGACGGCAAAGGCCTGCCGTTAGCCACTTATCGGACTGATAGCGCAATTATTGTCGTCCGCTCTCTTTGCCGTCCGCCGCAGACGGCAAAGGGCCTTTGCCGTCAGCCGCCAGAAAGCAGACGGCAAAGTAGCTATTTATCATAGCCTACTTTGCCGGAGCCTTTTGCCGTCCGCGGCTGACGGCAAAGGCCTTTGCCGTCCGCCATTCATGCCTTTGCCGTCCGCCGTGGCAGACGGCAAAGTAGCTGATTCCTGTAGTGTAATGACTGGACACGCTCATATAAACGGTCATTTTGTCCCTTCTCCGCGGCAGGTTAAAAAAAGAAAAAATAGAAAAAAGAAAGAGATCCAGTAGCAGGTCAAAAGACCAGCTGTGCGAGTGCACGCGCTTGCATGGAAGGCCGTCATTGATCCTGCTAGTGCGATTCTGTCCCCATTTCATTGTTTTCTTTCTAACTAACTCTTTATCCCATATCTCGTGATTACCTACAGGATTAGCCTGCATAAAAATAAATAAGGGATGTCCATAGACCTAAAACCATCTAATCTCTCATTTCCTTTGCTTCCCATCTCCTCCAAAAAGCTTTTAGCTACAGGTAACAAGCACGATCGTCACCATGAGCAAGAATACCTCGTCATCATGTGCTCGCATCATCCCCTTCCCCAACCTGGATGATGTTGTCCCCTCTGGATGGGAAGGCCTAAGGAAGCTTAGCATCAAGGAAGAACCTCGTGAGGAGAAGAAGGACATGGAGGAGAAGGTCAAGGTGGTGGAGATCATTGAGGAAGAACAAGCAAAAGAGGGAGATGAAGACACTACTCCAGATGGGTACCCTCCTTATCCCTATCAATTCAATGTCTGTAGATCAATTTTGTTATATCCTCTGGGGCCTCCTCAATCTGAGTGGGGAAAGGAGCCACCAACTCCAGAGGGGATGAAGGAAAATATTTGGGAATTGGAGAAAGTTTCCAAGGCTTATGTTATTCTGATCGGAGATGGGATTGATTCTTGCTGGTTGATGAGTAAAGACATGGAGGCATGGGTTGATGGCCTTCTTCATAAGGTCGGACTTATGATTGAGGCTCTTAACAACAGCATTGCACAACTTGAGTTTTTGACCCAGGTTGTAGATGATCAGCAAGGTGTGATCGAGGGGATGAAAAAGAAACTCAAGAGCATTCGCGCTGCCTTCCAAGATCCCCAGGAGTGAGCATATAACGCTTAGTGCATGGATCCCTGGCTTAATTTGTATGCTTGAGGGAGATTGCTACTTCTTGAGCTTGCATTGGTTTTTCCCATGAAGAGGAAAGGGTGATGCAGCAAAGTGGAGATAAGTATTTCCCTCGGTTAGAGAACCAAGGTATCAATCCAGTAGGAGAAGAATGAACAAATCACAAATACCTGCACAAACAATCAAACAACTTGCACCCAATGCGATAAAGGGGTTGCCAATCCCTTCGCGGTCACTTGCAAAAGTGAGATTCTATAGAGATAGATAAACTAAACAAAAGATAAAGTAAAATTTTTTTTGCTTTATAGATCGGAGAGTAAAATATTGCAAAATAGTAGATCGGAAACTAATATGATTGGAAATAGAACCGGGGGCCATAGGTTTCACTAGAGGCTTCTCTCAAGATAGCAAAGAATATGGTGGGCGAACAAATTACTGTCGAGCAGTTGATAGAAAAGCACAAAGTTATGATGATATCTAAGGCAATGATTATGAAATATAGGCATCACGTCCGTGTCAAGTAGACCGACTCCTGCCCGCATTTACTACTATTACTCCACACATCGACCGACTCCTGCCTGCATCTAGAGTATTAAGTTCATAAAGAACAGACTAACGCATTAAGTAAAATGACAAGATGTAGAGGAATAAAACTCAAGCAATATGATGTAAACCACATCTTTTTATACTCGATGGCAACAATACAATACGTGCCTTGCTGCCCCTACTGTCACTATGTGGGACCCCGGCTTAGAGAAACCCAAACGCCCCATATTTTGGCCCAAAGATCGATGAGAAGTCTTCGGGAATACGACACTGCTTAGCATAGAACAAATCAGCTCTTTATTACAACCTATATTGGGTACAAGGGTTATATCGGCACGACGACACTACGCCTGCCAACAGTTGCTCTATGCAAGCAGCAGAACAACATGAAGCAGCGGAATAACTTCTAGCGACGAAACAACAACGACGGTGATGAACTCCACTCTGCAGGGACTCTGGCTGGAATGCTTATCCTTGCCTGCAAATAAGGAATACAGAGCAAACAAGTAATCATATCCGGCATGACCTGTAAACTGGCATGACACGCCAGGTCAGTACATTGAATGTACTTGCAAGCTCACAGCAACCAAGAGCAATCAAGATAGTCAACAGCATGGCAATTACAGGTTAACAAGGATTAACATGATATCATCAAAACAACATGGCATGAACAACATGATACCGCTAGCACAATATGAGCATGGCATGAACATATAAACATGATGGTACTAACATGCAACATTATAACACTATCATGCACCAACTTACTTTGCTCGGGTTACCTCGTAACCATCACATGCATTACTTACCACCGCGGACATCACACGATCATCTCAGGATCCAATCAAGCTTGGTATAAACAATACCATAGTAATCATTACATGACCACAGGGAGCTTGATCTTTACCCATGATTCTCGCACAACATCACAAGTATTCCGCAACTCGGTATCCTCGATACCACAGTGATCCTCTCACGATCACATAAATATCAACCAACTTATTTCATCATCGAACCGGGGTTGTTGTTAAGCACATTATTACTATTATTGTTGACCCATAGTGCGACTGACTTCGAACTGGGCCCATATGCGCTGGTGCGGCTGTCGATAGATTTAACACACACTTTGCAGAGGTTAGCACATTGTACCCACACCACGAAACCCATGGCCTCGCACTCCCATTCGAGTGGACCAACGGCATTCCAACAAAACCGATCTATTGCCATGACACTCTCCCGACCACTCCGACCAACTCCCCTCTGGGCTAAGTCATGGGTGGCCCTGTGCCTACCAAAGGCATCAACGACCATCGTCGTGGCAAAACAAATGGTCCCAACGGGGACATGTGCACATAACCAAACTCGGGCTCACAAGGCTTATGCCATCCTACCCGGCCAAGGTAGCGCCTATGCATAACCTTCCCTTGTTGGAGGCACCGGTGAGAGGTATGACAATAAAGCCAATTAGGACCTCCCCACAAAGGTAAATGTGGTTGCACTGGTTAGCACGATATGGTGGCACCATGACCCAGCCAATAGTTTTTCAAGTTCAATTAAGTCCGGCTAAACATGAATGCAATAAGCTGAGTCGTATGAAAATAACATGACGCAACAATAATGCATGATACCAACATAAACATGGATGCAACATACACCTTAAACATAATAATAATGAATCATTTATCCAGATGGGCATGGCATACTGATGAGCATCACGAGCATAACACTACTCATACGCATAGCATAACCACCAACATCAACAACAAATGCCATGTGAGAACATACGATACTACTACCATGCAAGCATTTAACCAAGTAGATGCAAGGGAACATGCATAGCAACGGTACTTGGAACAGACGACAGTCATGCACCGAAGACCAACATCAACATGTACTACTACCAAGCATGACATACGAAAGTAATACTAGCAAGAACACAAGTTAACCAGATGCATCGAAACATAGCACGAAGGTGACTACGACACTATAAGCATGCAATACCGAAACAATGATAACAGTTGCAATTAAACAAACAGACAATTATTAAGTGTTCAAGTTGTAAACCATGGCTACTGCATGGCCATCATGCAAGTGGGTGTTGTGTCTTGCCTAGGGGTGAAGAAGGCTCCGGGAATAAGTGGGGAATGATCGCGAAAAGATTTGCCAGAAACAGTTCTCTCCCGAAGGGGGGCTATTTACGGGCAAGGGCAAAAAGGTCATTTTCAGAATGTCAAACCGTAGTGAAAATGATGTAAATAGAATGGGCTCGATGAGACGAAGACGTGGGCGTTGGATTCACCTCAATCGAAGTCTCGAGCAAAAAGATAGCCCTGACGAAGTCTAGGGACCAATCTATAAAAAGATTTCTACAAACAGGCCCCTAAGCTGAAAAACAGAAAGCACATTTAGAGGAATACGCCTTCAGAGAGAGAAAACATATTTTTAGCCGAAGTAAGAGGAAAGCACGCTTTATTGAAAGGAAAATGTATTCTGCTTTAGGACAGAGACAAAGTACGCTTTCCAAGGGAAAACGTACTCGGGCAAGGACGCCTCCACTTAGCTGACTGGACCGGGCTGGGTTAATGCCCAGAGACTGACAGGTGGGGTCGGGCCAAAGAGGGGCCCACCTTGCCTGGTGATACCTCTCCAACGTATCTATAAATTTTTATTGTTCCATGCTATTATATTACCCCTTTTGGATGTTTATGGGCTTTATTTTACACATTTATATCATTTTTGGGACTGACCTACTAACTGGAGGCCCAGCCCGTATTGCTGTTTTTTTTGCCTATTTTAGTATTTCGAAGAAAAGAAATATCAAACGGAGTCCAAAAGGAATGAAACCTTCGGGAGCGTGATTTTTGGAACGAACGTGATCCAAAGGACTTGGAGTGCAAGTCAAGAAGCAGCTGAGGCGGCCACGAGACATAAGGACGCGCCCACCCCCTCTGGGGCATGCGTAGTAGTACTTTGCTTCGAGGGCTAAGTAGACTTTTGCAATAGGTATATGAGTTCTTTATGACTAATGTGAGTATATGGATATACGCACACTCACCCTTCCACTTTGCTAGCCTCTATTATTACCGTGCAAATTTTGCCGGTATCATGAACCCTTTATTTACCTTCCTCAAAACAGCCACCATACCTACCTATTATGGCATTTCCATAGCCATTCCGAGATATATTGCCGTGCAACTTTCCACCGTTCCGTTTATTATGACACGCTTCATTATTGTCATATTGCTCTTTGCATGATCATGTAGTTGACATCGTATTTGTGGCAAGGCCACCTTCATAATTTTCATACATGTCGCTCTTGATTCATTGCATATCTCGGTACACCGCCGGAGGCATTCATATAGATTCATATCTTGTTCTAGCTTTGAGTTGTAATTCTTGAGTTGTAAATCCATAAAAGTGTGATGATATTCATTATTAGAGCATTGTCTCAGTGAGGAAAGGATGATGAATACTATGATTCCCCCACAAGTCGGGATGAGACTTTGGACTTTACAAAAAGAAAAAAAGAGAAAAAAATAAAAAGGCCAAAAAGAAAAGAAAAAAAAGAAAGGCCAAAGAAAAAAAAAGAAAAGGAAAAAAGGAAAAAATAAAATAAAATGAGAGAAAAAGAGAGAAGGGACAATGCTACTATCTCTTTTCCACACTTGTGCTTCAAAGTAGCACCATGATCTTCGTGATAGAGAGTCTCCTATGTTATCACTTTCATATAATAAGTGGGAATTTTTCATTATAGAACTTGGCTTGTATATTCCAATGATGGGCTTCCTCAAAATGCCCTAGGTCTTTGTGAGCAAGCGAGTTGGATGCACACCCACTTAATTTCTTTTGTTGAGCTTTCATATATTTATAGCTCTAGTGCATCCGTTGCATGGCAATCCCTACTCACTCACATTGATACCTATTGATGGGCATCTCCATAGCCCGTTGATACGCCTAGTTTATGTGAGACTATCTTCTCCCTCCTTTTGTCCTCACAACCACCATCTTTTACCACCTTAGTGCTATGTCCATGGCTTACGCTCATGTATTGCGTAAGAGTTGAAAAAAGCTGAAGCGCGTTAAAAAGTATGAAACAATTGCTCGGCTCGTCATCGGGGTTGTGCATGATGGGAGTATTTTGTGTAATGAAAATGAAGCATGGCCTAACTATATGATTTTGTAGGGATAAGCTTTCTTTGGCTATGCTATTTTGATAGGACATGATTATTTGTTAGTATGCTTTGAATCATTATTATTTTTATGTTTTATAAGCTTTTATCTTGAATCATTTGGATCTGAACATTCATGCCACAATAAAGAAAATTACATTGAGAATTACGCTAGGTAGCATTCCACATCAAAAATTCTGTTTTTATCATTTACCTACTCGAGGACGAGCAGTAATTAAGCTTGGGGCTGCTTGATACGTCTCCAACGTATGTATAATTTTTTATTGTTCCATGCTATTATATTACCCATTTTACATGTTTATGGGCTTTATTTTACACATTTATATCATTTTTGGGACTAACCTACTAACCGGAGGCCCAGCCCGTATTGCTGTTTTTTTTGCCTATTTCAGTATTTCGAAGAAAAGGAATATCAAACGGAGTCCAAACGGAATGAAACCTTCGGGAGCATGATTTTTGGAACGACCGTGATCCAGAGGACTTGGAGTGCAAGTCAAGAAGCAGCCGAGGCGGCCATGAGATAGGAGAGCGCGCCCACCCCCTCTGGGCGTGCCCCTATCTCGTGGGCCCCTCGGGCGGCCACCGACGTACTTCTTCCTCCTATATAAGCCCACGTAACCCGAAAACATCCAGGGAGCCAACGAAACAAAATTTCCACCGCCGTAACCTACTGTATCCATGAGATCCCATCTTGGAGCCTTCGCCGGCGCTCCGCCAGAGGGGGAATCGACCACGGAGGGCTTCTACATCAACACCATAGCCCCTCCGATGAGCTGTGAGTAGTTTACCATAGACCTTCGGGTCCATAGTTATTAGCTAGATGGCTTCTTCTCTCTTTTTGGATCTCAATACAATGTTCTCCCCCTCTCTTGTGGAGATCTATTCGATGTAAACTCTTTTTGTGGTGTGTTTGTCGAGATCCTATGAATTGTGGGTTTATGATCAAGTTTATCTATGAGAAATAATTGAATCTCCTCTGAATTCTTTTATGTATGATTGAGTTATCTTTGCAAGTCTCTTCGAACTATCAGTTTGGTTTGGCCTACTAGATTGATCTTTCTTGCAATGGGAGAAGTGCTTAGCTTTGGTTTCAATCTTGCGGTGTCCTTACCCAGTGACAGAAAGGGTTGCAAGGCACGTATTGTATTGTTGCCATCAAGGATAAAAAGATGGGGTTTATATCATATTGCATGAGTTTATCCCTCTACATCATGTCATCTTGCTTAATGCGTTACTCTGTTCTTTATGAACTTAATACTCTAGATGCAGGCAGGAGCCGGTCGGTGTGTGGAGTAATAGTAGTACATGCAGGCAGGAGTCGGTCTACTTGTTGCGGACGTGATGCCTATATACATGATCATGCCTAGATAATCTCATAATTATTCGCTTTTCTATCAATTGCTCGACAGTAATCTGTTCACCCACCGTAATACTTATGCTATCTTGAGAGAAGCCTCTAGTGAAACCTATGGCCCCCGGGTCTATCTTTTATCATATAAGCTTTCAATCTACTTTTATTTGCATCTTTACTTTTTGCATCTATATTATAAAATACCAAAAATATATTTATTTTATCATACTATCTCTATCAGATCTCACTTTCACAAGTGGCCGTGAAGGGATTGACAACCCCTTTATTGCGTTGGTTGCGAGTTCTTTGTTTGTTTGTGTAGGTGTGTGGGACTTTTGAGAAGCCTCCTACTAGATTGATACCTTGGTTCTCAAAAACTGAGGGAAATACTCATGCTACTATTGCTGCATCACCCTTTCCTCTTCAAGGAAAACCAACGCAAGCTCAAGACGTAGCAAGAAGGATTTCTGCCGCCGTTGCCAGGGAGGTCTTCGCTCAAGTCAAGACATACCAAGTACCCATCACAAACTCATCTCCCTCGCATTTACATTATTTGCCATTTGCCTCTCGTTTTCCTCTCCCCCACTTCACCCTTGCCGTTTTATTCGCCCTCTCTTTCCCAATCTCCTCATCTCTTTTCGATTGCCTTTTTCTATTTGCTTGTGTGTTGGATTACTTGTTGCCATGGCACAAGATAATACCAAATTGTGTGATTTCTCGAATACCAATAATAATGATTTCCTTAGTACTCCGATTGCTGCTCTTAATGATGTTGAGTCTTGTGAAATCAATACTGCTTTGCTGAATCTTGTTATGAAAGATCAATTCGCCGGCCTTCCTAGTGAAGATGCCGCTACTCATCTAAACAACTTTGTTGATTTGTGTGATATGCAAAAGAAGAAAGATACGGATAACGATATTGTTAAATTGAAGTTATTTCCGTTTTCACTTAGAGATCATGCTAAAGTTTGGTTTTCGTATTTGCCTAAAAATAGTATTGATTCTTGGAACAAGTGCAAAGATGCTTTTATCTCTAAGTATTTTCCTCCCACTAAGATTATCACTCTTAGGAACGATATTATGAATTTTAAACAACTTGATCATGAGCATGTTGCCCAATCTTGGGAAAGAATGAAATTGATGATTCGCAATTGCCCTACTCATGGTTTGAATTTATAGATGATCATACAAAAATTTTATGCCGGTTTGAACTTTGCTTCTATAAATCTCTTAGATTCGGCCGTGGGAGGCACGTTTATGAAATCATGTTAGCAGATGCTACAAAACTTCATGATCATATTATGGCTAATTATTCTCAATGGCACACCAAAAGATCTTCTAGTAAAAAAGTGCATGCTACAGAAGAAATCCATGTTTTGAGTGGAAAGATGGATGAACTTATGAAATTGTTTGCTACTAAGACTAGTCCTCTTGATCCCAATGATATGCCTTTGTCTACTTTGATTGAGAATAATAATGAATCTATGGATGTGAATTTTGTTGGTAGGAATATTTTTGGTAACAATGCTTATAGAGGAAACTTTAATTCTAGACCGTTCCCTAGTAATTCCTCTAATAATTATGGAAATTCCTACAATAATTCTTATGGTAATTTTAATAAGATGCCCTCTGATTTTGAGAATAGTGTGAAAAAATTTATGATTTCTCAAAAGAATTTTAATGCCTTGCTTGAAGAAAAATTGCTCTAAGTTGATGATTTGGCTAGGAACGTTGATAGACTTTTGCTTGATGTTGGTTCTCTTAAACTTAGATCTTCTCCTCCTAAGCATGATATCAATGAGTCCCTCAAAGCAATGAGAATTTCCATTGATGAGTGCAAGGAAAGAACCGCTAGATTGCGTGCTAAGAAAGATTGCTTTATAAAGGCGTGTTCTTCTAGTTTACATGAAAATAATGATGAAGATCTTAAAGTTATTGATGCGTCCCCTATTAGATCTTTGTTTTGCAATATGAGTCTTGATAATAATGGGACTGAAGATGAGTCAACTTTAGTTAGAAGGCGTCCCAAGAATTCGGAGTTTTTAGATCTTGATGCTATATTTGGTAAAAGTGGGATTGGAGAGGTCATGACTTTAAATAGCATTGAACCCACTATCTCGGATTTCAAGGAATTTGATTATGATAATTGTTCTTTAGAAGGTTGTATTTCCTTGTTGCAATCCGTTGTTAATTCTCCTCATGCTTATAGTCAAAATAAAGCTTTTACCAAACATATCATTGATGCCTTGATGCAATCTTATGATGAAAAACTTAATTTGGAAGTTTCTATACCTAGAAAACTTAATGATGAGTGGGAACCTACTATAAAGATTAGAATTAAAGATCATGAGTGTTTTACTTTGTGTGATTTGGGTGCTAGTGTTTCCACGATTCTGAAAACTTTATGTGATATTCTAGGTTTCCATGATCTTGATGATTGCTCTTTAAATTTGCACCTTGCGGATTCCACCATTAAAAAGCCAATGGGAAGGATCAATGATGTTCTCATTGTTGCAAATAGAAATTTGGTGCCCGTAGATTTTATCGTTCTTGATATAGATTGCAATCTTTCTTGCCCTATTATTCTTGGTAGACCTTTCCTTAGAATGATTGGTGCGATTATTGATATGAAGGAAGGGAATATTAGATTCCAATTTCCATTAAAGAAAGGCATGGAGAACTTTCCAAGGAAGAAAGTCAAATTACCTTATGAATCTATCATGCGAGCTACTTATGAATTTAGTGCCAAAGATGGCACTACTTAGATCTATCTTCGCTTTTATGCCTAGCTAGGGGCGTTAAACGATAGCGCTAGTTGGGAGGCAACCCAATTTTCTTTGTGTTTTTTGTTTTTGTTCCTGTTTAGTAATAAATTTTGCATATACCTTCTGTTTAGATGTGTTTTTATCTTTTAATTACTGTTTGTGCCAAGTAGAACCTATAGGATAACCTATGATAATAGTTGATCTGATTCTGCTGAAAAACAGAAACTTTGCGCGCACAAATTTAGTTTTGTTAAATCATAGAAACGTGCTTTTGCATTGATTCATTTTGCTTCTGATCAATAGATAAATTGTACATGACTTCCTATTTTGGTAGGATTTTTAGAGTTCCATAAGTTTGCGTTAGTTATAGATTTCTATAGACTGTTCTGTTTTTGACAGATTCTGTTTTTCGTGTGTTGTTTGCTTATTTTGATGCATCTATGGCTAGTAAAATAGTTTATAAACCATAGAGAAGTTGGAATACAGTAGGTTTAACACCAAAATAAATAAAGAAAGAGTTCATTACAGTACCTTATGTGGTGGTTTTGTTTTCTTTCACTAACGGAACTTATAAGATTTCCTGTTGAGTTTTGTGTTGTGAAGTTTTCAAGTTTTGGGTAGAGCTTTGATGGACTATGGAATAAGGAGCGGCAAGAGCCTAAGCTTGGGGATGCCCAAGGCACCCCGAGTTATTCAAGGATAGCCAAAAGCCTAAGCTTGGGGATGCCCCGGGAAGGCATCCCCTCTTTCGTCTTCGTTCATTGGTAACTTTACTTGGAGCTATATTTTTATTCGCCATATGATATGTGTTTTGCTTGGAGCGTCGTGTATTATATTAGTCTTTGCTTTTTAGTTTACCACAATCATCCTTGCTGTACACACCTTTTGGGAGAAGCCCACTTGATTAGAATTTGCTAGAATACTCTATGTGCTTCACTTATATCTTTTGAGCTTGATAGTTTTTGCTCTAGTGCTTCACTTATATCTTTTAGAGCACGGTGGTGGCTTAATTTTTAAGAAATTGCTAGTCTCTCATGCTTCACTTATATTATTTTGAGAGTCTTTTAGAACAGCATGGTACTTGCTATGGTTACAAATTTGGTCCTAGAATGATGAGCATCCAAGTTGGGTATAATAAAAACTATCATAGGAAGTGAATTGGATGCTATGATCAATTTGATGCTTGATGATTGTTTTGAGATATAAAGGTAGTAGTGTTAGGGTCATGCTAGTGGGTAATTATGAAATTGAGAAATACTTTTGTTGAAGTTGGCAAGTCGCGTAGCATGCACGTATGGTAAAAGTTGTGTGACAAATTTATTGCATGAGGTGCTCTTTTGATTGTCTTCCTTATGAGTGGTAGTCAGGGACGAGCGATGGTCTTTTCCTACCAATCTATACCACTTGGGGCATGCGTAGTAGTACTTTGCTTCGAGGGCTAAGTAGACTTTTGCAATAGGTATATGAGTTCTTTATGACTAATGTGAGTATATGGATATACGCACACTCACCCTTCCACTTTGCTAGCCTCTATTATTACCGTGCAAATTTTGCCGGTATCATGAACCCTTTATTTACCTTCCTCAAAACAGCCACCATACCTACCTATTATGGCATTTCTATAGCCATTCCGAGATATATTGCCGTGCAACTTTCCACCGTTCCGTTTATTATGACACGCTTCATTATTGTCATATTGCTCTTTGCATGATCATGTAGTTGACAACGTATTTGTGGCAAGGCCACCTTCATAATTTTCATACATGTCGCTCTTGATTCATTGCATATCTCGGTACACTGCCGGAGGCATTCATATAGATTCATATCTTGTTCTAGCTTTGAGTTGTAATTCTTGAGTTGTAAATCCATAAAAGTGTGATGATATTCATTATTAGAGCATTGTCTCGGTGAGGAAAGGATGATGAATACTATGATTCCCCCACAAGTCGGGATGAGACTTCGGACTTTACAAAAAGAAAAAAAGAGAAAAAAAATAAAAAGGCCAAAAAGAAAAGAAAAAAAGAAAGGCCAAAGAAAAAAAAGAAAAGGAAAAAAGGAAAAAATAAAATAAAATGAGAGAAAAAGAGAGAAGGGACAATGCTACTATCTCTTTTCCACACTTGTGCTTCAAAGTAGCACCATGATCTTCGTGATAGAGAGTCTCCTATGTTATCACTTTCATATACTAAGTGGGAATTTTTCATTATAGAACTTGGCTTGTATATTCCAATGATGGGCTTCCAAAAAATGCCCTAGGTCTTCGTGAGCAAGCGAGTTGGATGCACACCCACTTAGTTTCTTTTGTTGAGCTTTCATATAGCAATCCCTACTCACTCACATTGATACCTATTGATGGGCATCTCCATAGCCCGTTGATACGCCTAGTTTATGTGAGACTATCTTCTCCCTCCTTTTGTCCTCACAACCACCATCTTTTACCACCTTAGTGCTATGTTCATGGCTTACGCTCATGTATTGCGTAAGAGTTGAAAAAAGGTGAAGCGCGTTAAAAAGTATGAAACAATTGCTCGGCTCGTCATCGGGGTTGTGCATGATGGGAGTATTTTGTGTAATGAAAATGAAGCATGGCCTAACTATATGATTTTGTAGGGATAAGCTTTCTTTGGCTATGCTATTTTGATAGGACATGATTATTTGTTAGTATGCTTTGAATCATTATTATTTTTATGTTTTATAAGCTTTTATCTTGAATCATTTGGATCTGAACATTCATGCCACAATAAAGAAAATTACATTGAGAATTACGCTAGGTAGCATTCCACATCAAAAATTCTGTTTTTATCATTTACCTACTCGAGGACGAGCAGTAATTAAGCTTGGGGCTGCTTGATACGTCTCCAACGTATGTATAATTTTTTATTGTTCCATGCTATTATATTACCCATTTTAGATGTTTATGGGCTTTATTTTACACATTTATATCATTTTTGGGACTAACCTACTAACCGGAGGCCCAGCCCGTATTGCTGTTTTTTTGCCTATTTCAGTATTTCGAAGAAAAGGAATATCAAACGGAGTCCAAACGGAATGAAACCTCTGGGAGCGTGATTTTTGGAACGACCGTGATCCAGAGGACTTGGAGTGCAAGTCAAGAAGCAGCCGAGGCGGCCATGAGATAGGAGAGCGCGCCCACCCCCTCTGGGCGTGCCCCTATCTCGTGGGCTCCTCGGGCGGCCACCGACATACTTCTTCCTCCTATATAAGCCCACGTAACCCGAAAACATCCAGGGAGCCAACGAAACAAAATTTCCACCGCCGTAACCTACTGTATCCATGAGATCCCATCTTGGAGCCTTCGCCGACGCTCCGCCAGAGGGGGAATCGACCATGGAGGGCTTCTACATCAACACCATAGCCCCTCCGATGAGCTGTGAGTAGTTTACCATAGACCTTCGGGTCCATAGTTATTAGCTAGATGGCTTCTTCTCTCTTTTTGGATCTCAATACAATGTTCTCCCCCTCTCTTGTGGAGATCTATTCGATGTAAACTCTTTTGCGGTGTGTTTGTCGAGATCCGATGAATTGTGGGTTTATGATCAAGTTTATCTATGAGAAATAATTGAATCTCCTCTGAATTCTTTTATGTATGATTGAGTTATCTTTGCAAGTCTCTTCGAATTATCAGTTTGGTTTGGCCTACTAGATTGATCTTTCTTGCAATGGGAGAAGTGCTTAGCTTTGGGTTCAATCTTGCGGTGTCCTTACCCAGTGACAGAAAGGGTTGCAAGGCACGTATTGTATTGTTGCCAGCGAGGATAAAAAGATGGGGTTTATATCATATTGCATGAGTTTATCCCTCTACATCATGTCATCTTGCTTAATGCGTTACTCTGTTCTTTATGAACTTAATACTCTAGATGCAGGCAGGAGTCGGTCGATGTGTGGAGTAATAGTAGTAGATGCAGGCAGGAGTTGGTCTACTTGTTGCGGACGTGATGCCTATATACATGATCATGCCTAGATAATCTCATAATTATTCGCTTTTCTATCAATTGCTCACAGTAATTTGTTCACCCACCGTAATACTTATGCTATCTTGAGAGAAGCCTCTAGTGAAACCTATGGCCCCCGGGTCTATCGTTTATCATATAAGCTTTAAATCTACTTTTATTTGCATCTTTAATTTTTGCATCTATATTATAAAATACCAAAAATATATTTATCTTATCATACTATCTGTATCACATCTCACTTTTGCAAGTGGTCGTGAAGGGATTGACAACCCCTTTATTGCGTTGGTTGCGAGTTCTTTGTTTGTTTGTGTAGGTGCGTGGGACTTTTGAGGAGGCTCCTACTGGATTGATACCTTGGTTCTCAAAAACTGATGGAAATACTTACGCTACTATTACTGCATCACCCTTTCCTCTTCAAGGAAAACCAACACAAGCTCAAGACATAGCACATGGCCTTCTTCTTCCTCCATCGACGCCGCGCTTGGACAGAAGACCCGGCCGGCCCCGACGGAGACGAATGGTGCTTCCGGCCACCCCTTCAGCCGTGCAGCCTACCGGCGTGCTCGGGAGGCCGAGGCGCACCTAATGCCGCATAGCACGCCCGCCGACGAGCTCGGAAACGAGCGGGGCATCCACCAAGGTGGACGACCGCGACGGCTGGAGATGGATACGAGCGCAGGGACTTCCTGGAGTTGATATCGGGGCATGGGGAGAGGCACCGGAGTTGAGGAGCTTTACTGGTGGAGGATGGAGAGTAGGAGGGGCACTGCCATGCTCGAATTTCAGCATAGCAATGGCCATGGCGGATGGAGGAGGTCAGAGAGTGGCTCTGGAGAGGGTGAGTAGCTTGGGGAGGTCTAGAGGAGTGCGGGCAGGCTGCTGGATGCTCGGGAGAGGCTCGGGGTTGGCTACTTATAGTCGGGTCGATGCAGTGCTCGGGTGCGGCCGCGGTGACATGTGTGCCGTCGCACTGGCACGAGCACAGGCACGGGGAGGGAGAGGAGACTTGTCCAGGAGCTTCACGGGGATGCGGGAGGCCTCGAGCGAGCTTGGGAAGACTCAGGAGAGCTCCGGGCACCGGACAAGGAGGAGCAGGAGAGGTAAGTGGCACGGGCGAGCTCGAAAACAACACAACCATGGCGAGTCCGGACGGGGCAGCTACGCAGGGGAGGTCAGGGAGCAGGGCAAGAAGCCAAGGTCATGGGGAGGAAGAGGATGAGGCGCGAACAGAGCCGAATAGCAACAATTCGCCCATGGACGCGATCTGTTCACAATGGGGACGGGTCGCCGGGGACGAAAATAGAGGGGGCAAGAGCTCCAGAGGGACGGCGACGGCTCGGGGAAGCTGCTAGACAAGGCTAGGTGATGAGGGGACAAGTGCACAACAAGGGAGAAGAAGACAGAGGCGCCGGAGCGCGCAGATGACATGCCAAAACGGTGGTCACCGCATGCACTGGTGCACACAGTGCACGGTGGTCGGCCAATTCATGTCTGGGGGACAAAGGAAGCAGAGGAGAACGCCAAGGGGGAAGAAACCAAGCATAGTACTCACTCATGTGGTCATAGATAGCAAGAATACAAAGAAACAACAAGGTGTTTGTTGCTTGCTGTGGTCATGGGCTGGGAGATTAATACTTAGCTTTGACTTGGTTTGATCACTCACTAGGGTGACACAGGGGAGGGGTTTAGCTAGTAGTTGCTGTGTAAGTGCATATTTGGTCCAGAAAAGGAAATTGGATGGTGCACTCACATAGAGAAGCAACTTGAGCTCAAGTTGGGCAAGGCAGAGTTATTTGGTCATATGAAGATGGTGCAAAAAGTTTCATACCAATTGGATAAACCAAAATGGTACTTGCTTCACAAGCATGTCCACTGACCAGAAACTTGCAAAAATTCTAGAGGAAAGATGGCTAGATGAAATATGCCCAAATTGGGTGGAGATAGGTTATATAGGTAATAGAAGGCCTAGAAAAATTTGCAGCCATAATGGAGTAAGATAAAATATACTTGCTTCACAAACTGAAATTTTTGATAGAATACAAGAATTGAAGATGAGCTCACATGGATGCATGACATGAGCTCAACTTTGGTGGAGGGCTATGATATGATGATATGAAGGGCCATGCAAAATTGTAACTCATTTGGATATGCCTAGCTTATACCTCCTTCACAAAGTTTCTTTTTGGATAGAAACTTTGGAAATCATTAATAAATAATTACTAGGCAAATGAGGTTGCATTTTGGCATATGGCAATGATATGGACAGTAAAATATGTCCAAGAAGTTGGGAGCCAATTGGGAAAAGATAAATAGCACTTGCTTCACAAAGTGCCATTTAGGGCATAATAGGAAATGATTTATTTGAGGGTTATTTTTGAACATGGCAATGAAAAGTTTTGCCACATTTGATGAAGATGTGACCCAAACAATTTATGAGAATTATTTGGGAATCTGAGGAGTGAGGGAAATATAGGTTGCTTCACAACCCAGGGCTAAAAGGATAATTCCTTTAATAGAAAAGGAATATTCCCAACAGAAAGTATATTGGGATTTGGGCTAGGATGAAAATGACAGGGTCTTGGGATAGATTTGGGTATGACAAGCCACTTTGGAAGGAAAGAAGAGGCCATCTTTAATTTCCAGACCACAAAGCCACGGAAAAAGAAATCTCAGGCAAAAACCTCAGAAAGACAAAAGAAAAAGAAAGGGCCAAAACCAGGCTGTGACACACTGGGAAAGGACACCACAAGATTGAACCCAAAGTTAAGCACTTATCCTATTGGAAGAAAAACCAACCTAGTTTGACAAACTAAACCGATAGTTCGAAGAGAATTACAAAGATATCAAATCATGCATATAAGAATCCAGAGAAGATTCAAATAATATCCATAGATAAGCTGATCATAAATCCACAATCCATCGGATCTCGACAAACACACCACAAAAGAAGATTACATCTGATAGATCTACAAGAACATCAAGGAGAACATGGTATTGAGAATCAAAGAGAGAGAAGAAGCCATCTAGCTACTAGCTATGGACCCATAGGTCTGTGGTAAATTACTCACGCTTAATTGGAAGGGCAATAGAGTTGATGTAGAAGCCCTTCGTCATCGAATCCCCCTCCGGCAGTGTTGGGGATATAGTTTCGAGGTGTGACCCGTCCAGGGAGGGCTGGGTTATACCATTGACGGTTTAAATAAGAAGATCCAAGGAGGCCCAAGGAGGATTTTAAAGATAGCAGCTTATGGAGGCAGGCCTGGTGAAGGCCCAAGACCTGGGCTTACAAATCGCCCTATGATAACTTGCCCTATAAGGCATGACTATTAGAAACCGAGCCGGTTACATTGTGTGAGCCGGCCGGGACTCTGTAAGCCTCTGGGTCTCGACCTATGTATATGAAGGTGAGACCCGGCGGCGCATTAACTCAAGAAACAGGTAGCCGAGAACTAGGTCAACCGTATTCACTCCCTTGTAATCAAAACTCAAGCAATACAACTAGAAGCGGGACGTAGGCTTTTACCGCATTGAGAGGGGCGAACCTGGGTAAAATCGTTGTGTCCTTTGTCCCATTCAACCCCTTCAAGCTAACCTAGTTGCGATGGCTCCACACCTAAGTCCTTTCACTAGGGCATCTGCCGCGACAAACCCACAACAGTTGGCGCCCAACATGGGGCCAGAGCACGGTGGTTTCGAGTTCTTGAAGGGCAGCTTCTCAGGGATCAAGGGATATGCCGTGGGCCGGATGACTAAGAGTCGCTGCGGCAAGGTCTACATCAGCGATGTTGGCTGGGGTCCCAAGGCCGATTCTATCGAGTACGGGTACCGGGTCCCCTTCGGCGGAATTCACATCTTCATCGGCAAAATTGGCGAGTCGGAGCCTGAGTCGGACGCCAGCACCAACATCATTGAGATGGTTCGACGTGCGCGACCCGCCAAGGTCCGACCCGCCCGAAAGTGTGTTTTTGTCGGCTTTATTCATGGGGTGGATCTTGAGGAACGTTCCATGTACGGTACCGAGACAACCATCTATTCAGGTGATGAATCCTCAACCGGCGAGACCGAGTCGTTCTATCGACTAGAAGATGGCGGGCTCGGGGGCTATTCCGATGGCGATAGTATTCCGGAGTCCTACAAGCCACCGAGCAGGGCTGCTGTTTTCATGGCTGGTATGCAACCAGTAATACAGTCCTCAACTACGGCGGCTATGACGTCCGGATTAGCTGCTGCTGCAGTGGCTGGAGCGAGAGGCACCGCGCGTCCGCCGACTCAAACCCTGTCCGAACTCTTGGACGCTTTGGTGACTCTATTAGCTGCAAAGGTGACTCCGGAGAATCAAGCATAGCACAATGTGGAGGTTGCAAAGCTACGGGATGAAGTGGCAAGGGCCAAAGATGAACTTAAAGCAGAAAACATCAGGATGGCAACAGAGCGAGCTGCGCGGGAGGCTGAGTCACAGCGGATATAGGCAGAAGCTTTCCGGCTCATTCTGGATCAGAATGCGTCCAATTCTGTTCTCCGGAGAAGGCACCAGAGCCGCTTGCCTCCACACTTTGAAGGGCGAAATATTTTTACCACACCTGAAGTAGGAACGAGTAACCCGCCCGGCATGACCCAGGCTACTGAGGCGCCTGTGACTGGCGCGGCGACTCAACCCCTGGTACTAGACTCGCCTCGCATAGATCAGGCCTCGCCTCAGTGGATCAGGCCTCACATAGAATAGTTTCAGATTCAAGGCCATAAAAGGATCAAATTCAACTAAAGTAATAATCTCAGGATCAACAGAGAATTCATAATCCTTATCAGTAACACAGATAGGTGAAGTAGCAAAAGCAGGGTCAGGTTTCATTCTAGCATTAAGAGACTGCTCCTTCCATTTAGCTAATAACTTTTTAAGATCATATCTATCTTTACAAGCAAAGATAGCTCTAGCAGCTTCCTCTTCCATAACATAACCCTTAGGAACAACAGGCAATTCATAATCATTGGGAGAACTTTCATCATCACTATCATCAATAATAGCATATTCAATAATTTCATTCTCTCTAGCCCTAGCAAGTTGTTCATCAAGAAATTCACCTAATGGCAAAGTAGTATCATGCAGAGAAGTAGTTTCATCATAAGTATCATGCATAGCAGAAGTGACATCATCAATAATATGCGACATATCAGAATTCATAGCAGTAGCAGGTTTAGGTGTCGCAAGCTTACTAATAACAGAAGGAGAATCTAGTGCAGAGCTAGATGGCAGTTCCTTACCTCCCCTCGTAGTTGAGGGCAAAATCTTGGTTCTTTCGTCTTTCAAGTTCCTCATAGTGATCAACAGATATAAATCCCAAGTGACTCAGAGAATAGAGCTATGCTCCCCGGCAACGGCGCCCGAAATTAGTCTTCATAACCCACAAGTGTAGGGGATCGCAACAACTTTCGAGGGTAAAGTATTCAACCAAATTTATTGATTCGACACAAGGGGAGCCAAAGAATATTCTTAAGTATTAGCAGTTGAGTTGTCAATTCAACCACACCTGGATAACTTAGTACCTGCAGCAAAGTATTTAGTAGCAAAGTAGTATGATAATAAAGGTAACGGTAGCAAAAGTAATATTTTTGGGTTTTGTAGTGATTGTAACTATAGCAATGGAAAAGTAAATAAGCGAAGAACAATATGTGAAAAGCTCGTAGGCATTGGATCAGTGATGGATAATTATGTCGGATGTGATTCCTCATGTAATAGCTATAACATAGGGTGACACAGAACTAGCTCTAGTTCAACAATGTAATGTAGGCATGTATTCCGTAAATAGTCATGCATGCTTATGGAAAAGAACTTGCATGACACCTTTTGTCCTGCCCTCCCGTGGCAGCGGGGTCCTAGCAGGAACTAAGGGATATTAAGGCCTCCTTTTAATAGAGAACCGGAACAAAGCATTAGCACATAGTGAATACATGAACTCCTCAAACTATGGTCATCACCGAGAAGTATCCCGATTATTGTCACTGCGGGGTTATCGGATCATAACACATAATAGGTGACTATAGACTTGCAAGATAGGATCAAGAACACACATATATTCATGAAAACATAATAGGTTCAGATCTGAAATCATGGCACTCGGGCCCTAGTGACAAGCATTAAGCATAGCAAAGTCATAGCAACATCAATCTCAGAACATAGTGGATACTAGGGATCAAACCCTAACAAAACTAACTTGATTACATGGTAAATCTCATCCAACCCATCACCGTCCAGCAAGCCTACGATAGAATTACTCACGCATGGCGATGAGCATCATGAAATTGGTGATGGAGGATGGTTGATGATGACGACGACGACGAATCCCCCTCTCCGGATCCCCGAACGGACTCCAGATCAGCCCCCCCAAGAGAGATTAGGGCTTGGCAGCGGCTCCGTATCGTAAAACGCGATGAAACTTTCTCTTTGATTTTTTTCTCCGCGAGACGGAATATATGGAGTTGGAGTTGAGGTCGGCGGAGCCTTAGGGGGCCCACGAGACAGGGGGCGCGCCCAGGGGGTGGGTGCGCCCCCACCCTCGTGGATAGGGTGTGGGACCCTAGTCTTGATTCTTTCGCCAGTATTTTTTATATTTTCAAAAAGTGCCTCCGTGGATTTTCAGGACATTCCGAGAACTTTTGTTTTCTAGACATAAAACAACATCATGGCAGTTCTGCTGAAAACAACGTCAGTCCGGGTTAGTTTCATTCAAATCATGCAAGTTAGAGTCCAAAACAAGGGCAAAAGTGTTTGGAAAAGTAGATACGTTGGAGACGTATCAACTCCCCCAAGCTTAAACCTTTGCTTGTCCTCAAGCAATTCAGTTGATAAACTGAAAGTGATAAAGAAAAACTTTTACAAACTCTGTTTGCTCTTGTTGTTGTAAACATGCAAAGCCAGCATTCAGGTTTCAGCAAATATTATGAACTAACCATACTCACAATAACACTTAGGTCTCACAATTACTCATATCAATAGCATAATCAGCTAGCGAGCCATAATAATAAAACTCGGATGACAACACTTCCTCAAAACAATCATAACATGATATAACAAAATGGTATCTCGCTAGCCCTTTCTGAGACCGCAAAACATAAATGCAGAGCACCTTTAAAGATCAAGGACTGACTAAACATTGTAATTCATGGTAAAAGAGATCCAGTCAAGTCATACCCAATATAAACCAATAGTAATGAATGCAAATGACAGTGTGCTCTCCAGCGGGTGCTTTTTAATAAGAGGGTGATGACTCAACATAAAAGTAAATAGATAGGCCCATCGCAGAGGGAAGCAGGGATTTGTAGAGGTGCCAGAGCTCAATTTTAAAATAGAGATTGAATAACATTTTGAGCGGCATACTTTCACTGTCAACGCAACAACTATGAGATGGCTATATCTTCCATACTACATGCATTATAGGCAGTTCCCAAACAAAATGGTAAAAGTTTATACTCCCCCAACCACCAACAAGCATCAATCCATGGCTTGCTCGAAACAACGAGTGCCTCCAACTAACAACAGCCCTGGGGGAGTTTTGTTTAATTATATTGATTTTCTTTGATCTTTTTGGATCATGGGACTGGGCATCCCGGTTACCGGCCCTTTCTCGTGAATGAGGAGCGGAGTCCACTCCTCTTGAGAATAACCCACCTAGCATGGAAGATATAGGCAGCCCTAGTTGAAACATGAGCTGCTCGAGCATACAAAATAGAATTTCATTTGAAGGTTTGGAGTTTGGCACATACAAATTTACTTGGAACGGCAGGTAGATACCGCATATAGGTAGGTATGGTGGACTCATATGGAACAACTTTAGGGTTTAAGGAGTTTGGATGCACAAGCAGTATTCCCGCTTAGTACAGGTGAAGGCTAGCAAAAGACTGGGAAGCGACCAACTGCGAGAGCGACAACAGTCATAAACATGCATTAAAATTAATTCACACCGAGTACAAGCATGAGTAGGATATAATCTACCATGAACATAAATATCATGAAGGCTATGTTGATTTGTTTCAACTACATGCGTGAACATGTGCCAAGTCGAGTCACTCAATTCATTCAAAGGAGGATACCATCCCATCATACCACATCATAATCATTCTAATAGCATGTTGGCACGCAAGGTAAACCATTATAACTCATAGCTAATCAAGCATGGCACAAGCAACTATAATCTCTAAATGTCATTGCAAATATGTTTACTTCATAATAAGCTGAATCAGGAACGATGAACTCATCATATTTACAAAAACAAGAGAGGTCGAGTTCATACCAGCTTTTCTCATCTCAATAAGTCCATCATATATCGTCATTATTGCCTTTCACTTGCACGACTGAACGATGTGTATAATAATAATAGTGCACGTGCATTGGACTAAGCCGGAATCTGCAAGCATTCAACTCAAGAGAGAAGACAAAGTAGTATGGGCTCTAAGTTAAATAAACAATCATGCATATGAGAGCCACTAAACATTTTCAATATGGTCTTCTACTCTCGACCCCCAAAGAAAAGAAAAGAAAATAAAACTATTTACATGGGAAAGCTCCCAACAAGTAAGAAGAATAACGAGAACTCTTTTTGGGTTTTCACTTTAATTTCTACTACAAGCATGGAAATTAAACTAGCTAATTTTTCGGTTTTTATTAAGGTTTATCAAACACACAAGAAGAAAGCGAGAAAAAGAAAATTAAACTAGCATGGATAATACAATGAAAGAGTATGAGCACCGACGACTAGAATTGTGTGTGAATATGAATGTAAAGTCGGTGAGAAATATGTACTCCCCCAATCTTAGGCTTTTGGCATAAGTTGGTCTAATGCCAAGGACCGCTGCTACTCCCCCCGGTGTACTGAGAGGTGTAATCAGGATACCACTGGCTGGCCATCTCCGGGTCCCACTGGTAAGATGATGCACGATAAGGGTCCAGTGCGGGTTCAGGCTCAGGCTCAGGTTCTGGAGTGGATGCTTGGCCTCGATGAGTGTACACCGCTTCTGGCGTGACAAGAAAATTATCTGCAATCAAATCAAACAACAGAGGTGCAGGCAAAATAATAGTCTCATTGTGTTTCTTATTAAATCTAAGGTTATACAAGAGCATCTTTTCTTTGTTGTCAACAATAAACTTGTGTGCTACCTTGCTCTTGTAATCTAAAATGTAAGGAGGCAATTTTGTCTCCTCTTTCTCATGGTGCCTAATAGGTATCTCAAAATGCCTAGCAAGGCGTGAAGCATAGATACCTCCAAAGATGGGGCCTTTTGTATGATTCAGGCTTGGCCGTTTAGCAATAACGGCACCCATACTAAAACTATTATCTCCAAACAAGGCATGGTGAAGAATGATAATATCAGGAACATTGAAGTTTCCACTATTTCCACGACCAATCAAGCATCTACTAGAAAATATGGCAAAATAGCATAAAACAGGAAAGTGTATGCTAGAGATTTTCGCATCGGAACCCTTCTTCGGTTCCTCTACAGTGATAGTGTTAACAAAGCCATCCACATATTTACAATGGGGTTCTCTAATTTTCCCTCAAAGGGTATCCTACATACCGCGCAAAAATTACGTAAAGACATTTCCCTGAATTCATCATATAAATGAAATGATACTGTAGGCGGTGACTTCTTAGGATAATAATAAAAGTTTTGCACGAAAGTATTGGTGAGTAAGAGATACTTATCGATCCGGTCGTGGAGGAAATCAGTGAGGCTTGTATTCTCGATCAAAGAATAAAAATCTTCATGAATTCCAGCTTCTTTCAAGAAATTATCGCATGGCCATTCACACGGCCGTACTTCCGCTATGCGAGGAAGATTATGCTTGGCTTTTTCCTTCTCTTTAGCTTGTTTTTTCTGGGAGCCTTGGCTAGAAGAGCCCCTCAAAAGTCTCCTTAACATTTTCTGAAAATTTCTGAAAATTTAGTAACTTCAAAATAAAAGTGAATAAAACTAAACAAGATTGGTAGCAACTACTCCTACAAGTGCCTAGAGCTTATATCATGCATTAGAATTACTTGGGACCTCATAAATTTAACATGCAATCTCAAGAACATGGTCACCTATGCAGCAAAAATTTGCAATGAATAAAGCACTAGAACAAAAACTAATTGGACCAATGGAGGAGCCACATACCAAGCAACAATCTCCCAAAGCAGTTTTGTGAATGGAGCTTTGAGCAAGGAGATCAAAAATCACAACAAAATGAGCTAGAACTCGTGCTTGAGCTGGATGGGGATTTTTTTGGGAAGAAGATGGAGTGTGTGGGTGCTGGCATAAGTGGAGGGGGCCACCAGGGGCCCATGAGACAGGGGGGCATGCCCAGGGTAGGTGGGCGCGCCCTCCACTCTTGTGGCCTGGTGCTTGCCCCTCCTGTAGTGATTTCAGTGCCTAAAATCCTCAAATATTCCATAAAAAATCATACTAAATTTGCAGGGCATTTGGAGCACTTTTATTTTCGGGATATTTTTTATTGCACGGAAAATTCAGAAAACAGACAGATAATACTATTTTTGCTTTATTTATTCTAAATTACAGAAAGTAAAAAGAGGGTGCAGTAGGTTGTGCCTTCTAGTTTCATCCACCTAATGATCATCAAAATGAATCCACTAACAAGGTTGATCAAGTCTTGTTAACAAACTCATTCCGAATAACACAGAACCGGAGAAATTTCGAATAACACTAAGTTACCTCAACAGGGATATGAACATCCCCAACAATAAGAATATCATACTTTTTCTTGACAGTAGGGAGAGGAAATTCAAAACCTCCAATAATGATAGTTGGAACTTTTCCAATAGAATTGATGCTATGAACTTGAGATTGTTTCCTCGGAAAGTGTACCGTATGCTCATTACCATTAACATGAAAGGTGACATTGCCTTTGTTGCAATCAATAACAGCCCCTGCAGTATTCAAAAAGGGTCTACCAAGGATAATCGACATACTATCGTCCTCGGGAATATCAAGAATAACAAAGTCCGTTAAGATAGTGACATTTGCAACCACAACAGGCACATCCTCACAAATACCGACAGGTATAGCAGTTGATTTATCAGCCATTTGCAAAGATATTTCAGCAGGTGTCAACTTATTCAGTTCAAGTCTACGATATAAAGAGAGAGGCATAACACAATTTCTTTTAATGGAGCATGGTATAGTTGGTACCCCCGGATCTCCAAGTTTCTTTGGTATTCCACCCTTAAAAGTGTAATTAGCAAGCATGGTGGAAATTTCAGCTTCCGGTATCTTTCTTTTATTTGTAATGATATCCTTCATATACTTAGCATAAGGATTTACTTTAAGCATATCAGTTAAGCGCATACGTAAGAAGATAGGTCTAATCATTTCAGCAAAGCGCTCAAAATCCTCATCATCCTTTGTCTTGGATGGTTTAGGAGGAAAGGGCATGGGTTTCTGAACCCATGGTTCTCTTTCTCTACCGTGCTTCCTAGCAACAAAATCTCTCTTATCATAACGTTGATTCTTTGATTGTGGGTTATCAAGATCAACAGCAGGTTCAATCTCTACATCATTATTTTTGCTAGGTTGAGCATCAACATGAACATTATCATTAACATTATCACTAGGTTCATGTTCATCACCTGATTGTGTTTCAGCATCAGAGATAGAAATATCATTGGGATTCTCAGGTGTGTCTACAGCAGGTTCACTAGAAGCATGCAAAGTCCTATCATTTTTCTTTTTCTTCTTTTTAGAAGAACTAGGTGCCTCTAAATTATTTCTCTGAGAATCTTGCTCGATTCTCTTAGGGTGGCCTTCAGGATACAAAGGTTCCTGAGTCATTCTACCAGTTCTAGTAGCCACTCTAACAGCAAAGTCATTTTTATTATTTAACTCATCAAGAAAATCATTTTGAGCTTTAAGTACTTGCTCAGCTTGAGTAGCAACCATAGAAGCATATTTGCTAACGAGTTTAAGTTCAGCTTTAACTCTAGACATATAGTCGCTCACGCGTCCTATCTCGAAAGCATTATTCTTTAACTCTCTACCAACATAAGCATTAAAACTTTCTTGTCTAGCCATAAAGTCATCAAATTCATCTAAGCATGGGCTATGAAATTTAGTAGACGGAATTTCAACTTTATCATATCGATAGAGAGAATTTACCTTTACTACCTGTGTCGGGTTATCAAGACAATTTGGTTCTTCGATAGGCGGTATATTAAGACCATGTATTTCTTCAATAGGTGGTAAATTATTAACATCTTCAGCTTTTATACCCTTTTCTTTCATTGATTTCTTTGCCTCTTGCATATCTTCAGGACTGAGAAATAAAACACCTCTCTTCTTCGAAGTGGGTTTAGGAATAGGCTCAGGAGTTGGTTCAACTGGTTCAGGAATTGGCTCAGGAAGAGTCCAATTATTTTCATTAGTCAACATATTATTCAATAGTAATTCAGCTTCGTCGACTATTCTTTCCCTGAAAATACAACCAGCACAACTATCCAAGTAGTCCTTGGAAGCATCGATTAGTCCATTATAAAGGATATCAAGTATTTCATTTTTCTTGAGAGGATGATCAGGCAAAGCATTAAGTAATCAGAGAAGCCTCCCCCAAGCTTGTGGGATACTCTCTTCTTTGATTTGCACAAAATTATATATTTCCCGCAAGGCACCTTGTTTCTTATGAGCAGGGAAATATTTAGCAGAGAAGTAATAAATCATATCCTGGGGACTACGCACACAACTAGGAGCAAGAGAATTAAACCAAGTCTTAGCATCACCCTTTAGTAAGAACAGAAATATCTTAAGGATATAATAATAGCGAGACTTCTCATCATTAGTAAGCAGGGTGGCTATATCATTCAACTTGGTAAGATGTGCCACAATAGTTTCAGATTCAAGGCCATAAAAAGGATCAGATTCAACTAAAGTAATAATCTCAGGATCAACAGAGAATTCATAATCCTTATCAGTAACAAAGATAGGTGAAGTAGCAAAAGCAGGGTCAGGTTTCATTCTAGCATTAAGAGACTGCTGCTTCCATTTAGCTAATAACTTTTTAAGATCATATCTATCTTTACAAGCAAAGATAGCTCTAGCAGCTTCCTCTTCCATAACATAACCCTCAGGAACAACAGGCAATTCATAATCATTGGGAGAACTTTCATCATCACTATCATCAATAATAGCATCTTCAATAATTTCATTCTCTCTAGCCCTAGCAAGTTGTTCATTAAGAAATTCACCTAATGGCAAAGTAGTATCACGCACAGAAGTAGTTTCATCATAAGTATCATGCATAGCAGAAGTGGCATCATCAATAATATGCGACATATCAGAATGCATAACAGTAGCAGGTTTAGGTGTCGCAAACTTACTAATAACAGAAGGAGAATCTAGTGCAGAGCTAGATGGCAGTTCCTTACGTCCCCTCGTAGTTGAGGGCAAAATCTTAGTTATTTCGTCTTTCAAGTTCCTCATAGTGATCAACAGATATAAATCCCAAGTGACTCAGAGAATAGAGCTATGCTCCCCGGCAACGGTGCCAGAAATTAGTCTTGATAACCCACAAGTGTAGGGGATCGCAACAGCTTTCGAGGGTAAAGTATTCAACCCAAATTTATTGATTCGACACAAGGAGAGCCAAAGAATATTCTTAAGTATTAGCAGTTGAGTTGTCAATTCAACCACACCTCGGTAACTTAGTATCTGCAGCAAAGTATTTAGTAGCAAAGTAGTATGATAATAAAAGTAACGGTAGCAAAAGTAATATTTTTGGGTTTTGTAGTGATTGTAACAATAGCAACGGAAAAGTAAATAAGCGAAGAACAATATGTGAAAAGCTCGTAGGCACTGGATCAGTGATGGATAATTATGTCGGATGTGATTCCTCATGTAATAGCTATAACATAGGGTGACACAGAACTAGCTCCAGTTCATCAATGTATTGTAGGCATGTATTCCGTAAATAGTCATACGTGCTTATGGAAAAGAACTTGCATATCATCTTTTGTCCTGCCCTCCCATGGCAGCGGGGTCCTAGCGGAAACTAAGGGATATTAAGGCCTCCTTTTAATAGAGAACCGAAACAAAGCATTAGCACATAGTGAATACATGAACTCCTCAAACTATGGTCATCACCGAGAAGTATCCCAATTATTGTCACTTCGGGGTTGTCGGATCATAACACATAATAGGTGACTATAGACTTGCAAGATAGGATCAAGAACATACATATATTCATGAAAACATAATAGGTTCAGATCTGAAATCATGTCACTCGGGCTCTATTGACAAGCATTAAGCATAGCAAAGTCATAGCAACATCAATCTTAGAACATAGTGGATACTAGGGATCAAACCCTAACAAAACTAACTTGATTACATGGTAAATCTCATCCAACCCATCACCGTCCAGCAAGCCTACGATGGAATTACTCACGCACGGCAGTGAGCATCATGAAATTGGTGATGGAGGATGGTTGATGATGACGACGACGATGAATCCCCCCTCTCCGGAGCCCCGAACGGACTCCAGATCAGCCCCCCGAGAGATTAGGGCTTGGCGGCGGCTCCGTATCGTAAAACGCGATGAAACTTTCTCTCTGATTTTTTTCTCCGCGAGACAGAATATATGGAGTTGGAGTTGAGGTCGGTGGAGCCTCAGGGGGCCCACGAGACAGGGGGGTGCGCCCAGGGGGGTGGGCACACCCCCCACCCTCGTGGACAGGGTGTGGGCCCCCTGGTCTTGATTCTTTCGCCAGTATTTTTTATATTTTCAAAAAGTGCCTCCGTGGATTTTTAGGACATTCCGAGAACTTTTGTTTTCTACACATAAAACAACATCATGGCAGTTCTGCAGAACAGCGTCAGTCCGGGTTAGTTTCATTCAAATCATGCAAGTTAGAGTCCAAAACAAGGGCAAAAGTGTTTGGAAAAGTAGATACGTTGGAGATGTATCACCTACATCTAGAGTATTAAGTTCATAGGAACAGAGTAACACCTTAAGCAAGATGACATGATGTAGAGGGATAGATCCAATCAATATGGTAAAAAATCCATCTTTTTATCCTTAGTAGCAACAATACAATACGTGCCTCGCTACCCCTGCTGTTACTGGGTGAGGACACCGCAAGATTGAACCCATCACAAAGCACCTCTCCCATTGCAAAAAAACCAATCTAGTAGGCCAAACGAAATCGATATGTCGGTGAGAAATACAAAGCTATGTCAATCATGCATAAAAGAGTTCAAAGAAGACTCAAATAATATTCATAGATAATCCAATCATAAATCCACAATTCATCGAATCTCAACAAACGCACCGCAAAAGAAGATTACATCGAATAGATCTCCAAGAACATCGAGGAGAACATTGAATTGAAGATCAAAGAGAGAGAAGAATCCATCTAGCTACTAGCTATGGACCCGTAGTTTTGGGGAATGTAGTAATTTCAAAAAAATTCCTACGCACACGCAAGATCATGGTGATGTATAGCAACGAGAAGGGAAGTGTATCTTCATACCCTTGAAGATCGCTAAGTGGAAGCGTTTATCAACGCGGTTGATGTAGTTGTACGTCTTCACGATCTGACCGATCCAAGCACCGAACGCACGGCACCTCCGAGTTCTGCACACATTCAGCTCGATAACGTCCTCGCCTTCTCGATCCAGCAAGACGGGCGAAGTAGTAGATGAATTCCGGCAGCACGACGGCGTGGTGATGGTGTTGGTGAAGAACAATCTCCGCAGGGCTTCGCCTAAGCACTACGAAAACTATGATGGAGGATAAACTAGAGGGGACGCGGTTGCCGGCACACAGCTTGGTGTTTCTTGATGTGTCTTTGGTGCTAGCCCTGCCCCTCTATTTATATGTTGAGCCTTGGGGTCGAAACTTGGAGTAAAAGCCTCCACAAAGTCGGTTTCACCCGAAAGGCAAGAGTCCTTCTCGGACTCCAGGGCCACGCCAGGGTTCCCGGCATCTGGACCCAGACGCTAGGGACCCTGGCGTCTGGCCCCTGGACTCCGCAAAAATTCCTTTTGCGCTTTCCAAAAACCTTGTGGGCTTTCCCCTTTGGCCCAAATAACGTGTTCTCGTACCCAAACATTTCGGGAAACATCCGGAACCCCTTCCGGTGAATTCCGGAACCCTTTCGGAGATCAAACACTATTATCCCATATATCAAACTTTATCTCCGGACCATTCCGGAGTTCCTCGTCATGTCCATGATCTCATCCGGGACTCCGAACAACATTCAGTTACCAACATGCATAACTCATATAATACTATATCGTCAACGAAACATTAAGCGTGCGGACCCTACGGGTTCGAGAACTATGTAGACATGACCGAGACACGTTTCCGGTCAATAACCAATAGCGGGACCTGGATGCCCATATTGGCTCCCACATATTCTACGGAGATCTTTATCGGTCAAACTGCATAACAACATATATTGTTCCCTTTGTCATCGGTATGTTACTTACCCGAGATTCGATCATCGGTATCCAATACCTAGTTCAATCTCGTTACCGGCAAGTCTCTTTACTCGTTACGTAATGCATCATTCCATAACTAACTCATTAGCTACATTGCTTGCAAGGCTTATAGTGATGTGCATTACCGAGAGGGCCCAGAGATACCTCTCCGACAATCGGAGTGACAAAACCTAATCTCGAAATACGCCAACCCAACATGTACCTTTGGAGACACCTGTAGTACTCCTTTATAATCACCCAGTTACGTTGTGACGTTTGTTAGCACCCAAAGTGTTCCTCCAGTAAACGGGAGTTGCATAATCTCATAGTTACAGGAACATGTATAAGTCATGAAGAAAGCAATAGCAATATACTAAACGATCAAGTGCTAGGCTAACGGAATGGGTCATGTCAATCACATCATTCTCCTAATGATGTGATCCCGTTAATCAAATGACAACACATGTCTATGGTTAGGAAACATAACCATCTTTGATTAATGAGCTAGTGAAGTAGAGGCATACTAGTGATGTTATGTTTGTCTATGTATTCACACATGTATCATGTTTCTGGTTAATACAATTCTAGCATGAATAATAAACATTTATCATGATATGAGGAAATAAATAATAACTTTATTATTGCCTCTAGGGCATATTTCCTTCAGTGTCCCACTTGCACTAGAGTCAATAATCTAGATTACACAGTAATGATTCTAACACCCATGGAGTCTTGGTGCTGATCATGTTTTGCTCGTGGAAGAGGCTTAGTCAACGGGTCTGCAACATTCAGATCCGTATGTATCTTGCAAATCTCTATGTCTCCCACCTGGACTTGTTCCCGGATGGAATTGAAGCGTCTCTTGATATGCTTGGTCCTCTTGTGAAATATGGATTCCTTTGCCAAGGAAATTGCACCAGTATTGTCACAGAAGATCTTCATTGGTCCCGATGCACTAGGTATGACACCTAGATCGGAAATGAACTCCTTCATCCAGACTCCTTCATGTGCTGCTTCCGAAGCAGCTATGTACTCCGCTTCACATGCAGATCCCGCCACGACGCTTTGTTTAGAACTGCACCAACTTATAGCTCCACCGTTTAATAAAAATACATATCCGGTTTGCGATTTAGAATCGTCCGGATCAGTGTCAAAGCTTGCATCGACATAACCATTTACGACTAGCTCTTTGTCACCTCCATATATGAGAAACATATCCTTAGTCCTTTTCAGGTATTTCAGGATGTTCTTGACCGTTGTCGAGTGATCCACTCCTGGATTACTTTGGTACCTTCCTGCCAAGCTTATTGCTAAGCATACGTTAGGTCTGGTACATAGCATTGCATACATGATAGAGCCTATGGCTGAAGCATAGGGAACATCTTTCATTTTCTCTCTATCTTCTGCTGTGGTCGGGCATTTAGTCTGACTCAACTTCACACCTTGTAGCACGGGCAAGAACCCTTTCTTTGCCTGATCCATTTTGAACTTTTTCAAAATTTTATCAAGGTATGTGCTTTGTGAAAGTCCTATTAAGCGTCTTGATCTATCTCTATAAATCTTGATGCCCAATATGTAAGCAGCTTCACCAAGGTCTTTCATTGAAAAACTTTTATTCAAGTATCCCTTTATGCTATCCAGAAATTCTATATCATTTCCAATTAATAATATGTCATCTACATATAATATCAAAATGCTACAGAGCTCCCACTCACTTTCTTGTAAATACAGGCTTCTCCAAAAGTCTGTATAAAACCATATGCTTTGATCACACTATCAAAGCGTTTATTCCAACCCCGAGATGCTTGCACCAGTCCATAAATGGATCGCTGGAGCTTGCACACTTTGTTAGCACCTTTTGGATCAACAAAACCTTCTGGCTGCATCATATACAACTCTTCTTCCAGAAATCCATTCAAGAATGCAGTTTTGACATCCATTTGCCAAATTTCATAATCATAAAATGCAGCAATAGCTAACATGATTCGGACAGACTTAAGCATCGCTACGGGTGAGAAAGTCTCATCATAGTCAACCCCTTGAACTTGTCGAAAACCTTTCGCAACAAGTCAAGCTTTATAGACAGTTACATTACCATCAGCGTCAGTCTTCTTCTTAAAGATCCATTTATTCTCAATGGCTTGTCGATCATCGGGCAAGTCAACCAAAGTCCATACTTTGTTCTCATACATGGATCCCATCTCAGATTTCATGGCCTCTAGCCATTTTGCGGAATCTGGGCTCATCATCGCTTCCTCATAGTTCGTAGGTTCATCATGGTCAAGTAACATGACTTCCAGAACAGGATTACCGTACCACTCTGGTGCGGATCTTACTCTGGTAGACCTACGAGGTTCAGTAGAAACTTGATCTGAAGTTTCATGCTCAATATCATTAGCTTCCTCACTAATTGGTGTAGTTGTCACAGGAACCGGTTCTTGTGATGAACTACTTTCCAATAAGGGAGCAGGTACAGTTACCTCATCAAGTTCTACTTTCCTCCCACTCACTTCTTTCGAGAGAAACTCCTTCTCTAGAAAGGATCCGATTTTAGCAACGAAAATCTTGCCCTCAGATCTTTGATAGAAGGTGTACCCAATAGTCTATTTTGGGTATCCTATGAAGACACATTTCTCCGATTTAGGTTCGAGCTTATCTGGTTGAAGTTTCTTCACATAAGCATCGCAGCCCCAAACTTTAAGAAACGACAACTTTGGTTTCTTGCCAAACCATAGTTCATAAGGCGTCGTCTCAACGGATTTTGATGGTGCCCTATTCAACGTGAATGCGGCCGTCTCTAAAGCATAACCCCAGAATGATAGCGGTAAATCAGTAAGAGACATCATAGATCGCACCATATCTAGTAAAGTACGATTACGATGTTCGGACACACCATTTCGTTGTGGTGTTCCGGGTGGCGTGAGTTGCGAAACTATTCCGCATTGTTTCAAATGTAAACCAAAGTCGTAACTCAAATATTCTTCTCCACGATCAGATCATAGAAACTTTATTTTCTTGTTATGATGATTTTCCACTTCACTCTGAAATTCTTTGAACTTTTCAAATGTTTCAGACTTGTGTTTCATTAAGTAGATATACCCATATCTGCTCAGATCATCTGTGAAGGTGAGAAAATAACGATACCCGCCGTGAGCCTCAACATTCATTGGACCACAAACATCAGTATGTATGATTTCCAACAAATCGGTTGCTCGCTCCATAGTTCTGGAGAATGGCGTTTTAGTCATCTTGCCCATGAGGCACGGTTCGCAAGTACCAAGTGATTCATAATCAAGTTATTCCAAAAGCCCATCAGTATGGAGTTTCTTCATGCGCTTTACACCGATATGACCTAAATGGCAGTGCCACAAATAAGTTGCACTATCATTATCAACTCTGCATCTTTTGGTTTCAACACTATGAATATGTGTATCACTACTATCGAGATTCAATAAAAATAGACCACTCTTCAAGGGTGCATGACCATAAAAGATATTACTCATATAAATAGAACAACCATTATTCTCTGATTTAAATGAATAACCGTCTCGCATCAAACAAGATCCAGATATAATGTTCATGCTCAACGCTGGCACCAAATAACAATTATTTAGGTCTAAAACTAACCCCGATGGTAGATGTAGAGGTAGGGTGCCGACCGCGATCACATCGACTTTGGAACCATTTCCCACGCGCATCGTCACCTCGTCCTTAGCCAATCTTCGCTTAATCCGTAGTCCCTGTTTTGAGTTGCAAATATTAGCAACAGAACCAGTATCAAATACCCAGGTACTACTGCGAGCATTAGTAAGGTACACATCAATAACATGTATATCACATATACCTTTGTTCACTTTGCCATCCTTCTTATCCGCCAAATACTTGGGGCAGTTCCGCTTCCAGTGTCCAGTCTGCTTGTAGTAGAAGCACTCAGTCTCAGGCTTAGGTCCAGACTTGGGTTTCTTCTCTTGAGAAGCAACTTGTTTGCTGTTCTTCTTGAAGTTCCCCTTCTTCTTCCCTTTGCCCTTTTTCTTGAAACTGGTGGTCTTGTTAACCATCAACACTTGATGCTCCTTCTTGATTTCTACCTCTACGGCTTTTAGCATTGCGAAGAGCTCGGGAATAGTCTTGTCCATCCCTTGCATATTATAGTTCATCACGAAGCTCTTGTAGCTTGGTGGCAGTGATTGAAGAATTCTGTCAATGACACTATCATCAGGAAGATTAACTCCCAGTTGAATCAAGTGATTATTATACCCAGACATTTTGAGTATGTGTTCACTGACAGAACTATTCTCCTCCATCTTGCAGCTATAGAACTTATTGGAGACTTCATATCTCTCAATCAGGGCATTTGCTTGAAATATTAACTTCAACTCCTGGAACATCTCATATGCTCCATGACGTTCAAAACGTCGTTGAAGACCCGGTTCTAAGCCGTAAAGCATGGCACACTGAAGTATCGAGTATTTATCAGCTTTGCTCTGCCAGACGTTCTTAACGTCGTCAGTTGCATCAGCAGCAGGCCTGGCACCCAGCGGTGCTTCCAAGACGTAATTTTTCTGTGCAACAATGAGGATAATCCTCAGGTTACGGACCCAGTCCGTGTAATTGCTACCATCATCTTTCAACTTTGCTTTCTCAAGGAACACATTAAAATTCAACGAAACAACAGCACGAGCCATCTATCTACAACAAACATAGACAAGCAACATACTATCAGGTACTAAGTTCATGATAAATTTAAGTTCAATTAATCATATTACTTAAGAACTCCCACTTAGACTGACATCTCTCTAGTCATCTAAGTGATTACGTGATCCAAATCAACTAAACCATGTCCGATCATCACGTGAGATGGAGTAGTTTCAATGGTGAACATCACTATGTTGATCATATCTACTATATGATTCATGTTCGACCTTTCGGTCTCCGTGTTCCGAGGCCATATCTGTATATGCTAGGCTCGTCAAGTTTAACCTGAGTATTCCGCGTGTGCAACTGTTTTGCACCCGTTGTATTTGAACATAGAGCCTATCACACCCAATAATCACGTGGTGTCTCAGCACGAAGAACTTTCGCAACGGTGCATACTCAGGGAGAACACTTCTTGATAATTAGTGAGAGATCATCTTAAAATGCTACCGTCAATCAAAGCAAGATAAGATGCATAAAGGATAAACATCACATGCAATCAACATAAGTGATATGATATGGCCATCATCATCTTGTGCTTGTGACCTCCATCTTCAAAGCACCGTCGTGATCACCATCGTCACCGGCGCGACACCTTGATCTCCATCGTAGCATCGTTGTCATTACGCCATCTATTGCTTCTACGACTATCGCTACCGCTTAGTGATAAAGTAAAGCAATTACAGGGCGTTTGCATTTCATACAATAAAGCGACAACCATATGGCTCCTGCCAGTTGCCGATAACTTCGGTTACAAAACATGATCATCTCATACAATAGAATATAGCATCACGTCTTGACCATATCACATCACAAAATGCCCTGCAAAAACAAGTTAGACGTCCTCTACTTTGTTGTTGCAAATTTTACGTGGCTGCTACGGGCTGAGCAAGAACTGTTCTTACCTACGCATCAAAACCACAACGATAGTTTGTCAAGTTAGTGATGTTTTAACCTTCGCAAGGACCGGGCGTAGCCACACTCGGTTCAACTAAAGTTGGAGAAACAGACACCCGCTAGTCACCTGTGTGCAAAGCACGGCGGTAAAACTAGTCTCGCGTAAGCGTACGCGTAATGTCGGTCCGGGCCGCTTCATCCAATAATACTGCTGAACCAAAGTATGACATGCTGATAAGCAGTATGACTTGTATCGCCCACAACTCACTTGTGTTCTACTCGTGCATATAACATCTACGCATAAAACCTAGGCTGGGATGCCACTTTTGGGGAACGTAGTAATTTCAAAAAAATTCCTACGTACACGCAAGATCATGGTGATGTATAGCAACGAGAAGGGGAGTGTATCTTCATACCCTTGAAGATTGCTAAGCGGAAGCGTTTATCAACGCGGTTGATGTAGTCATACGTCTTCACGATCCGACCGATCCAAGCACCGAACGCACGGCACCTTCGAGTTTTGCACACATTTAGCTCGATGACGTCCTCGCCTTCTCGATCCAGCAAGACAGGCGAAGTAGTAGATGAGTTCCGGCAGCACGACGGCGTGGTGATGGTGTTGGTGAAGAACAATCTCCGCAGGGCTTCGCCTAAGCACTACGAAAACTATGATGGAGGATAAACTAGAGGGGACGGGGTTGCCGACACACGGCTTGGTGTTTCTTGATGTGTCTTTGGTGCTAGCCCTGCCCCTCTATTTATATGTTGAGCCTTGGGGTCGAAACTTGGAGTAAAAGCCTCCACAAAGTCGGTTTCACCCGAAAGGCAAGAGTCCTTCTCGGACTCCAGGGCCACGCCAGGGTTCCCGGCATCTGGACCCAGACGCCAGGGACCCTGGCGTCTGGCCCCTGGACTCCGCAAAACTTCCTTTTGCGCTTTCCAAAAACCTTGTGGGCTTTCCCCTTTGGCCCAAATAACGTGTTCTCGTACCCAAACATTTCGGGAAACATCGGGAACCCCTTCCGGTGAATTCCGGAACCCTTCCGGAGATCAAACACTATTATCCCATATATCAAACTTTATCTCCGGACCATTCCGGAGTTCCTCGTCATGTCCATGATCTCATCCGGGACTCCGAACAACATTCAGTTACCAACATGCATAACTCATATAATACTATATCGTCAACGAAACGTTAAGCGTGCGGACCCTACGGGTTCGAGAACTATGTAGACATGACCGAGACACGTTTCTGGTCAATAACCAATAGCGGGACCTGGATGCCCATATTGGCTCCCACATATTCTACAAAGATCTTTATCGGTCATACCGCATAACAACATACGTTGTTCCCTTTGTCATCGGTATGTTACTTACCCGAGATTCGATCGTCGGTATCCAATACCTAGTTCAATCTCGTTACTGGCAAGTCTCTTTACTCGTTATGTAATGCATCATTCCGTAACTAACTCATTAGCTACATTGCTGGCAAGGCTTATAGTGATGTGCATTACCGAGAGGGCCCAGAGATACCTCTCCGACAATCGGAGTGACAAAACCTAATCTCGAAATACGCCAACCCAACATGTACCTTTGAAGACACCTGTAGTACTCCTTTATAATCACCCAGTTATGTTGTGACGTTTGGTAGCACCCAAAGTGTTCCTCCAGTAAACGGGATTTGCATAATCTCATAGTTACAGGAACATGTATAAGTCATGAAGAAAGCAATTGCAATATACTAAACGATCAAGTGCTAGGCTAACATAATGGGTCATGTAAATCACATCATTATCCTAATGATGTGATCCCGTTAATCAAATGACAACACATGTCTATGGTTAGGAAACATAACCATCTTTGATTAATGAGCTAGTCAAGTAGAGGCATACTAGTGACGTTATGTTTGTCTATGTATTCACACATGTATCATGTTTCCGGTTAATACAATTCTAGCATGAATAATAAACATTTATCACGATATGAGGAAATAAATAATAACTTTATTATTGCCTCTAGGGCATATTTCCTTCACATAGGTCTCTGGTAAACTACTCACACATCATCGGAAGGGCGGCAAGGTTGGTTTAGAGGCCCTCCGTGATTGAATCCCCCTCCGACAGAGTGTCCGAAAAGGCCCCAAGATGGGATCTCACGAGAAAATAAGCTTGCGACGGCAGAAAAGTTTTTTTGGTCTGCCCTCTGACGTAGGGGGAATATTTGGGAATTTATAGTGTTAGAGTTAGGGTTAGGAGAGCTACGAGGGGCCCACAGCCCTATGGGGCACGGCCCTAGGGCTTGTGGCCTCCTCGTGGATCTTCTGGCTTCCTCCTCAAGCTTCCTAGGTGTCTTGTCGTCCAAGAAAAATCATCGTAAAGTTTCATTCCGTTTGGACTCCGTTTGGTATTGATTTTCTGTAGAAATCAAAAAAAAGGAAAAACAGCAACTCACACTGGGCACTACGTTAATAGGTTACTCCCAAAAATGATATAAAATATCATATAAATGCATGTAAAACATCCAAGATAGATAATATAATAGCATGGATCAATCAAAAATTATAGATACGTTGGAGACGTATCAATGTTCCATTTGTTTTTATGATGATTGTGTAGAAGCCTTTGAAACACTTAAGAAGCCTTAATTTCTGCACCTATTGTTCAACCACCTGATTGGAACTTGCCTTTTGAAATTATGTGTTATGCTAGTGATTATGTTGTTGGTGCTGTTCTAGGACAAAGAGTTGATAAGAAATTGAATGTTATCCATTATGCTAGCAGAACTCTAAACAGTGCCCAAAGAAATTATGCTACTACTAAGAAAGAGTTTTTAGAAAGAGTTTTTAGCAGATGTGTTTGCTTATGATAAATTCAAATCTTGCATTGTTGATTCCAAAGTAATTGTTCACACCGATCATGCTGCTATAAAATATGTTACGAAAAAGAAAGATGCTAAACCTAGACTCATTAGGTGGGTTCTCTTACTACAAGAATTTGATTGACCTATCGCTGATAGGAAATGAGCTGAGAACCCCATAGCTAATAACTTGTCAAGGTTAGAAAATAATCTTGATGACCCACTACCAATTGATGATAGCTTTCTTGATGAACAACTAGCTGTAATAAATGCTTCTCATAATACTCCTTGGTATGCTGACTATGCCAATTCAATCGTGGCTAGATTTATACCACCTAGTTTCACATACCAACAGAAGAAAAAAAATCTTTTATTATTTAAGACATTACTTTTGGGATGGCCCACATCTTTATAAAGGAGTAGATGGTATTATTAGATGTTGTGTACCTGAGCATGAACAGGAACAAATCCTACGGAAATGTCACTCCGAAGCCTATGGTGGACATCATGCGGGAGATAGAACTGCTCACAAGGCATTGCAATCTGCTTTTTATTGGCCTACTCTATTCAAGGACGCCCGTAAGTTTGTCTTGTCTTGTGATTATTGCCAAAGAATTGGTAATATCGGTAAGCGTAGGAAATGCCTATGAATTATTCACTTTTTGTTGAACCATTTGATGTTTGGGGCTTTGATTATATGGGACCTTTTTCTTCCTCTAATGGGTATACACATGTTTTGGTTGATGTTGATTATGTCACTAAGTGGGTAGAAGCTATTCCAATTAGTAGTGCTGATCATAACACCTCCATTAAAATGCTTAAAGAAGTTATTTTCCCAAGGTTTGGAGTCCCTAGATATTTAATGACTGATGGTGGTTCAAACTTTATTCATGGTACTTTCCATAAAATGCTTTCTAAATATGATGTCAACCATAGAATTGTATCACCCTACCACCCTCAATCTAGTGGTCAAGTTGAACTTAGCAATAGAGAAATAAAATTAATATTACAAAAAACTGTCAATAGGTCTCAAAAGAATTGGTCTAAGAAACTAGATGATGCAGTTTAGGCCTACATGACAGCTTATAAAAATCCTATGGGTATGTCTCCATATAAAATGGTTAATGGAAAAGCTTGTCATTTGCCTCTTGAGTTAGAACATAAAGCATATTGAGCAATCAAAGAACTCAATTGTGATTTCAAACTTGCCGATGAAAAGAGTGTAACATCCCAAAATTCTAAATTTTGGAATGTTATAATAAATAGATAGATTTGTTTGTTTGTTTGAATTGTTGTGTGATTGATTGAGTGAAATTTGAAACTTTTTGAAAGTTAAATGAGAGGGAATAAAAGGACTTTCCCAAACTTTCATTTTTGCTTTCTGATCTCCGTGAATTCAAATATTTCTCATCACAAAACCCTGGAGAGAGGATAACATGACTTCTTCCATTTAAATGAAAAAGGGGTGTTGAAAATATTTGAATTTCATTTGGAAATATTTTCTAATTCATAAACTTCATGCAACTCAGTGATTTTCACGAGCGAAGATAAAATGACTTCTTCAAATTATATGAAATATGAGTTGGGAGTTTCAAAGAATTAAATTCAAAGTTCTTTTGAATTTATTTTCAATTTGGAGTTATTTGAGTTTTATTCAAATTATTTTTCTCCAAAAACAAAATATATGGAAAATAGGGTAACATGATTCCCTACATCAGAAAATTGGAGAGAAATTAATTTGAAGTCATTTTGGTATTTTAAAAATGATTTTTATTGGATTTTATTGGACCAGTAACACTGTGTGAATTATTAGAATTTTTGTGAATTTTATTTGAAGCTAAAATAATGTTCATGTTGTAGAAAATCTTTTTCTGCAAATTTTGGTATATTATATGCTTATATAAAAGTTTTAGTCATTTTTTTTAGTTCTCTGAAATTTTTGTTTAAAAAAAAAATACCGCAGCGCCTTGGGCCAAAGGCCCAAGCCGCCAAAACCACCGGCCAGCCACAAGGCCATCACACGCGCCGCACCAAGGGAGCCAGGGAGCCGCTCCTTTTCCTTTTTCCTAATACTAGTAGGATTTGATCCCGTTTCGTTTATTCCGATTTGTTTCTAGATCTTTTCCCTTTTGTTTCCTAATCCTAATCTATTTCTTGTCCCCTACCCCAAGCAAAACCCTCCCTTCCCCAATATAAATACCCAAGCACCCCCCCCCTCTAGCACATCAAATCAACACCTCTCCTCTCCTCTCCTCACCCCACGTCGCTGCGCCACCTCGCCGGAGTTCGCCGGACCACCGCCGCCATTGCCGCCCCGCCCCACCACCTCCGGCCATCCTAGCCACCCACCGACCCTACCGTCCCTTCCCCGACGCCAGAGGGCCACCGGAGGACGTCACCGGAGCTCCACCAGAACCCCATCATCGGAACTGCTACAGTAAATCCCGACCTACTTTTTTTTTCGTTCTGTTTTTTTTCAGAATAGTTTCAATCTTGTAAAATCCATAGTTAATTATCTACGAGGTATTTTTGAGTGATTCCAACTGCCTTGGATCACAAATTTTATGAAGTTTCTGTTAGTTCAATTGTATTTCATATTTGAGCAGTTTAAATTTGTGTTTGTATGAATTTTCTCAAATCACTAGATTTGAGATATTTTGAGTTAGGAATATTATTTTCGACCGATTCTTTTTGCTCCTGGTCTCTAGGACCTTTGTTTATCCAGTAGTATTTAGTATTTTATTTTCAGGTTAATTTAAATTAGGTTTTTAGCAAAACAGTACTGTTTTAGTTATAGTTTTGGTTTAGTCTTTTCTTTATTGTTTTTATTAGTTTCAAATTATTTCTTTTTTTCACTCTTGAAAAATTTAGTTTTGTTTCTGTTAGTCAACAAAAGAAAATTTTGTTTTTATTTAAAAAAAAATTTCTTAGTTTTGTATGAAAACTTGTTTAGGTCATAGTTAGTGTTTTATAAAAGCTTTTTATTTGTTTCTTTTTGCAAATAAAATTTTATGGAAAAAAATACTTTCTGTTAAATTAGTTATTTTACATTTTATTTTCTGTTAATTTATTAGTTTAGTATTTTAATTGTTGTTAAATTTTTACTTACGGCAAAACTATATTAGATGTTTGTAGCAAAGTCATAGATCTTCGTTAGTAGTTTTTCTTTGTAGTTTTATTTGAAGTTTCTTTTGATTTTTGTTTGAGTTTTATTATCGATTTTCCTTGCTGTTTTGATTTTTATTTCGAGTGCTAAAATTGTTTGCTAGGATGTTTGCTTATGTGAATGCTATGTTTGACTATATAGATTTTAAACGGAGTGACGATTAGTTCTACCAAGTCATTTTCTGACAGCGTTGTTATCTTCATCAAGTATTACCAGGCAAGTTCACTTTGACCATGCTTTCATACCTATGTTTTATTGCATTTAGTGTCATCTTCGCAACAATCCCTCCAGTAGTGATATTGAATTCTTGTAGTTGATTAGTATGCATGAGGTAGGAACCCATCACCCTGTTACCAAGCCCGGGACGTTATTTATTTTAATGCTACGCTATAGTAGACGGGGTTTGGTATGAGTGCTCGAGAGTGGTGTGAAGAAGGAGGACTCTACGTCAATGACGACAACTCCATGATGGCATCTGCAAGGACTGCATTTTCAAGGCCTCAAGACTTCAAGACTCGAGACAAGAATTCAATACACACTACTGGGTGAAGGACGGTTGACGGGCACCCTGGAGAAACCAGTGGTTGGCCGGGATGCATGGAGAAGCGCCATGACATCTTGCGGAAAGCTTCACCCAGACTCAAAGAGACGGAAGAATACTTCATGCCCGGAAGCTTACCTGTGCAACCGCAAGTCACTATGGGCTCTGGCTTGGTTGACCTTAGTTGTGACTCTGGCTGGGACGGTGCTAGCAGATGTAGAACTACGGTAGGATTGGATGAGCACCGGACAGTGGTCAGAGGAACTCTTCGGAAGACCATGTTTCGGTCATCTTGTTCTCAAACACCCTGAAGTGCGAGAACGTAAAGAGAGGGATCGAATCTTGCGGGTAAAGTGTACAAACCTCTGCAGAGGGTTTAAACCTAATCGATTAGCCGTGTCCCCGGTTACGGACAATTTGAGCATCTGGACTTGGATCTATCTCGGAACTCTCAACACTGGACTGATAACTTAATTGTGGGCAACCTATGATGATTTTGGGCTATGAGACATCGGTTGGCGGAACCATGTCATGATAGAAAACTCCATAGTACAGACTTCACTTTTGCCTTTGATGTAGGTAAAATAAAACCAGCTTTTACGCAAACAAAATTCAGATACAGAGCCACAAAGCCATAATGCATATAGTATAGTTTTATCATCTGTTCTTTTTATTGTGATCTTGCCGGTACATTCAATGTACTGACCTACACGGCTGCAACGTATCATGTTGCAGATATTTCCTCGACGAGTAAGAATTACGATACAGGGTTACGGTCTACACTCAACCTGCCGATGGCGTTGATGGGACTCCACACCCGTTTGATTGTTTCCGCTGAGTATTATGAGGTATATATCATTTTACGTTATTTATACATGTGATTGCACTTTGATATATACATTGATGTACTGTGTGTGCCAGCATACTGATCCAGGGATGGCACAGTAACACAGAGGCTTGACCGTCTGAGGTCGGGTCGCTACAGAAATGGTATCAGAGCACATGTTGACTGTAGGACGTGACCCTAGACATCGGAAAGCCCTAGGACAGGATATCTCAAAAACTCTATTTACAAAAAGACTCTTACTTCTCATCTCTTCTGACACTCTCACCTCAAATAGTTAGAATATACCCCTTTTCCCTTTTAATCAACCGGAGGATCAACTGAAGACGCTCCAAGAAGGAATTGATGACCCTTTCAGAGTAAAGAGGATTTCACCATGTATTAGAAGCTACAACAGTTGAAGACTCCGAAAACTTGAAGGATCTGAAGAGATTTGACCTTTAGAAGACCAAACCCCTGTTACACACTTACGTTAGATACAACGATTTGTGAGCTGTCATTTGTTTGATGTTTTCCGACAGCCACAAAGTAAAACTTGTTTCTTCAAAAACTATTGTTTGTATTGTGTGTATATCCCTCCCCGCCTCTCTCATATCTCATCCCAAAACTTTTGAACCCCATAGATGATGAATGAAGTTGGACTGATATTCTCTGAACCGAAGACTCAGCCGGAGGCAGAGCTATGGATTCAGAACATGGAAAATCACTTCGGGAGCAATTTGATTCCAAGGAAGTATGAGGTTCAATACGCTCTTCAGTGCTTTACAGAAAGTGCTGCAACCTGGTGGAAAATGCATCAAGCCATACAAGGATTTAATGGAGCAAGAACTTGGGAGGAATTCAAGAAGACCCTGTTGAGATCACGTCTTACCCGGAAGCACCATGATACACCAAGAAATAAACCTTGTGCCTGCAAGATTTGCGGAGAAATAGGACACACCCAGGAGGAACACAAGGATGGATGCCCTCATTGTGAGGAGAAACACCCAGCTGAGGAATGCCCAACTAGTCAGGTGACTTGTTTCTTGTGTGAAGGAACCACCCACTACCCGACCCAGTGTCACATTTACCCCATGGTGCAACAAACTATTCAGGAGCAGGAAGAAGGAATGAAAGAAGCCCTCCGAGAAGTTATGAAAGAACCTGTGATGAAGGAATGTGTTGAAGACCCTGATGGAGAAGGCCTCAACAGATTTTACTCCAATGCCTGCTATTCATGTGGAGAAGAAGGACATTTTTCGCAGTACTGCCCCAAGGGAATAAAAGAGTATCTGGGATATTTCCCGAGAGCAGTAGTGAAGTTTGATCCTCGGGAAATAGAAACTCTGATCATTACAGAGAAATCCAGGAAGAGAAAAAGAAGGCAACCCGAGAACAACACAATTTTTGCAGAGAAGGACTTGAGTCATATCACCTGTTACAGGTGCAAGGATTTAGGTCATTACGCTAGTAAATGTCCAGAAAAGAAGCCAAGAATCCAAGGAGCACGCATAATCACAAAGAAGCCCCGAGACATGTCAGAAGTCATTTGTTTTCGCTGCAAGGAGGCAGGACATTATGCTATTAAAAGTCCCGACAAGATGAAAGCTGGAGTTGAGTAGCTGGAATTTTGATATGGATAATAAGAGTAGTAGAAAGCAATTTCATTTTCATGAGCTCAATGAGTTGAGTTATGTAATAGATTACTCTGAGATTGTAATAGTTCATGACTCAATAAAGTTGTAATGTCACATGCTGAAAAGCTTTAAGGAGTTGTCATATTTTATCTTATCTTGGAAATTAATATTCTTGATGAACATGGAAGAAGATGAGTTGTGATGCATAAACAGGAAATTGGAAATTGAGTTTGAAGTTCTGTTTGGATGATATGAATGTATGCCCCAGGGGATAAGTACCTTATTCTGAGCATCATTTCTGTTTCACAACTGCAGATGACGACCCTTTATGAGTCTTTCCTTAAAGGTCCGGAAACAATCATGACCCTGACAAGTGATCATGATTACCCGAAGATCCTGAAGGACATGATGAAGCATATTCACCTTGAAGGAGATGCAATCTACAAAGGCTACCCTTTCATGCAAAAGGGAGTGGAACTTTGGTATGTGGAGGTACACCTCCACCATTTGAAAGGAGTTTGCCCAAAGATGATGGGGCAGTACTTTTTCATTTCACGTGTGCCACAAGCAACTTTCTTCGATGCTGTTCGTGAAGCAGCCATGGAAGCCATACGCCAGATCGGAGAAATACTTGAAGCAAGACTTCGTTATACTCAGGAATACCTAAGCGAAGTGCATGCAGAGATGATGGAGGTCAAGCTCAAGGCCACCACGATGAAACAGAAGATTGAAGATTTCAAGGCGCATGTCGCACAATTCCAGTGGGACTGAAGAATCCTCGAGAAAGATAAATAAATAAAGTTAGAAGTAATGTCTGACCATACCGAACCATGTGGGTGGCGACATTTGTAATAAACTTTTGGAATTTGGATTCACGAAAAATGGTTAAGGATGTACTAAAGGATTGATATGAAAAATGAGATTTATGGATAAACTAGTGCATTTGTCTTTGGTGCCGTAGTACTCCGTAAAGCCACAGGATCAATGAAGAAAGAAATGTGTTATTCATGACGGTCCATAGAAGGAAGCTGGACAAAATAAGTTGGAGTTTTGCTTTTGATATGATGGTATGAAGAAACAGAGTACTACTGGAATTAAAGGAGGTGTAACATGAGAGTTACTCCAAGGATGAGTTAAAGCTGCACTAGTGTTGAAGTGGGCCATAACCCACAGGCCCAGGAATTAATAAGGATCAAGTACCCACTGGAGAAAGAAATTTTGGGAATAGACTACGATTTGATCAACCGACGATTCTAGGAGTTACGCAAAACCTGAGAGTTGTTAAGGAACGATAGATGTTTGTTTGGCCTGCAGAATCAATGGATTTTTCCGAACTTGGTTCGTCGACAAGAGAAATTCTGCAATGCTTGTGAGGATGACCGAGTGTTAGAATGCGAGATTCGCTAAACCATGTACAAGGTAATGATTTGGGTGCGGGATGGATTGATCACCATGCCGACTTACTCTTATTATTCGCCTTGCTATATGGGATGGTAAACCTGAGTGACTTACCTATAGTAGAGAGACAACGATCAAAACCTTGTTTAAACCTTAGAATGGTATAGGTATTTCTTTTCCCCTTGTACAAGGCAGTTGTTGCCAACCGTAGAAAATACGGTGAGGTTCAAACCAGACCCGTTTTCTGCAGGAGAAACCATAAATCGTTGACCACCATGAGATATCGATAGTTGTTTAGAATTGGCGCCAGACCTATCGGCTATGAAGACCCAATCTCGGAATAACCTTACCAAGATGAAAGGACAAAAGAATTGAGGAAAAGCTTATGCCACTACCGAAAGAGCCCAGAGAAGGATTTATCCTTACAATCTGAGAAGACCAACACTGTCAACGATAAGGATGGAGTATATGAGTTTTGATGGAATTGTAACGATGCTTCTAAGGGTGGTAGCACCCGAGACCCCGGAGATGATCGATGGATTTTGAAGACCCCCAAACCCTAACCTATTTCTTGCTAGCCTCTCCGAATCTCGAGGACGAGATTCATTTTAAGGGTGGTAGATTTGTAACATCCCAAAATTCTAAATTTTGGAATGTTATAATAAATAGATAGATTTGTTTGTTTGTTTGAATTGTTGTGTGATTGATTGAGTGAAATTTGAAACTTTTTGAAAGTTAAATGAGAGGGAATAAAAGGACTTTCCCAAACTTTCATTTTTGCTTTCTGATCTCCGTGAATTCAAATATTTCTCATCACAAAACCCTGGAGAGAGGATAACATGACTTCTTCCATTTAAATGAAAAAGGGGTGTTGAAAATATTTGAATTTCATTTGGAAATATTTTCTAATTCATAAACTTCATGCAACTCAGTGATTTTCACGAGCGAAGATAAAATGACTTCTTCAAATTATATGAAATATGAGTTGGGAGTTTCAAAGAATTAAATTCAAAGTTCTTTTGAATTTATTTTCAATTTGGAGTTATTTGAGTTTTATTCAAATTATTTTTCTCCAAAAACAAAATATATGGAAAATAGGGTAACATGATTCCCTACATCAGAAAATTGGAGAGAAATTAATTTGAAGTCATTTTGGTATTTTAAAAATGATTTTTATTGGATTTTATTGGACCAGTAACACTGTGTGAATTATTAGAATTTTTGTGAATTTTATTTGAAGCTAAAATAATGTTCATGTTGTAGAAAATCTTTTTCTGCAAATTTTGGTATATTATATGCTTATATAAAAGTTTTAGTCATTTTTTTTAGTTCTCTGAAATTTTTGTTTAAAAAAAAATACCGCAGCGCCTTGGGCCAAAGGCCAAGCCGCCAAAACCACCGGCCAGCCACAAGGCCATCACACGCGCCGCACCAAGGGAGCCAGGGAGCCGCTCCTTTTCCTTTTTCCTAATACTAGTAGGATTTGATCCCGTTTCGTTTATTCCGATTTGTTTCTAGATCTTTTCCCTTTTGTTTCCTAATCCTAATCTATTTCTTGTCCCCTACCCCAAGCAAAACCCTCCCTTCCCCAATATAAATACCCAAGCACCCCCCCCTCTAGCACATCAAATCAACACCTCTCCTCTCCTCTCCTCACCCCACGTCGCTGCGCCACCTCGCCGGAGTTCGCCGGACCACCGCCGCCATTGCCGCCCCGCCCCACCACCTCCGGCCATCCTAGCCACCCACCGACCCTACCGTCCCTTCCCCGACGCCAGAGGGCCACCGGAGGACGTCACCGGAGCTCCACCAGAACCCCATCATCGGAACTGCTACAGTAAATCCCGACCTACTTTTTTTTTCGTTCTGTTTTTTTTCAGAATAGTTTCAATCTTGTAAAATCCATAGTTAATTATCTACGAGGTATTTTTGAGTGATTCCAACTGCCTTGGATCACAAATTTTATGAAGTTTCTGTTAGTTCAATTGTATTTCATATTTGAGCAGTTTAAATTTGTGTTTGTATGAATTTTCTCAAATCACTAGATTTGAGATATTTTGAGTTAGGAATATTATTTTCGACCGATTCTTTTTGCTCCTGGTCTCTAGGACCTTTGTTTATCCAGTAGTATTTAGTATTTTATTTTCAGGTTAATTTAAATTAGGTTTTTAGCAAAACAGTACTGTTTTAGTTATAGTTTTGGTTTAGTCTTTTCTTTATTGTTTTTATTAGTTTCAAATTATTTCTTTTTTTCACTCTTGAAAAATTTAGTTTTGTTTCTGTTAGTCAACAAAAGAAAATTTTGTTTTTATTTAAAAAAAAATTCTTAGTTTTGTATGAAAACTTGTTTAGGTCATAGTTAGTGTTTTATAAAAGCTTTTTATTTGTTTCTTTTTGCAAATAAAATTTTATGGAAAAAAAATACTTTCTGTTAAATTAGTTATTTTACATTTTATTTTCTGTTAATTTATTAGTTTAGTATTTTAATTGTTGTTAAATTTTTACTTACGGCAAAACTATATTAGATGTTTGTAGCAAAGTCATAGATCTTCGTTAGTAGTTTTTCTTTGTAGTTTTATTTGAAGTTTCTTTTGATTTTTGTTTGAGTTTTATTATCGATTTTCCTTGCTGTTTTGATTTTTATTTCGAGTGCTAAAATTGTTTGCTAGGATGTTTGCTTATGTGAATGCTATGTTTGACTATATAGATTTTAAACGGAGTGACGATTAGTTCTACCAAGTCATTTTCTGACAGCGTTGTTATCTTCATCAAGTATTACCAGGCAAGTTCACTTTGACCATGCTTTCATACCTATGTTTTATTGCATTTAGTGTCATCTTCGCAACAATCCCTCCAGTAGTGATATTGAATTCTTGTAGTTGATTAGTATGCATGAGGTAGGAACCCATCACCCTGTTACCAAGCCCGGGACGTTATTTATTTTAATGCTACGCTATAGTAGACGGGGTTTGGTATGAGTGCTCGAGAGTGGTGTGAAGAAGGAGGACTCTACGTCAATGACGACAACTCCATGATGGCATCTGCAAGGACTGCATTTTCAAGGCCTCAAGACTTCAAGACTCGAGACAAGAATTCAATACACACTACTGGGTGAAGGACGGTTGACGGGCACCCTGGAGAAACCAGTGGTTGGCCGGGATGCATGGAGAAGCGCCATGACATCTTGCGGAAAGCTTCACCCAGACTCAAAGAGACGGAAGAATACTTCATGCCCGGAAGCTTACCTGTGCAACCGCAAGTCACTATGGGCTCTGGCTTGGTTGACCTTAGTTGTGACTCTGGCTGGGACGGTGCTAGCAGATGTAGAACTACGGTAGGATTGGATGAGCACCGGACAGTGGTCAGAGGAACTCTTCGGAAGACCATGTTTCGGTCATCTTGTTCTCAAACACCCTGAAGTGCGAGAACGTAAAGAGAGGGATCGAATCTTGCGGGTAAAGTGTACAAACCTCTGCAGAGGGTTTAAACCTAATCGATTAGCCGTGTCCCCGGTTACGGACAATTTGAGCATCTGGACTTGGATCTATCTCGGAACTCTCAACACCGGACTGATAACTTAATTGTGGGCAACTTATGATGATTTTGGGCTATGAGACATCGGTTGGCGGAACCATGTCATGATAGAAAACTCCATAGTACAGACTTCACTTTTGCCTTTGATGTAGGGAAAATAAATCAGCTTTTACGCAAACAAAATTCAGATACAGAGCCACAAAGCCATAATGCATATAGTATAGTTTTATCATCTGTTCTTTTTATTGTGATCTTGCCGGTACATTCAATGTACTGACCTACACGGCTGCAACGTATCATGTTGCAGATATTTCCTCGACGAGTAAGAATTACGATACAGGGTTACGGTCTACACTCAACCTGCCGATGGCGTTGATGGGACTCCACACCCGTTTGATTGTTTCCGCTGAGTATTATGAGGTATATATCATTTTACGTTATTTATACATGTGATTGCACTTTGATATATACATTGATGTACTGTGTGTGCCAGCATACTGATCCAGGGATGGCACAGTAACACAGAGGCTTGACCGTCTGAGGTCGGGTCGCTACAAAGAGGTTATTTGATATTAGCTCACTAGATGGATGGAGAACCCAAGCTTATGAGAATGCCAAACTATTCAAAGAAAAAGTTAAAAGATGGCATGACAAAACAATACAAAAGAGGGAATTCAAAGTTGGAAAATATGACTTTTGCACAACTCTCTTTTAGATTTTTTTTGCAGGAGAACTTCTTTGCAAATGGGAAGGACCATATATCATCAAAGAAGTTTGTCGCTCTTGAGCTATTAAGATCAATAATGCTGAAGGTACTAACCCAAAGGTGGTTAATGGGCAAAGAATTAAACACTATATCTTAGGTACGCCTATTAATGTTGAAAGCAATATAATCCAAACCATGACACTAGAGGAACACATAAAAGAAACCTTGCAAAACACTCCAGAACCCTGAAAAAGAGGAGGCACGTGATACGACAAGTAAACAGACTCCGAAAAATCCATAAAAATATTTTCTGTCGGTTTTGGAATATTAAAAAAATAGGAATATAAGAAACAACCAGGAAGGCAACCGAGGTGACCACGATACACTAGGGTGCGTCTGCCCTCCCTGGCGCGCCCTGGTGGGTTGTGGGGCCCTCGGGCACCTTCCAGACTCCATTTTTCTTCCATATTCTTGTCTCCCATGATTAAAAATCTTTATATATACTCCCCAATGATTTGACCACTGTATCACGGATAAACCTTTTGTTCTTGTTGCATGCTATTTTCCTGACTGATCTAGATCACCATGGCCGCACCAAGCTCCTCCAAGGACAAGTTCTTAGAGAGGGTAACCAATCCCTAATTGTCAGAGGTGATGAAGCACCCTCAAGCCATTGAGATGCGTGAGGGGGGTGCTCCACATCTAGGACGTTAAAGGCCCCAAGAAGACAGGAACTGTGGAGGCCAGGCTCGAGGCGGTGAAGCAGGAGGTCTTCAAGTGCCAAGGGATGATGGAGCGTGGACTCAGTGCCAATCACCTCATGATTATGAAATTTACCCATGATCAAAAGGTGGGTGGCCGGTCTATGAAGGACATCATCTTTGCCTTCAACGAGCAAATCAATTTTCTGCAAAGCCAAATCTACGATCTTCAAAATCAACTTTTGAGTATGAGGCAATATTTAAAGGTGTGAGTTTAGCTGCCAGTTGTAGGACACGGGAGACTCATGCATCCTCTTATGATGGAGAACTGTTGCCATGGAAGCGGGAGGATAAGTTCCCTACCTCATCATCACCACCACCATCATCTTCTTCACCACCAAAGGAGACCTGAGTACACAGGTATGGGCACTCCCCTTGGCTTTTGCTAAGCTTGGAGGAGATGCCCCGGTATCATATCACCATCACTTTTATTACCTTTATGATGTAGGGCCGAACCCTAGACGCCCGATCTTTCACGATTGGAGCGGATCCCTATGAGGAACACGAAGAACACGAGGAAGAACGAGAGAAATCACAAGGAGAAACACTCAAGAACAAGTCCAATCACACATCCACTAGACAATCAAACACACAAGATCCACAAGGTACATGAACAACAAAGGGAAGGATACAAGGTAAGGTTCATCTCTAAGAGGAGGTCTTGATGGTATGCTAGAAGGATCTTCCCACGAAGGGGGTCTTGAGTCCAAGATGGATCTTCTCCGAAGAGGCCGCGGTCTCTCATGAGGAGTAGATCTGTATGGATGAGCAAAGCTCTATCTCAAATGAGCTAAACCTATGCTAACCCTAGAAAGGAGGTGGAGGAGGTCTATTTATAGCCCAAGGGGCGAATAGGTAAGTGAGGGGCGAATGGGTACACGGGCCTCGGCCCAAGTCATGCGCGCAGGCAAGGCCGGATGGTCCGGACGGGGTCCCGGATGATTCGGGCGTCGAGGGTCCGGATGATCCGGACGGAGTCCCGGATGATCCAGATTCGGTGGAAGCCTACGGGTGTCTTCAGCGCAGTTGTCTGGACGATCCAGGGTGGGGTACGGATGATCCGGCTGAGCCTGGATGATCCAGACGGCGGTCCGGATGTCTGGCTTGGCTCCAGCAGCCACTCCATCTTCTTCTTCTCCTTTCTTTCGTCTTCTCTTCCGTGCTTCCCTCGTGGATGGTGTAGACGTACACTTGCGCTCGCGCTCCTCCTCGACATCCGTGAAGTTCTGACAATGCCTATGCATGCACACGGAAGAAGTGTCAAGTAGTATACCATCCTCGAAGTGGTCAAGTGAGCACGTGTAAAGGATATGATTCACCTTTGTGTATGCAAAGTAGATGTCACACGTGTCACTTAGCAAACGGATTCTTGACATGGTGATGTCCGTATGATGCTCCGCATCATCCCCTCCTCCTGGGAAAGATCCAACCTCCGATCAAAAACCAAATCACCATGGGAAGGATATGTCTTCGCCGTGAAGAAGTGGACGTTCACCAAGTACTCGTCTTCTTCAAGCTCGCAATGGGCACTCTCCAATGTCGCACCGTCTTGGGATTCCTTCAAAATGAGAAAGGGCAACAAACACTTGGAAAAACAAATGTGGTTAGCGTCAGTGCAAAACCAAGCATTCAAGTGGTGATTCACCAAACAAGTGTCGTCATCAAGCATAGCATATGGTTTGACAAAGGATTGTGACATGGCATATAAGCACATAAATTGGGCACAAGGAAAGATATCATGGGGACAAGCATGTAAATGTGAGGTAGAGATGCGAATATGTTTGACAAGAGAATAAGCATCTACCTCAAGATCATAGCAAGCATTCACAAATTGCTCAATGAAAGGTGTATGGTAGGCATAAGAATCATTCACAACACCAAAGAAGATGAGATGTCTAAACACACGGGTCAAGTGTAAGACAATCCAAGCATAACGTGCATAGGGTGTGGCACTCAACACAATAGAAAGAGAAATTGTTCATCATGTGTGAGGAAATCAAGTCAAGCATGTGACAAACAATGGGACATGGCATATGTGAAGCAATGATATCGGTGCAACCAACTATATGATAGTAGCAAGTAGTCCAAGAATTGGATGCAACACACAAGGTGTATATGTCATGAAGAATGGAAATGTGGAAATCATGGGTGAAAGCAATAGCTCGAACATGCATGCAAATGGTGCAAGCAACACATGTAGTATGATCCACAATATCCAAGCTCAAGAAGGATGTCACCTTGAAAGCGTGTCCTTGTGCATTCTTCACAATGCCGAAGTGGTAGGGAATGCGGTGTAGAAGCGAGTCGTGGTAGAATATATGAGGCTCTCTCTCAAGAACTCTAATGGTCAACTCATGTGAAGTGCAAGTCGACACGAAGTCCAAGTATCCTACACATGCACACAACAAAACAATGAACGTATGCACATGGTAGATAAACACATCATCCATCATGATGGTTCTCTTCTTTTGCACATAACCATTAGTAGCACAAGTGCATGAATAATATGATGCAATAATGGCTATATTCATGGCACTATGTATATGGTGCAAAGAAGTAAGACAAGCATGCTTCACAAGAATTATGTCAAGATCTCCAAATATATGCGAGAATGCTATGGGGGCAATCATGAGCAAGACGAGAATCATTGTTGCACTCGATACATGGATAATCATCTAGCATGAGGGAGGCAACATATGGAGATATATGACCAGAAGCAATATCAATCATGTACAAAGCATGGAAATGGATGCCATCAACCGCATGAGATGAGCAAGTATGAGTCATGGGTGATGCAACATAGGCAAGCATATCAATCATGTTGTGCAAACTAGTGGATCAAAGATGCAACACACTAGGGGAAATTATGGCAATCATGTCATGTGAGAAAATAATAGGCATAGGCAACCCACATGACATATCGCAAGCACGAACACGAAGTAAGATCATAGCATGATCATAAGCATTGGGCACAAAGTAAACATGGCAAGAACAAGCAGTATCTCGACCAAGCTTACAAATACACATACGAGTACTAGAATCAATCATCATGTGTAATGCAAAGCATGGGTCACCAAAGCATGTCATCCAAATGGAAATGATCATATCATTCAAAGTGAACATGGTAAGATGGGTAAAGGATACATAATGGACAATAACCCATAGCCAAGTGAGGGCCATGTAGAAGAAATGCACGAAGTCTTTGCACGAAGAGAGAGGTGGGAAAGACAATCCATGTGATCCCAAGTCATCGTTGCTCTCTAGAGCTCGTTTTGTCAACTCATGGGATTGTGAGGTTGACAAGTAAGCATGGGTACCTACACAACAAATACACAAGCAAAAGAAATTGTGTGTGTGGTAAATGTACACATCATCCATCATGATGTGTATGTGCACGTGTGAGTTAGCACAAGATAAGCATTGCTCAAAGAATTTTGATGCATGGTATAAGAACATGCCATCCATCATGAAAGAATAGTTATTGTGTATAACACGATGGGGACACAAATTGAGAATGCAAGTATATGGCACATCAATATCATGTTTGTTCATGAAGAGCATATGGTGCATACAAGTATTGGAATCATGCAAAGGATGGGATGGATCAAATTCTCCTAACATGTATGAGGGAACTATGGGGGTCTCCTCATGTGCAAGATTGGAAACATCATATGGAGAAAATGGACAACAACCAAAACAATGCATATCTGAAGCTAGGTAGTCATGGCATGGCATATGAGATAAATGATGCAAAGGGAGCATATCAATATCATCGCAAGAAAAACAAATGCCAATAACCATGGGCTTGTCATCTATGACATATGTGCAAATTGGGTTTATTTTAATGGCACATGCATAGTCACTACAAAGAGATTGCAAATAAGACATATGGTTGATCTCATGCATAGCATATGACAAGTCAAGTGGATTATCAAACATGATGTGACCAAGGGAATTGTCATAAGAAATCCTATGTAACATGGCATCACAGCTAATAGACTCCACATGAGAATCATCATACTCATCATGAATGGGCAAATCATCACATGGGGAAACCATATTAGCATGAAGCATGGTACTAGGTGGATCAACATCATGCATCAATGTTAAGAATGTCCACTAGTGGGACTAGAGCATCACCGTCACCTTTGTTACCTTTGTCATTCCACTCATGTGGTGTAGGTGAGGTGGTAAATACCAAATGGTGGTCATCTTCATCTTGATGGAACCATGTGGGGGGTGCATCATATTCCACCATGGCCATCATCGTGTCCAAAGGGAGGATGAAGTCATTGAGTATCGGCGCGTCATCATAAATGGGACCTAGCACCAAATGAGAAGACACAATAGAGGTAGAGGTCAAGTTGTTAGAAATGCAAATGGCCTCACGAGACCTATCAACTATCTCACTCTCTCTATGTGGTGGTTCACTCACTCCCTCAAAGTAGGTGCACTCAATCTCACATATGGTGGAGTCACTCATCTCACTCAAGTGGTGGGGGTTGTGGCTCTCCTCACATGGGAATTGTGGCAACTCATCATAGATGGGCCTAGTGGTGAAGTCACTCTCACTCTCAATATGGTGGCAAAAGTCACTCAAGTCATCATATGTCACTGTGGTCGAAGGGAGAATCCCATGCTCAACCATCTCGTCATCGTCGCCGTGGATGAAGGCCGAAGATGGCACATCATCACTCTCGCCTCCAAAGATGGAAGCATCATCCTTGCTCGCCGCTCGCCTCCAAAGCTTGGTCCTTGAGGGTCTCCGTAGTCGTACTCGTCACCGCACCGTCTTGAAAAAGAGTCATGGTAGACTCGACACTATCAATGCCACAAAGAGGGATGGCGGTGAAGTCGAACTTGGGAGCATCGTCTTGGAGCTCGTCGGTCTTGGACATCATTGTGGTACTAGCCTCATGTTTGTCATAGAGCTTGGTCGCTGCAAAGTGTGCTTGGGGTGGAGAAGCCTTGGTCGTCATGAGTTCTTGTTCTGCCTTGAGAGCACCAATGTAGTAGTCGTCGAGCGACTTGTAGTTCTCGAGGAAGATAGTCTTGGAGATGTCTTTGTTCAATCCCATCATGAAGTGGAACTTCATCGAAATGGGGTCGTCCACGCCGGCTCGTTGCAAGGCAATCTTCATCTCCTTTAAGTACTTGTCGATGGACTTGGATCCTTGGATGGTGTTCTCCAATTTGGAGTAGGAGTTGTTCCGTGTAGGTTGGAGGCACGAACTCTCGCCGCAAAGCTCTCTTCCTCTTGGTCCAACTCATGTCGTAGCTCTCCGAAGGTGTGTGAATCCACCATGTCGAGGCGTAGTCATGGAAGTTTCTTGTGGCGCACTTCACTTGATCTTCGGAAGGGACTTGATGTAGCTTGAGGTAGTCATCCATCAAGCGCTCCCACTCGAGATACTCCTCGGGTTCTTGAGTCCCATAGAAAGGAATCTCATTGTCGGTGTTGAGGTCGTAGTAGCTCATGGAAGTCGCGGACTTGAGCTCGGGGAGCTTCTCTTGAGCGTAGTCTAGAGGTTCTTGTTGGCGAAGATGCCGTTGTCCGTAGGCGAAGATGCCTTGAAGTCGCTTGGCGAAGATGCCAAGGGAGATGGTGAAGTCGTTGAGCGGTTGTTGGTGTTGAGATCTTGACCTGCACATTCTTGTTAGTGATGGTGTCGATGCCAATGTGATCTTGCCGGAGATGGTAGCTCGGAGGCATGTGCTCTTGAGCGTCTTCTCAAAGATGAGGAAGATCGCTTGTAGGACTTGATGAGGGCTTTGATCACCTCCATTTGAGCTTGCATCTTGGCGTCAGAGTTGTTGTTCGTGGCATCGAACTCGTCGTTGTTGTAGATCGAAGGTGAAATGCCTTGCCTATCCATCACAAAACTCGAGCAAAGGTGAGTAGGAAATGAGATAAACAATACCAAGTTACCTTTTCCCAAAGTTGAGGATGTATCCCATTTCACTCAATGTGAAATGAAAGAATAGTGGAATTGGTACCGGACTTGTTCAGTCACACCTATCAAGTAAAGCTTATGGTGTAGCTCGGTGAGGATAGTGGCACAAAAATTTAATGCAAAATGTTAGCAAGAGTCAATAATGTTGAAAGAGATTCACAAATTTGCAAGTGAAACAAGTAGACCAATAGCAAAGAATGGCACACGGAAACACACACAGATAGATAAATGGGGTCGTGCAACCAAGGAATGAACACAAAATGTGGACTCCACGGAAAACGCTCATTTGCACAACTCAAGAGAGACGCTAGCACGATTGCTCAATAGGCGGATACGACACTTGTGCACAACCTATAAGATGCAAAATGGATAAACTTTCTATCCCAAGTATGCTATTATGTATGGTTCCCGGTGTTTCTCAAGATGATCCAATATGATCGGATATGACAATCTTAAGTGCAATGTGGTATGATGCTATGGCTATTGCTTACAGGCTCTTTGTTCACTCCTTTTATTTGCTTAAAAGCTTATTCTCCTTTTTTGTATGGCCACTTTTGCACAATGCACAAACCAAGATAGTTGTGTATATGCGGGAACAATCTTGTGACACAAGGGATTATATGATGATACCAATATGATATGGTATGTATGCAATGGAATGTATGGATCACTAATGTGCACAAGTAACATTGCCGGCAATACTCAAATGGCTAGTCTCAATAGGCAGGTGACGCAAAATGGGATAGGGGTTATCAATGCAATTGCAAGGGGAATATACAATGGTGTCGTCGAGGTTACCGTCCTTGGCGATGATGGGAGGCGCTGTTGCCGATGTCGACCCGTTCCTAGTTAACCGAAACACCCTAGGAAACGGAAAAACCACAAACTCAAAATCTCAAAGGCGAAAGTCAAATGGTGGTAGCGGAAAAGCGGTGGTGGTTTGCACTTGGCAACGCAGAAGTGGCATGATGGTCTATACACGTGTCGGAGTTGAAGTTTCCGTCCCTAAGTAGCCGAAACACCTTAGGAGACACATGCCACAACTCAAACAAGTTCAAACAACAATTGGGTTAAGTTGAGCTGGCGGAAGTGTATGGTGGGCAAGCCTATGCGGAAGTGGTGCTGGTGGTTGAAGAAGAAGCAACCGTCGCTAATTAGCTGAAACACCTTAGGAGACTCGAATCACTACTCAAGCAACCACTAATGCCACGGGGAACGAAAATGGGTTAAGTTGCGGAAGGCTATGATGGTTATGCGGATGATATGGTGGTGGCCCTAGGCTAAGATGCAAAAGTTCCGAAACTTTGATGGAGTCAAATGATGTTGGAAGTATTTTTGTGGGATGGGGGATGTCAATAACTTCAAAATGATCTAAAGAACGTCAAAAACGGACTCCGGATGAATTAGTTATGGCCAAAACAAGAATTTAGCACAGTCAGTTTTAGGGTTACCCGGACATCCGGGAGTAGGTCCGGATGATCCGGGTTCGTCAACCGGATTTCTGCCGTGTGGGGCATCCGGACATCCGGGAGATGGTCCAGCTGATCCGGGTGGATCCGGATGATCTGTACTTCCGGATGATCCGGGCAGGTCAAACTGCTCGGGATTTCCTCTCAGGGACGAATTTTTGGGCGGAAATTGGATGATTTCGGGGCAAAAATTGCGGAGATTTCGTGGATGGAAGGTGGAGAAACTTGAGGGAAAGCTAGATCCACTTGAAACCAAGCAAATCCACGGATCAAAATCAACAAAACATCATCAAACCAACAAATCACAAAAAAAATTGGGGCTATTTTTGGTGGGGATTTTCGAATTTAGGACGAAATCAAGAAAAAGAAGGCTAGAAAAAGAGGGGTAGGGGCTCCAAATTCGTGATCAACCTTACTCTTATCCAAGATGATGTAGGGTAGAACCCTAGACGCCCGGTCTTTCACGATTAGAGCGGATCCCTACGAGGAACACGAAGAACACGGGGAAGAATGAGAGAAATCACAAGGGGAAACACTCAAGAACAAGTCCAATCACACATCCACTAGACAATAAAACACACAAGATCCACAAGGTACATGAACAACAAAGGGAAAGATACAAGGTAAGGTTCATCTCCAAGATGAGGTCTTGATGGTATCCTAGACGGATCTTCCGAGGAGGGGGGTCTTGAATCCAAGATGGATCTTCTCTGAAGAGGTCGCGGTCTCTCACGAGGAGTAGATCCGTATGGATGAGCAAATCTCTATCTCAAATGAGATAAACCTATGTTAACCCTAGAAAGGAGGTGGAGGAGGTCTATTTATAGCCCAAGGGGCGAAGGGGTAAGTGAGGGGCGAATGGGTACACGGGCCTTGGCCCAAGTCGTGTGCGCAGGCAAGGCCGAATGATCCGGACGGGGTCTCGGATGATCCGGGCGTCGGGGGTAGGGATGATCCGGACGGAGTCCCGAATGATCCGGCTTCGGTGGAAGCCTATGGGTGTCTTCGGCGTAGTTACCCGGACGATCCGGGGTGAGGACCGGATCATCCGGACGGCGGTCCGGACGTCCGGCTTGGCTCGAGCTGCCGCTCCATCTTATTCTTGTCCGTTCTTTTGTCTTCTCTTCCATGCTTCCCTCGCGGATGGTGTAGACGTACACGTGCGCTCGCACTCCTCCTCGACATCCATGAAGTTCCGACAATGCCTATGCATACACACGGGAGAAGTGTCAAGTAGTATGCCATCCTCGAAGGGGTCAACTGAGCACGTGTAAAGGATATGATTCACCTTTGTGTATGCAAAGTAGATGTCGCACGTGTCACTTGCCAAACAGATTCTTGACATGGTGATGTCCGTAGGATGCTCCGCATCACTTTACCTATCATAGTTTGATCTTTAGTTATTCCGTGATTTAGTTGAATAAAAGCTTAGTGTGATCTATTCTTGAGTGTTAGTTTCGTGATCCATCTATCTATGTAATCAAGTGAGAGTCATATAATAAAGTTTAGTTTGAGTTTTTGCTTCAATCAAAATAAAAGAATATAATTAAAGATCATATTCTAATCTTATGGTAAGTAATGAAATCACATAAGGAAAAGTATAAGTGGTAAAATTTGTTGGAAGTTGACAAACATAGCATTGGTCAATGATGCAACTCATGAAAGAATTAATAAGGGAAGATAAGAATCACATGCAAATATACTATCTTGGACATTTTTTGTGATTGTGAGCCGCCACTAAATATCTTATGCCAAACGGTTGAGTTGGACAAGGAAGACAACATAATGACTTATGCTTATTAATATTCACACATAAGTTATATTGTCATAGATCCTTCAACATGTGGTGCTTGCTCAATATGTTTGCCAACCAAAAAACCGCACTAAGTAAGAACTACTTGTGCATACAAAAACCTTAAACCCAAACTCATGTTTTGAGAGTCCACCATACCTACCTATGGATTGAGTAAGATCCTTCAAGTAAGTTGTCATCGGTGCAATAAAGCAATAAAAATTGCTTCTAAATGTGTTTGATCATTTAGTGTAAGAGAAATTAAGCGTTGTACGAACTTGTGGTGGCAAAGTAATAAAAGCGACGGACTGCATAATGAAGTTGCTATCATAAGGGGCAATATAACATGATGTTATTTTGAATTAAGAGATTGTGCATACAACCAAAAAGCGCATGACAACCTCTGCTTCCCTGTGCGGAGGGCCTATGTTTTACTTTTATGTATTCACTTTTTATTCAAGAGTCAAAGTATTTTCCTCTATTCCTTTTTTTATTTTTCTCTTTGGCAAGCATCATGTGGTAGGGAAATATCTAGGCACATATATCCAGTTGGATGTGAGTGATCATGAGTTATTATTGTTGACGAGGTGAATAAGTTGGTAGGTGAAACTATAAGCCCCTATCTTTCTATGTGTCTGGTTGAAACTTTTTGCTCATATATATGTTGTGAGTGTTAGCAACCATAGAAGATTAAATGATGGTTGAGTATGTGGACTTATCAAAAGGCTCTAATATGTGACCCTTCCTAAAAATATGATGAATTGTAGTTGTAAAGTTGAGTGAGAACATAGTTTGTTGTTTTTCAATAAATTTTATGCTTTCTACTTCGATGTTGTGATGAATTGTTACCTGTTCATGAGAAGTTATATGATAAAGGCTTTATGATAAGGTTTGTTGCTGTTATAATAATATGCATGATGCTACTATGTCCGTATTTTGTTTTTATCGACACCTCTCTCTCCCTCTAACCATGTGGACATGATTTTCGATATTGGTTTTCGCTTGAGGACAAGCGAGGTCTAAGCTTGGGGGAGTTGATACGTCCAATTTGCATCACGTTTCTTATTGTTACTTATAATGTTTTATGCATAATAATGCTTTATGGAGTAATTATAATGCCTTTTCTCTCATAATATGCAAGGTTTACACAAAGAGGGAGAATGCTGGCAGCTGGAATTCTGGACCTGAAAAAGCTATTTCAGAGATACCTATTCTACACATCTCCAAATGAGCTAAAATTCTACGAAGAATTATTTTAGAATATTTAATAATTATTGGAGAAAAGACTACCAGAGGGGGGCCACCTAGTGACCACAAGACACCAGGGCGTGCCAGGCCCCCCAGGCATGCCCCGGTGGGTTGTGGCCAGCCCAGCCCACCTCTAATGCCCATCTTCTGGTACATAAGGTCTTTTGACCTAGAAAAAATAAGGAGAGTACTTTCGGTACGACCTCCGCCATCTCGAGGTGGAACTTGTGCAGGAGCACTTTTGCCCTCCGGTCGAGCGATTCCTTTGGGGGAACTTCCTTCTCGAAGGGGGAAATCGAAGGCATCGTCATCACCAACAACCCTCTCAGCTTTGGGAGGCCAATCTCCATCAACATCTTCAACAACACCATCTCCTCTCAAACCCTAGTTCATCTCTTGGGTTCAATCTTTGTACCGGAACCTCAGATTGGTACATGTGGGTGACTAGTAGTGTTGATTACATCTTGTAGTTGATTACTATATAGTTTATTTGGTGGAAGATTATATGTTCAGATCCATTATGCTATTTAATACCCCTCTGATCTTGAGCATGAATATCATTGTGAGTAGTTACTTTTGTTCTTGAGGTCACGGGAGAAATCATGTTGCAAGTAATCATGTGAATTTGATATGTGTTCGGTATTTTGATGATATGTATGTTGTGATTCCCTTAGTGGTGTCATGTGAACGTCGGCTACATGACACTTCACCATTTTTGGGCCTAAGGGAATAGATGATGGGTTACTAGAGTGATAGAAGCTTAAACCATACTTTATGCGCTACTTCATAAGGGACTGATTTGGATCCATATGTTTAATGCTATGGTTAGATTTTGTCTCAATACTTTTCTCATAGTTGCGGATGCTTGCAAGGGGGTTAATCATAAGTGGGAGGTTGTTCAAGTAAGAACAGAACCCAAGCATCGGTTCACCCACATATCAAATTATCAAAGTAGCGAACGTGAATCAAACCAACATGATGAAAGTGACTAGATGAAATTCATGTGTACCTCAAGAACACTTTGCTTATTATAGCGACCATTTTGGCGTGTCCTTTGCTACAAAAAGGATTGGGTTACCTTTCTGCACTTTATTTACTACTTTTTTTACAGAAAGACTGTAAGGGAACCCCCTATAGTATAATTGGTGCAACAAACCCAAATTGCAAGTACCGTGTCTTGAACCTGGGTCGGTGGGAAAGCATCAGCCCCTTCCTACCACTAGGCTATGCCTTAGACAAATTATCTTGATATCAAACTACCTGTTACCGACAATTTTAGTGCTTGCAGAAATTACATTGCTGAAAGCCACTTGTCATTTCCTTCTGCTCCTCGCTGGGTTCGACACTCTTATCGAAAAGACTATGATTGATCCCCTCACTACTAGGAAAAGGCCTGCTAGTGGCGCACCTGTTTTGCCTACTAATGGCGCACTACAGGTGCGCCACTAGCACCATGCCATTAGAATTTTTTACAAATGGCGCACCACAGGTGCGCCATTAGTATACCAAATACTAATGACGCACCAGACAGTGCACCATTAGTATAGCCCACGGTGCGCCATTACTATCTGACTTAGTAATGGCGTACCACATAGAAGTGCGCCATTAGTAACAATTTTTTTCAAAAAAAAATTCAAAAAATTTTATTTTCATTTTTTTTGTTTTTTTCTCAGGTCACTATGGCTTAATCTCAAGTCAAATCGCACTAAGTGATCAAACTTCCCGGAAGGTCACCCATCCTCACACTACTCCAGCCCGAGCACGCTTAATTTCACAGTTCTATCCAACCCCAGCACCACCCCACTTAACAAGCACTTGTTGATATATCTATCATATCAATCCTATTAAACCTTGTTGATGTCTAGGACTTTCTTCATGTTCATGAGTATGATGAAATTTTGAAAAAATATTTCAAACTTCCCGGTCATATTATGTATTATTTTTTGAAAAAAATTTCCAAAAAAATAATTTGAAACCAATTGTTTTTCTGTTAGTAGTGGCGCACCAAGCAAACGGTGCGCCACTAGTAAGTTTGAATTTTTTTGTCTCTAGATCTTGAAAGCCCCGTAACTTTTTTTCTGTTAGGTTTTTGAGGGTTTTGAAAATGTTTAACGGGTTACCCCCAATTAAATTTGGATGTAACTTTTTGGGTAGATGATTTTTCATATAAAAAGCTTTTTAATCCGAGTTCGTATGCAAAAGTTATGCCCATTTTACAAATTCCAGAGAGATTTTGCAAATAAAGTCGAAATTCATATTTGTAAATTTTCCCAACAACTAGACCACATAACACATGGGAAACTTATTTTCTTTTATTTTTTTTGGCATTTCCATCATTTTCTTTTTAAAAAACTAAAAAGGCGGTCCACGGGAGGGTGCGTTCGGTGGAATTTTTGGGCCAAGTTAGTAATGGCGCACCGTGGGAGTGGTGCGCCATTACTAGTTAATGGCGCACCACTCCCACGGTGCGCCATTACTAGTTTTGAAAAAAAAACTTTGAAAAAAAATACTAGTGGCGCACCGTGGATGTGGTGCGCCATTACTAGTTTAACTAGTAATGGCGCACTATCCCCTGGTGCGCCATTATTAGTTTTGAAAAAAAAATTGAAAAAAAATTGAAAAAAAATACTAGTGGCGCACCGTGGATGTGGTGCGCCATTACTAGTTGGCGCACTATCCCTTGGTACGCCATTACTAGTTTTAAAAAAAATTGTTACTAATGGCGCACCGTGCATGTAGTGCGCCATTAGTATTTGGACACTAATAACGCACCGACACATGGTGCGCCATTAGTATATAGTAGTGGCGCACCACATGTCTGGTGCGTCATTAGTGTCCATATAATCTATAGCCCTTTTCCTAGTTGTATCTATACTTGTGGGTCATCAATAATCATCAACAGTTGCTCAAGTATCCGACCCATGCTATGCTCATGCATAGTAGTACTAGAAACATACCAATGGGGATTCTAGACTCTCCGAGAATGCCTTTTAATTATGTTGTTTCACCGTTATTTACCATCCTTGTTTTTAATCTACTTTTATGTTATTTAGTTACAAGTCACCATTTTTCTCACTTCTTATTTAAATCCGCCCTCACTCTACTTCAAGTCATCAATTATCTGCGGGCACAAAGCTACATATTTCTTCACAAGGGGCAAAAGCCTGATTCATGTGCTCCCCGTGGGATCAATACTCTTACTTCGAAAAGGCTACACCTAAACCCTATGCACTTGCAGGCTATCAAGGGCCTGAACCTGGGTAAACTCGTGGTGTCTCTACCTTACCATTTTGATCTGTGGTGCATTTGCCCTTACCGAACAAATTATTGTACATTGATGGCACTGCCAGGATAAGACCCCGACAGTTAGGCGGTTTTGCAGATTAGATTCTAAACCAAATATGCAAAATGTTTGCCACTATAACAAGCGGCCCAGTAGAATGATATAAAGGTTATGATAGGTATTTGCGAGGGGTGAGGGGGTTAACCAAATATCGAGCTATAAGTAGGTGGAGGATCCATTATTTGTAGGAACAAAGGAGATAGTATGGAGTTACGGCTTTTGGTGGTTTTTCCTGATGAGATACTATGGAGTGTTTGCAAGACTCCATAGTATCAAAAATTCATCTTGGGGGAAGATCTCCAATAGAGCCCTATATTTTGAATAGTGCCAAAATGGTATTTTGAACTTTCAAAAAAAAATCTTTTTGGAATGTTTACTTATTTCATCCCCAACATTACACATGTGTAATATACGTCCATATGATCATGTAGAATTCTTTTCAGATTTTTTTTAAATGTGAATTTTAACTATTTAAAATTAAGTCTTCTAATGCACCCGGGCTCCAAAAATCCTCCCTCCCCAATATCTTCTTCTTTTTGCTATAAAACTTCCAATCTACTCAACATCAATCATAATAGTACAACAAATACCAGAAATAATAAAAAATTACATCCAGATCCATAGACCACGTAGTGACAACTACAAGCACTGAAGCGAGCTGAAGGCGCGTCGCTCTCATCGCCCCTCCCTCACGGGAGCAACTTGTTTTAGTAGACAGTCGGGAAGTCATCGTGCTAAGGCCCTATAGGACCAGCGCACGAGAACAACAACCACCGCCATTGAAGAGATGCTTAAATTGGAAGGATCCATCCTGTAGACACACGAACACAGATGAATAAATACTGAGTGGATCCATCAAAGACAAACACCAACCGAATCCCGTGAGATCCATCGGAGACAAATCCACACACCCTCCGATGATGCTACAAGCACTACGGGGAAGGGGGCTAGGCGGGGAGAACCTTATTCCATCTTTAGGGAGCCGCCGCCGCCTCGTCTCTTTGAACATGACACAAACCCTAAAAAACTCAGAAAAACATCCAAAAATGAAGCCCCTCCATCGAAAAAGGCCGGAATCCACCATGCCTCCATGGCCCTAAGGCCATAGGTGACAAGGCAAACCGTGTCGATGCCGGTGGGAGGCAGAAGAAACCCTGGTGGCGGCTGGGTAGAAGCGCTTGAGATAGAAACAAAGATCTTTCCACCGTGTCAGTACCTCCTTTGTTCTTGCTGTTAGATGGGAAAGTAGGGATTGCATGCATCGACAATGATTGACTGTGTGCATGAGCACATATATAGGTACATGGGGGGCGGCCTCTACTTGTCTCCCAAGAAGTACAAATATATGAGCGGAGAGAGGAGGCGCAGCAGTACAAAATACACAGACCCTAGTACTATACATTTGCACAGATAACGTATGTTCACCCCCCCCCAATAGTCGAAGCATCGCCGGAGACATAGAGACCGGACCGGAACTCCTCGAAGGCGGAAGTTGGCAGCCCCTTTGTCATAACATTTGCGAACTGTTGAGCGGTGGGAAGATGAAGTATCCGAACATGCCCAAGCGCCACCTGCTCATGGACGAAGTGAATATCGAGCTTGATATGCTTCGTACGGCGATGATGGACAGGGTTTGCGAAGAGGTAAATGGCAGAGACGTTATCGCAGTGAACAATCGTGGCCTTGTGAATATCACAAAGCAACTCCTGGAGCAGCTGACAGAGCCAAGAGCATTCGGCAATGGCATTGGCCACTGCCTGATATTGCGCCTCAGCACTCGAGCGAGACACCGCGGGTTATCGCTTGGACGACCACGAGATCAGCGAGGGACCGAGGTAGAATGACAAGTGTCAGGGCAGCCAGCCTAGTCTGCGTCAGAGTAGGCGACGATGTCTGTGGAGGCGGAATCCGTCAGTGTGACGCCCAAGGACATAGTGTCTCATGATTGCTTGTATCCACGTTGGTAAATCCCCGTGAGGAGTGGATGATGCATCACAGCAAAGGTGAGTATTTCCCTCAGTTATGAAACCAAGGTTGTGAATTCAGTAGGAGAACCAAGCAATAGTATGTAAACAGCACCTGCACACAAACAACAAAAACTTGCAACCCTACGCGTAAGAGGGGTTGTCAATCCCTCCTTGGTATTGAGATAGATTAAATTGTATAGGTTTTGATAAATAGATCTAACTAAAATACAAAATAAATAAATAAAAAGTGCAGCAAGGTATTTTTAGATTTAATATGATAGGAAATAGACCCCGGGGCCACAGTTTTCACTAGAGGCTTCTGTCAAGAAAATATCATACGGTTGGTAAACAAATTACTGTTGGACAATTGATAGAAAAGCAAATAATCATGACGATATCCAAGGCAATGATCATGTATACAGGCATCACGTCCAAGATTAGTAGACCGACTCCTTGCTGCATCTACTACTATTACTCCACACATCGACCGCTATCCAGCATGCATCTAGTGTATTAAGTTCATGGAAAAACGGAGTAATGCAATAAGAACGATGACATGATGTAGATAAGATAAACTCACGTATGAATAACCCCCAGCTTGTTACCCTTAATAGTAACGATACATGTGTGTCATGTCTCTTTTTTCCACTAAGACTGAGCTCCTAAAGATCGAACCCATCACAAAGCACCTCTTCCCATGGCAAGAAAAATCAATCTAGTTGGCCAAACCAAACCAATAATTCAGAGAAGAAATACGAGGCTATAATAATCATGCATAAAAGAGTTCAGAGAAAACTCAAATAATAGTCATGGATAGATCTGGTCATAAACACACAATTCATCGGATCCCAACAAACACACCGGAAAAATTCATTACATCAAATAGATCTTCAAGAACACCAAGGAGAACTTTGTTTTGAGATCAAAAAGAGAGAAGAAGCCATCTAGCTACTAGCTACAGATCTGTAGGTCTGTGTAAACTACTCACGCATCATCGGCGGGGCAACAAGGATGATGAAGAACCCCTCCGTGATCGTTGCCCCCTCCGACAGAGTGCCGGAAAACGCCTCTAGATTGGATCTCATGGTTCTGGAACTTGCGACAGCTAGAAAAGTGTTTCATCGACTCCCCTAGTGTTTTGGGGATTTTAGAGTATTTATAGATGTCGAAGTCGGTCGAGCTTCCCGTGGGCTCCACTATCCACCAGTGCACTCCTGGTGCCTCGTGGGCCCCATGGTCCTCCTCCCATGTGCTCCTTTGGCTCCTTGGGTGTCTTCTGTCTAGAAAAAAATCTCCAATAAGTTTTCTGGCATTTGGACTTCGTTTGATATCGATAATCTACAAAGTAAAAAAACAAGGAAAAAACAGCAGCTGGCATTGGGCACTATGTCAATAGGTTAGTCCCAAAAAAGATATAAAGTTGCTAGTAAATGAATATAAAACATCCAAGATTGATAATATAACAACATGAAACAATCAAAAATTATAGATATGTTGAAGACGTATCACCGCGTATGTATCAAAGAATACGCTTCACCAAGGTCCAGTGGAGTCACGGGGGAAGTGCATATGGAGGCACACTTGCCGACCCGCGTACTGCAGGTCCGGGCTTGTCAGCGTCAGGTACTACAAGGCACCAACAATGGAGCGATAAAACATTGTGTCGGATGCGGGAGAGCTCTCCATGACAGAGACCTTAGCCTTCGTGTGGACGGGCGTGGCGGCAGGCTCGAAGTTAAGCATGCCAGCTCGCTCGAGAAGCTCGTGGGCGTACTTCTACTGATGCAGAAAAAAGCCATCAGTGCGTTGGACCACCTCAGTGCCAAGGAAGTAATGTAGTGACCCCAAGTCCTTGAGGGCAAACTCATCACGAAGATGAGCCGTGAGCTGCCAAAGAAGCTCAGGGGAGGATGCCATCAGGATGATGTCGTCAACATAGAGCAGAAGGTACGCGGTAGCAGCTCCCTGATGATACTCGAAAAGGGAAGTTTCGGAGCGTGTGGACCAAAATCCAAGCTGTTGTAGGAATGCCATGATACGCTGGTACCACGCTCGTGGTGCCTGATTCAGCCTGTAGAGAGAGCGAGAGATCAAGCACACGTGATCTGGATGCTCGGTGTCGACGAAGCCAGTGGGTTGTTTATAGAACACCTGCTCGGTAAGGTGGCCATGCAGGAAAGCATTGGAGACATCCAACTGATGCACTGACCAAGCGTGAGAGACCGCCAACTGAAGGATGGTGCAATCGTGCTCGAATTGACAATCAGGGCAAAGTTGTTGGTGAAGTCCACAACCACACGATGTGGAAATCCATGGACCACCCAACGAGTTTTGTAGCGCTCGAGAGATCCATCCGGACATGTCTTGTGGTGGAACACTCATTTGCCACTGATGACGTTGGCATGGGGAGGCCGCGAAACAAGATGCCACGTGCGGTTGCGCTACAATGCGTCGAACTCCTTCCGCATCGCCGCAAACCAATGAAGATTGCGAAGGGCTGCGCGAGCGGAGGAGGGAATGGCTGATGGTGTCGATGTCAAAACGGTACACATGTACTCGTTCAAAGTGTAGCGCGTAGTCGGCCAGTGCATGCTGGCCTGGGCCTGTGTCATCACACCAAGGGGCGGTGCAGTAGCCGGGACGGGAGGGGCGACAGGCGAGGGTGGAGTCGAGCCCGTCGCAGAGGAGTTGGCAGGCGAGCCAGCTATGGAGGCAGCAGAAGCACCGCCCGCAGCACCGGCAGTAGCGCCGGCAGCAGCAGCAGCAGCACCGGCAGTAGCGCCGGCAGCAGCAGCAGCAGCGCCGGCTTCCGTGATGTCATCGTCCGCCGGTCTCGAGGAAGGGCGCCAGCCGAGGCACCCGAGGGAGATGTGTGGTATGACTCGACCATGGCAGCGGCACCTGAAGAGGTTGCGGAGTGAGTCACGGCCGATGGTGGAGGGGGGTGCAGCCGCCGAATCGGAGAGGCGGTGGTGGGCCACGACTGGGACTCGCGCCATGTTGGGGGTGCGGCGAGCGGCTCCGCTGAAGGCACTACAGGCGGTGGTACCTAGTGAAAAGGAAACACCCTCTCGTCAAAGTACACGTGCCGTAAGGTGTGCACACGGTGGGAAACTGGGTCATAGCACCGGTAACCCTTGGTGTTGGAAGGGTAGCCAAGGAAGATGCAAGGAAGTGATCGTGGTTCGAGTTTGTGGGGGCGGTAGATGCGATGCTAGGATAGCAGTGACACCCGAATGTGCGAAGGTCATCATATGATGGAGGCGTACCAAAGAGGAGTTGGTGAGGAGCGTAGTTCCAGCGGGGATGACACAGTGTAATGTTAAGAAGAAGAGTGGCGGTGGCGAGAGCATCAGGCCAGAACCTGGGAGGGACATTAGAGTGAAAGAGTAATGTGCGAAGGGAATCATTGAGAGTGTGTAGGATGCGCTCAGCGCGGCCATTTTGCTGTGAAGTGTAGGGACATGTTAGGCGGGAAATGGTGTCGTGAGAAGCAAGAAGATCTCGAACGGTGATATTGTCAAATTCTTTTCCGTTATCGGTTTGGAGTGCAAGTACGGGGCGATCGAACTGTGTGGTGACATAGGAATAAAATGTCGTGAGCGTGGCTGAGGTATCGGATTTGCGACGAAGAGGAAATGTCCACACATAATGAGAAAAGTCATCTAAGATCACCAAATTATAGAGATAGGCCATGTTACTTGCAACTGGAGATGTCCGAACATCACTATGAAGTAGTTGAAATGGGAAAGTGGAAATTGTGGTGACGCGCTAAAAGGAAGACGAACATGCTTGCCGAGACAGCAAACCTCACAAGTATGATTGTCGATCTTATAACATGAGAATGAAAAACTCTTAAGAATTTGACGCAAAATGGTGGAGTTCTGGTGTCCCAAACGAGCATGCTAAAGGTTGACACCTGCGGCGAGAGCGACTGGAGTGGTGGAGGTGGTGGGGAGGAGTGTACTAGGTAGAGCTCGTCAGGATTATCACATCGATGGATAACCATCCGGGTACGAGCGTCCTTCACAAAAAAACCGACATCATCGAATTCAATAGTAATGGGATTCTCACGAGCAAGACGATGAACAGAAACACGATTCTTGACTAAATCAGGGGAAACGAGAACATTAGACATGGTGAGTGGCATAGATGTGGATGGAAATAAAGTATGACCAACATGGGTGATAGGTAAAGAGGAACCGTCACCGACGGTGATGCGAGTCGAAGTATGAACTGGAGTGGAGGAAGTTAGGGTGCCGAAATGAGATGTCATGTGGGCGGTGGTGCCCGAGTCCATGTACCAATCTCCGTCGGCGCCGTAGTTGTTTGGTGACGGGGCCGAGTGCAGGGCAGCCAAAGGAGTAGGGTCCCATGGCGGGGAAACTTGCGGTGAGGTGAAGCCGCCGTAGGGCTGAATCGGGGTGGGCGGAGCGTAGCCGCCGACCATCGGCGGGGAGGGCAGAGCCACATAGTCCCATGGCGGGGAAACCTGCGGCGTGGTGACGCCGCCGTAGGGCTGAACCGGGGCGGGCAGAGCTGCATAGTCTCATGGCGGGGAAACCTGCGGCGTGGTGAAGCCGCCATAGGGCTGAACTGGGGCGGGTAGAGCCGCGGAGGCGGCACCAGCTGGCGGCTGCGGCGCGATGAGGTAGGCTGGATGACCCGCCGGTCGTGGCCTGAGTAGGCTCGGCGTCGGGGCCCTCGGGATGGGCATGGAGAAGCAACCCGGCAGCGCGGGGGGGGGGGGGGGGGGGGCGCGCCGGCGGCGCGGGTCTGGCGAACGGTTGGAGGCGCCGGAGAAGGTGGACGCGGGGGAGTCCATGACAGCTGCGTGAGGAGAGGGTTTGGTGGGGCAGCGGCTAGGGTAGACGGCGTCTAGGGTTTAGGGTAGGGAGAGGAGAAGGCAGCGGCAGGAGAGGGAGGGGCGGCTGCAGGGTGGGAAAGAGGTGCAGTGGCAGGTTACGGTGGCAGCGGCGCTGGTAAGGTGCGGCAGCGGCAGGAGGTGTGCAGCGGCGGCTGCAAGGTGCGGCAGCGGCGGTGGCAAAGTGCGGCAGCGATAGGAGATGGAGGGGAAAGGGGTGCGGCGGCGGCAGGTTGCGGCAGCGGCGACGCTGGCAAGGGGCAGCGGCGGTGGCAAGGTGTGGCGGTGGCAGGAGGTGAGCGGAAGCGATGAGGATCGCGTGCTAAACTGATACCACGTTAGATGGGAAAGTAGGGTTCGTATGTTCAACACTTGCAAATGAAAGAGGTATTGGAAGTGGGGGATACAAAGGCGTTAGGGTGTTGTCAATTAAAGCAATCAAGCCAACAGGTGGGAGAGGGTAGTAGTGATTTTATAGCGAATTTCATAACCATAAAGTTATTTTGTGTATGCAGGTTTTTTTTTCCAAAACCATCGCATTTTTCCGGTTTGCAAACAGTCTTTCAAGCAATTAGCAGGTTTCCTCGGTAGTCCAAAAGAAGCCTCTTCTGAGAGCGTCGATTTTCTTCAAGACATATGGATTCTGATTATGTCCACCCCAATAATGCACTGGTAGCGACCTAATAATGGTTAGGCCGGCCTAATGCTCCCCTGTCTCCACACTTAACGAACTGCTTTCGCTGGAGAAAGATACATGCGGGCCACTCCAGCGCTCACTTTTGCCGCCATTGATGCACGTGGGGGCATGATGCAAAAGCTACAATAGCTTGTTAATTGATGGCTCCTATAACTGAGCTCTGACTAAACTAAGCGTTTCGTTTGAAGCAGATGCATGATCACCAAGCCGGCCGCCACATCCTTATCCTAGCAGTCAGAATCTAGGTATTATATAACTTGTATGCATTTTTAATTGTTTTACGTAGACATTAAAATTTTTGCACGCGCATGTGTGTATAGGGGGGAGGGGGTGGGGTCATTGGACCATAATGATGAGCCACTTGGTCATGGTTTCTTGTAGGGAAGCACAGGCTCTCGATCTCTCGCACAAGCTAGGAGCATCGTGCATTGAAGCTCTGTATATCGATATGAAGTATGAACGACACCCCTTATATCTTTGCCGATGTTTGATGTTGCTGTGCTGATCATTTTAGGTACATCGATCGTTAGCAATTTACCCCGTGACAAGCTGATCCGGTCTCTGTACTCTCGGTGCAAAAAGGAACCTGCAAGCTAGCTAGCTAGCTAAAATGGACCGCATGCATTCTTTCCTGGAGGAGTCTGCATATATATATATATCCTACTTAACGTCGGTGATTGGGAGTCTATGAAAAGTTTTCCTAACGTACGTGCCCCAAAAATATAGATTGCTCGATCGGTGCAAGCAAGGAACAGAGGTGGAGTCGTGTCGAGGGAATGATCCAGGGTGTTGTAGTGATAAAAGGGCATGGAAGCTGCGCGATTAGTTGACACTACGCACGCATTCATTCGCAGGCATAGCTGGTGTTCAGTTTGTTGGGCGGCATCATGTGGGTGCATGTGCTCGGTGCAACCACAAACAAAAAAGCTAGCGAGCTACCTATAGCCACAAGCCTACACCCATGCACGCATGCTCTATCTACTCACTGATCTCTCTTCTCTCTGAAAAAGAAAAGAGGCCATGTGTGCAACAATAGATGGCGCCTACCATATGCATACACATATGCATACGATACGAACATCTGCCGACCACACAGCGCATGCAAGCTAAGCTCCCCGTCAAAGCCAGCCGGCGAGCGCACGCCGCGCCGCAAACCCGCAATAGAGAACCTGGCGCGCTGCGGTGACATAGCGGCAGTGTCTCGCCAACCGCAGGAACGGTGCCATTAGAATACGCCGCGCCCCTATATATCTTTCTGTAGGTGGTTCGTGGCGACGCTTCGGACATTCGCATATGGGGGAGTGCCGGCGCATGAACACACACATGATTGCTGCGCGTATCGGCAGGCGCATGTTCTCCCCGATACATCCCTATCAAAGCATAGCGCAGAAACAACAAAGATTGCGGCTATATATGCGTGCACTCATTGCCCTGCACGAACGATGCATGCGAGCTTCCGTCCAAGACTAGTCTTCTCTTCTTCGGCCTCTTTTCCCTCCTTGCTGTGGTCGACGGACGACCGGAGGAGGGATTGAGCTGGGCCGAGAAGAGGATGAACGGGAGTAGCAGGAGCAAGGAGGCGGGCGAGAAGCGTTTCCTTGAAGATTCTAGGGTACTGGTGAAGCAAGTGAGGGAGCTGAGGAGGCTGGTGCCCTGCTGCCACGAGCCGTGCGGGCTCGGCGAGCTGTTCCAGGATGCGGCGAGCCACATCGAGGATTTGCAGGTGCAGGTCAAGGTCATGAGGATGCTGCTCGACAAGCTCTCAGACGACTGATCCAGTGATCCATGCGCGTGCAAACAATGGCAAATTTGTGGACGCTCTGTCGATGTATGAATGGATCCACAGCGACAAACATACTATTTATTTATAATCCCATTCATTTGTTTGAATTATTATTATTATTACTTATTTAGTTCTCCTTTACGTTCGATAGGGCAAATTTCATTGCTATGCTCTTTGATTCATCTATGCTATCAGGGTGTGTGTATCTGCGTTGCGATTTCCAGTGAGTTGAAATGAATAAATTTGCACTTTGCTTCAATCTAGGCTGGCTACTTGTACGGTTGTACCGCACAGAGCTTGTTTTGTTGTCTATATCAGTTATGCAATGAAGGCCCAATTATTTTGTTGACTTCATTACAGGGGTTCAAACGACGCGAGTGCTGTATCATCGTTGCATCGCGGCACTGTTAGCCACTGCGCTGACTTCGAGTTCCGGTACAATTCATCAGGCGCGGTCTACTAGAAGGAATAGAGCCGGCTTTTACACAAAATTTTTATTTCTTTCTTCGGTTTTTGTATCTTTCCTGGTTTTCAATGCTTTTTTCTTTTCTTTCTCCATTTCTTCTGTTTTATTCGGTTTATTTTTATTTTTTCTTCTCCTTTTTTCACTCCTTTTGCATTTGTTTCTTCGGTTTTATTTTTCATTTTCATTTTTCTTTGGTTTATTTAATGTTTTTTTTGCTTTTCTTTCTTTTTTTAGTTTTTATTCTACATTTTTGTATATGTCAACAACATTTTTCTGATACAAGTATAACATTATTTTGTTACAAATAGTCAACATTTTTCCTATACACATCTTTCAAATACTTGATTAATATTTTTAAGCGCAAGATTAATTTTTTTTAATAAATGGTCAATATTGTTCCTACACACACTTTAAACTTTTTCAAATGCTTCATTAATATTTTTTTAAAACAAGATCAACAATTTTGAAATACATGGTCAACATTTTCTCTATTTACCTTTAACATTTTTCAAATGCTTCATTACGATTTTTTAATGCAATATTAATATATTTTTTAACACATGGTTGATATTTTTTCTAAACACATCTATCATCTTTAAAATGTGCAATATTAATATATTTTTGAACACATGGTTGAAATTTTTCTAAACACATTTATCATCTTTAAAATGCTTGATTAACATTTTTCAATTACTTGTTCAACACTTTTTGAAATGCTTGATTAACATTTTTACATACATCATAAAAAGAATCATTATTTTTTCAATACATGATCAACATTTTTCTGTACACATTTAATAGTTTTCAAATACTTGTTCAATATTTTTGTCAAATACTTTATTTGCATTTTTATAAACATGATCAAATTTCATTCATCATTTTTTTAATACATGGTCAGCACTTTTTTGTACACATTTAACATTTTCCAAATGCTTGCTTAACATTTTTCAAACATTTGGTCAACATTTTTTTCAAATGCTTGATTAAATTTTTAAAAATACATGATCTATTTTTTATTTTTTGTATACATTTTTCACATACATGATAAAAAATTTCTCTATACACATTTAACATTTTTCAAATGTTTATGTAGATAGATTTTTGCAATAAATTTATTTTTGAATATTTGGGAGTATAAAGAAACTTAAAAAATAAAGCAAAAAACTTAATAAAAAAGAAAACAAAGTTGTTGTTTTCCACGCACCTCGGCTGGCCCAACTTATGTCTTGCTGAATGCAAGACATAAGGGTTCCCTTCAAATGAATGCGGACGACAGAAAGCTGGGGAGATTACAGCCTACGGGAGAAGCCACAGAAAAACTGGCCCAAGACCGCTACATATAGAAAAAGTTTAGGCCTAGTTTGGCAACACATTTTTTCCAAAACCATGGTAATTGAAAACCTCGGTATTCCAATGTGTGGGCGATGAATACTTTGGTTTCTAAAAACCACAGTTTTTCTCAGTTTTAGCAAAACTATAGAGATGTTTGGCAAGTGCAATTTTCTTAGTTTCTTGGTTTCGACCACTCGTTGCATGGATAATCCTATATATAGCTAGCTGAACCAAATTGAGCTACAGCAAAGTTGTTATACAATGACGTGATCAGCTTGTGCTAATTAAGGGTCGATGCAAGCCTATAGCCTTGTCATGAACGCGAACATCCTCTAGATGCGGATATGTTGTTGAGTAATCTTGTATCTCTGGCCACATGGAATCGATCGGCTAGCTAGCTTAGCCTGATGTGTATAACTTTGCTCCAAGTATCAATCGATCTACTCTAGGGTCTAAGCCTTCGCTAAAGATTTGGTATGTGTACACGCACCATCCGATACGACCGAACCTCTAGTACTATCTAATGTACAGCCTGCTTCTTGTTGCATTAGAACAATAGTCAACGATTGAAGAGATCAACAGCAGAGTAGTCAAGCTTCCCTGGTAGTAATCTTAATTTCGTGGCTGGCGAAGAGATGGGTGAGGAGGACCGAAAGAAGATTTGCTCGAGGGAGTGTTTCTATGTTTACAAAAAAAGAGGTTGAGACCTCTTTTTTAGATACAGCAAGAAAACCATGGTTTTAGGCATACCACGCTTTGTAAAACTAAAGTATTTGTCGAAGCCAAACACGCAAAGTATTTAAAACTGAGGTTTCTACAAAAACCATGGTATTCTCATAAAACTCCAAAAATACTAAGCAGCCAAACGCAACCTTAGTTGTTTGGTTGCTTGGTTGATAGGGAGACCTCCTCGTAAGTGCCTCAAGCGCCAGTTGGCTAGATGCCGCCCGCAAATAGCGCTCGCGGACCGAGGCCCATTAGCATGCTCACATGAAGCTCAGTCAATGGTTGACCGGCTGACAATTGACTAGTCAAACATTGACTTTTTGAAAGAAAAAATTACAACAAAAAACGCGAAAAAAAATATCACAAAATTTTGAAAATATGAATTTTAAAAAACACAGATTTGAAAAGTTCATCAATATTAAAAAAAGCATGAACTTGAAAAATCATCAATTTTGAAAAAAGACTACAAATTTGAAAAAAGTTATCTGCGATAAAAAAGTTTCATCGATTTTGAAAACAAATTATGAATTTGACAAAATGTTCATCAATTTCGAAAAAAATCATGAATTTAAGAAAAAATCATGAATTTGAAGAAAATAGTTGAGTTTTACAAAAATCACGAATTTAAGACAAATATATCTCAAATTTTAAAAAGGTTCATGAATTTGGAAAAAAAAGTTCATGCATTTGAAAAAATACTAAAAAATGAAAGAAAAACGAAAAAGGAAAAAACGGAAAGGAAAAAAGAAAACGCCAAGCAACAACCAGAAAATCGAAACACATAAAAAGATGGCTGGTAAGATTTTTTTTGGAGTCTCACAAAGCTTTATTATGGCGACTCAATGCTAACACTGATGAATACAAGTTCGCCGGGCTGGCCTAACCAAATATGACGGCCAAACCCTAGCGATAAATCATACTCCCTCCGTCCCAAAATATAAAAACGTTTTTTACACTAGCATAGTATCATAGTGTCAAAAACGTTCTTATATTTTGAAACGGAGGGAGTACATTGCAAGACTATTAGCCTCTACATTTGAGGTTCTAAATTCATGGCTAAAGATACAAACTGCAAAATCTATAGCTCTAGCAACTATTTCTAACTACAACACCAAAATTAGCTCCATTGTCTTCCTTAATAATATCAACTAACACCTTGCAATATGAGGCAACCACAATCCTTGGAATATACAGGTCGTGTGCGAGAGATTGAGCCTCTCTAATAGCCAAAGATTTCACGACTTGGTGATCAGTGATATTATTGAAAACTATAGAGGCCCTATGGTAAGCTCCTATTTCGTCCGTACAGATCGCTCCCACGACCCCAAAAGATCCATTCCTCGCTACGGATGCATCAATGCTAATTTTCATGAGTCCACGCACTGGAGATAACTAATGTCTCGGCTTTGTGGTTGTTATTTCATGTGACCTAGTCACTGAATTCTACATAAAACTTATGTCGTGAAGATCAAAAACAATAAATTGATCTGTGGCAAACGGTGTTTGGTAGATGTCCTCGTATGTAGCCTTCCTCCCAAAACTCCAAATTGCCCATAAAGTTACGATCATCAACGTGAATTGATCCGCCGAGAAGGACTCGTTCATAGCGAAGAGCCAAAGCTTGGCATTTTCTTCTATCTTCATGATCATGTGTTCAACAATCTCCTCATTAGACAACGGCCGCACACTCCGGGAAGCAGTACAATTGATCAAAGCATGGCGCCGACTCTTTGTTGATCCGCATAGGGGGCACTGATACGTCTCCAACTTATCGACTTTTATAAACACTTTTTCTCTTATTTTGGACTCTAATTTGCATGATTTGAATGAAACTAACCCGGACTGATGTTGTTTTCAGCAGAACTACCTTGGTGTTGTTTTTTGTGCAGGAATAAAAAGTTCTCGGAATTGGATGAAATTTATGGAGAATAATTTTGGAATATATAAAAAATACTGGCGCAAGGAGTTACAAGAGGGGGGCCACCATAGAGCCACAAGTTAAGGTACCCCCTAGAGTGCGCCACCTGAGCTTGTGGGCCCCATGAGGCTCCGTTTGCCCTACCTCCAAGTCCATAAGTATCGTCTTCCCAAGAAAAAATTCAGAGAGAAAGTTCCATCACGTTTTACGATACGGGGCCACCACCGCCTTCAGTTCTTCGTCGGGAGGCGTGATCCGAAGTCCGTTCGGTGCTCCGGAGAAGGCAAATCATCGCCATTGTCATCAACAACCCTTCTTCATCAACAACCTCATGATTCTCATCACCGGGAGTGAGTAATTTCATTGTAGGCATGCTGGAGGTAGATGGAGATGGATGAGATCCATCATGTAATCGATTCAATTTGTTAGGGATTGATCCCTAGTATCCACTATGTTCTGAGAGACGAGGGGAGGGGAGGAACTGCCAAGTCAGTCTACACTTGATTCACCTGTTTTAAGTCAACTTGAGACACCACCACCTGTTATTCAATCTGATATGTCACAGTAATAGACACTTCTTCCGCTATTGATGATACTCATGGTGATGCTTCTACTTTGCTTAATTATTCTATGCCACTTGGTGAATTACTTGGTGCTCATATTGCTAAAGCTAAAGAATCTAAAATTGATGAAAATTGTGATTTACCTGCCACGCCTAGTACTCCTGTTAGAACTAAGGTGTGATACGTCTCCATCGTATCTACTTTTCTAACACGTTTGCTCTTGTTTTGGACTCTAATTTACAGAATTTGTATGAAACTAACTCGGACTGACGCTGTTTTTAGCAGAACTACCATGGTGTTGTTTTTGTGCAGAAATAAAAGTTCTCGGAATTGGACAAATTTTTTTGGAGAATTATTTTGAAATATATAATAGTTTCTGGAATCAAGACCCAGTGGAGGGGGCCTAGCTTTCCACTAGGCACCAGGGCGTGCCACCCCCCTCTCGCGCGCCCTGGTGGGTGATACGTCTCCAACGTATCTACTTTTCCAAACACTTTTGCCCTTGTTTTGGACTCTAACTTGCATGATTTGAATGAAACTAACCCGGACTGACGCTGTTTTCAGCAGAACTGCCGTGGTGTTGTTTATTGTGCAGAAAACAAAAGTTCTTGGATTGACCTGAAAATCCACAGAGATAACTTTTGAAAAATATAAAAAATACTAGCGAAAGAATCAAGGCCAGGGGGGCCACACCCTGTCCACGAGGGTGGGGGGCGCGCCCCCTCCCCTTGGGCGCGCCCCTGTCTCGTGGGCCCCCTGATGCTCCACCGACCTCAACTCCAACTCTATATATTCCGTTTCGCGGAGGAAAAAGTTAGAGAGAAAGTTTCATCGTGTTTTATAATACGGAGCTGCCGCCAAGCCCTAATCTCTCTCGGGAGGGCTGATCTGGAGTCCGTTCGGGGCTTCGGAGAGGGGGATTCGTCGTCGTCGTCATCATCAACCATCCTGCATCACCAATTTTATGATGCTCACCATCGTGCGTGAGTAATTCCATCATAGGCTTGCTGGATGGTGATGGGTTGGATGAGATTTACCATGTAATCAAGTTAGTTTTGTTAGGGTTTGATCCCTAGTGTCCACTATGTTCTGAGATTGATGTTGCTATGACTTTGCTATGCTTAATGCTTGTCACTAGGGCCCAGTGCCATGATTTCATATCTGAAACTATTATGTTTTTGTGAATATATGTGAATTCTTGATCCTATCTTGCAAGTCTATAGTCACCTATTATGTGTTATGATCCGACAACCCCAAAGTGACAATAATCAGGATACTTCTCGGTGATGACCGTAGTTTGAGGAGTTCATGTATTCACTAAGTGCTAATGCTTTGTTTCGGTTCTCTATTAAAAGGAGGCCTTAATATCCCTTAGTTTCCATTAGGACTCCGCTGCCATGGGAGGGTAGGACAAAAGATGGCATGCAAGTTCTTTTCCATAAGCACGTATGACTATATTCGGAATACATGCCTACATTACATTGATGAATTGGAGCTAGTTCTGTGTCACCCTATGTTATAGCTATTACATGAGGAATCGCATCCGACATAATTATCCATCACTGATCCAATGCCTACGAGCTTTTGACATATTGTGCTTTGCTTATTTACTTTTCCGTTGCTACTGTTACAATTACTACAAAACTGCTATCGTTACTTTTGCCACTGTTACCATTACTATCATACTACTTTGCTACTAAATACTTTGCTGCAAATACTAAGTTATCTAGGTGTTGGTTGAATTGACAACTCAACTACTAATACTTGAGAATATTCTTTGGCTCCCCTTGTGTCGAATCAATAAATTTGGGTTGAATTTTCTACCCTCGAAAACTGTTGTGATCCCCTATACTTGTGGGTTATCAAGACTATTTTCTGGCGTCGTTGCCGGGGAGCATAGCTCTATTCTTTGAGTCACTTGGGATTTATATCTGCTGATCACTATGAGGAACTTGAAAGACGAAAGAACTAAGATTTTCCCTCAACTATGAGCTTGGGGGAGGCTTCTCCGATTACTTAATGCTTTGCCTGATCATCCTCTTAAGAAAAATGAAATACTTGATATCTTTTATAATGGACTAACTGATGCTGCCAATGACCACTAGGATAGTTGTGCTGGTTGTGCTTTCAGGGAAAGAACAGTCCACCAAGCTGAATTGTTATTGAATAATGTGTTGACTAATGAAAATAATTAGACTCTTCCTGAGCCAATTCCTGAGGCAATTCCTGAGCCAATTGAGCCAGCTCCTGAACCTATTCTTAAACCAACTCCGAAAAAGAGGGGTGTTCTATTTCTCAGTCCTGAAGATATGCAAGAGGCAAAGAAATCAATAAAAGAAAAAGGTATTAAAGCTGAAGATGTTAAGAATTTACCTCCTATTGAAGAAATACATGGTCTTAATCTACCTATTGAAGAAACACATTGTCTTGATAACCCGACACGGGTAGTAAAGATAAATTCTCTCATAGATATGATAAAGTTGAAATTCCATCTACTAAATTTCATAGCCAATGTTTAGATGAATTTGATGACTTTATGGCTAGACAAGAAAGTTTTAATGCTTATGTTGGTAGAGAATTAAAGAGTAATGCTTTTATGATAGGACGCTTGAGTGATTATATGGCTAGAGCTAAAGGTGAACTTAAACTCATTAGCAAATATACTTCTATGGTTACCACTCAAGCTGAACAAGTACTTAAAGCTCAAAGTGATTTGCTCGATGAATTAAATAATAAACATGATTTTGCTGTTAGAGTGGCTACTAGAACTGGTAGAATGACTCAAGAACCTTTGTATCTTGAAGGCCACCCTAAAAGAATCAAGCAGGATTCTCAGAGAAATAATCTACATGCACCTAGTCCTTCTAAAAAGAAGAAAAAGAAAAATGATAGGACTTTGCATGCTTCTAGTGAACCTGTTGTAGACACACCTGAGAATCCTAATGATATTTTTATTTCTGATGCTGAAACACAATCTGGTGATGAACATGAACCTAGTGATAATGTTAATGATCATGTTCGTGTTGATGCTCAACCTAGCAATAATAATGATGTAGAGATTGAACCTGCTGTTGATCTTGATAACCCACAATCAAAGAATCAACGTTATGATAAGAGAGATTTTGTTGCTAGGAAGCACGGTAGAGAAAGAGAACCATGGGTTCAGAAACCCATGCCTTTTCCTCCTAAACCATCCAAGACAAAGGATGATGAGGATTTTGAGCGATTTGCTGAAATGATTAGGCCTATCTTCTTACGTATGCGCTTAACTGATATGCTTAAAGTAAACCCTTATGCTAAATATATGCAGGATATCATTACAAATAAAAGAAAGATACCGGAAGCTGAAATTTCCACCATGCTTGCTAATTATACTTTTAAAGGTGAAATACCTAAGAAACTTGGAGATCCAGGGGTACCAACTATACCATGCTCCATTAAAAGAAACTATGTTAAAACTGCTTTATGTGATCTTGGAGCCGGTGTTAGTGTTATGCCTCTCTATTTATATCGTAGACTTAAATTGAATAAGTTGACACCTACTGAAATATCTTTGCAAATGGCTAATACATCAACTGCTATACTTGTCGGTATTTGTGAGGATGTGCCTGTTGTGGTTGCAGATGTCACTATCTTAACGGACTTTGTTATTCTTGATATTCCTGAGGACGATAGTATGTCGATTATCCTTGGTAGACCCTTTTTGCATACTGCAGGGTCTGTTATTGATTACAACAAAGGCAATGTCACTTTTCATGTTAATGGTAATGAGCATACGGTACACTTTCCGAGGAAACAACCTCAAGTTCATAGCATCAATTCTATTGGAAAAGTTCCAAGTATCATTATTGGAGGTTTTGAATTTCCTCTTCCTACTGTCAAGAAAAAATATGATATTCTTATAGTAGGGGATGTTCATATCCCCGTTGAGGTAACCTAGTGTTATTCGAAACTTCTTCGGTTCCATCTTATTCGGAATGAGTTTGTTAACAAGACTTGATCAACCTTGTTAGTGGATTCATCTTGATGATCATGAGATGGATGAAACTAGAAGGCACAACCTTCTGTACCCTTTTTTTACTTTCTGTTATTTAGAATAAATAAAAGAAAAAAAATAGTATTATCTCTCTGTTTTCTGAATTATCCATGCAATAAAAAAAATCCCAAAAATAAAAGTGCTCCAAATACCCTGCAAATTTAGTATGATTTTTTATGGAATATTTGAGGATTTTAGACACTGAGAAGACAGCAGGGGGGCAAGCACCTGGCCACGTGGGTCCAGGGCGCGCCCACTCCCCCTGGGTGCGCCCCCCTATCTCATGGGCCCATGGTGGCCCCCTTCACTTATTCCTGCACCCACACACTCCATCTTCCTCCCAAAAAAAATCCCCATCCAGCTCAAGCACGAGTTCTAGCTCATTTTGCTACGATTTTCGATCTCCTTGCTCAAAGCTCCATTCACAAAACTGCTTTGGAAGATTGTTGCTTGGTATGTGACTCCTCCATTGGTCCAATTAGTTTTTGTTCTAGTGCTTTATTCATTGCAATTTTTTGCTGCCTAGGTGACCCTGTTCTTGAGCTTGCATGTCAAATTTATGAGGTCCCAAGTAATTCTAATGCATGATATAGGCTCTAGGCACTTGTGGGACTAGTTGCTATCAATCTTGTTCAGTTTGATTCACTTTTATTTTGAAGTTACTAAAAATTTTAGAAATCTTTCAGAGGAAGAAATATGTCCAGGAAAATGTACCAAGGTGGTTCCTCAACAAAGAGAGGACCTAGGTGTGCTATGCGTGAGCAAGACGATGAACCATCAAGGGAAGCTAAGGTGCGGTCTTGTGAATGGACGTCAGAAGAGTTTATGGTCAATGCAGGCATCAAGGATGAATTTGACGCATATGTGCGTAATGCCGATCTTGAGGACTTCATACAAGATAAGTGTCCTCGGTACTACCAACTGACTGATTCATTTCGTGAGAAGATTTAAATATACATCTTCGCGTATTTCTCAGAATGTCCTGTTTGATATTTATGATCAATCTTATACCATGGACCTAGAAGATTTCACAACTGCTTGCAAACTCCCACAGTGGGGCAATGTTAATGAACCCCACAAATCTGAATATAAAGACTTTCTTGCTAGTATCACTATGGGAGAATCTAGGGATATGGCACAAGCTACCATAGGGAGCATTCATTTTCCTGCTATACATTATTTTGCTCTCTTCATTGGTAGATGCATTAACAGTAAAGATGAAGCATGTCACATGTGTGTCCCTGATCTTTGTGTCCTCAAGAGTGTTGTATTAGGTAATTAAGATTACAACTTGGGGGCAATAGTTGCACGTAGGTTGCATAATAATGGTATGCTGGAGATTTATTTGGAAAAATTTATGCAACCCTTGTTGCTAATTATCTTGGTATATCTCCACGTGAGGGTGATATAGAGTTACCTGCCGCTTATTTAGATTTTGACGCTATGGTCAGGCACCGTTTTCTTGTGAGGAATGAACAATTCCTCCAGTATCGACTAATCTTTGACAGACGTCGCGTTGTCCATGTTACTCTCCCTGCTCCTTCCCTTTTTGATTACCAGGCAAAATGAAGATATGTTGTCACCAGGGAGGAGGCAGCCGAACACGAGAGGAGAGCGGAGGCAGCTCTCGCCAACATGTCGCAGCTCAGGAGGCATTGGCTGCTGCATCTCAGTACGACCCCAGTTATAACTTCGGATATCAGCCAGGATATCCTTGGCATTAGACCAACTTAGGCCAAAAGCCTAAGCTTGGGGGAGTACGTATTTCTCACCGACTTTACATTCATGTTCACACACTATTCTAGTTGTCGGTGCTCATACTCTTTCATTGTATTATCCATGCTAGTTTAATTTATTTTTCTAGCTTTCTTCTTGTGTGTTTGATAAACCTTAAGAAAACAAAAAAAATAGTTAGTTTAATTTCCATGCTTATAGTGACAATTAAAATGAAAACCCAAAAATATTTCTCGTTCTTCTTTTACTTGTTGGGAGCTTTCCCGTGTAAATAGTTTTATTTATTTCCTTCCCTTTGGGGGTCGAGAGGAGAAGACCATAATGAAAATGTTTAGTGGCTCTCATATGCATGATTGTTGATTTAACTTAGAGCCCATATTACTTTGTCTCCTCTCTTGAAGTGAATGCTTGCAGATTCCAGGTTAGTCCAATGCACGTGCACTATTATTATTATACACACCGTTCGGTCGTGCAAGTGAAAGGCAATAATGACGACATATGATGGACTGATTGAGACAAGAGAAGCTGGTATGAACTCGACCTCTCTTGTTTTTGTAAATATGATGAGTTCATCGTTCCTGATTCGGCCTATTATGAATAAACATGTTTGCAATGACAATTAGAGATTATAGTTTCTTATGCCATGCTTAATTAGCTAGGAGCTTATAATGATTTACCTTGCGTGCCGACATGCTATTAAAATGGTTATGATGTGGTATGATAGGGTGGTATCCTCCTTTGAATGAATTGAGTGACTCGACTTGGCACATGTTCACGCATGTAGTTGAAACAAAATCAACATAGCCTTCACAATATTTATGTTCATGGTGGATTATATCCTACTCATGCTTGCACCTGGTGTAGATTAATTTTAATGCATGTTCATGACTGTTGTCGCTCTCTCAGTTGGTCGCTTCCCAGTCTTTTGCTAGCCTTCACCTGTACTAAGCGGGAATACTGCTTGTGCATCCAAATTCCATAAACCCCAAAGTTATTCCATATGAGTCCACCATACCTTCCTATATGCGGTATTACCTGTCGTTCCAAGTAAATTTGTATGTGCCAAACTCCCAACCTTCAAATGAAATTCTGTTTTGTATGCTCGAACAGCTCATGTTTCAACTAGGGTTGTCTGTATCTTCCATGCTAGGTGGGTTATTCTCAAGGGGAGTGGACTCTGCTCCTCATTCACGAGAAAATGGTCGGTAACCGGGATGCCCAGTCCAATGATCAAAAAGATCAAAGCAAATCAAAATAATTAAAACAAAACTCCCCCAGGACTGTTTTTGGTATGGACGGTACCCCGTTGTTTCGGATGGCCGTGGAGTATGCTTGTTGGTGGCGGGGGAGTATAAACTTTACCATTCTATTTGGGAACCGCCTATAATGTATGTAGCATGGAGGATATCGAGATCTCATAGTTATTGCATTGACAGTGAAATTATATCGCTCAAAATGTTATTCATCTCTATTTTAAAATCAAGCTCTGGCACCTTTACAAATCCCTGCTTCCCTCTGCGAAGGACCTATCTATTTACTTTTATGTTGAGTCATCACCTTCTTATTAAAAAGCACCCGCTGGAGAGCACACTGACATTTGCATGCATTACTATTAGTTTATATTGGGTATGACTTGACTGGATCTCTTTTACCATGAATTACAATGTTTAGTCAGTCCTTGATCTTTAAAGGTGCTCTGCATTTATGTTTTGCGGTCTCAGAAAGGGCTAGCGAGATACCATCTTGTTATATCATATTATGATTGTTTTGAGAAAGTGTTGTCATCCAAGATTTATTATTATTGCTCGCTAGTTGATTATGCCATTGATATGAGTAAACATAAGACCTAAGTGTTATTGTGAATATGGTTAGTTCATAATCTTTGCTGAAAACTTGAATGTTGGCTTTACATATTTACAACAACAAGAGCAAACAGAGTTCGTAAAAGTTTTTCTTTATCACTTTCTGTTTATCAACTGAATTGCTTGAGGACAAGCAAAGGTTTAAGCTTGGGGGAGTTGATACGTCTCCAACGTATCTACTTTTCAATGGACTTTTGCCCTTGTTTTGGACTCTAACTTGCATGATTTGAATGAAACTAACCCGGACTGACGCTGTTTTTAGCAGAACTGCCATGGTGTTGTTTATTGTGCAGAAAACAAAAGTTCTCGAAATGACCTAAAAATCCACAGAGATAACTATTCAAAAATATAAAAAATACCGGCGAAAGAATCAAGGCCAGGGGGCCTACACGTTGTCCACGAGGGTGGGGGCGCGCCCCTGTCTCGTGGGCCCCCTGATACTCCACCGACCTCAACTCCAGCTCTATATATTCCGTTTCGTGGAGGAAAAAATCAGAGAGAAAGTTTCATCGCGTTTTACGATACGGAGCCGCCACCAAGCCCTAATCTCTCTTAGGAGGGCTGATCTGGAGTTCGGTCGGGGCTCCGGAGAGGGGGATTCGTCGCCGTCATCATCATCAACAATCCTCCATCACCTATTTCATGATGCTCACCGCCGTGTGTGAGTAATTCCATCGTAGGCTTGCTGGACGGTGATGGGTTGGATGAGATTTACCATGTAATCAAGTTAGTTTTGTTAGCGTTTGATCCCTAGTATCCACTATGTTCTGAGATTGATGTTGCTATGCTTAATGCTTGTCACTAGGGCCCGAGTGCCATGATTTCAGATCTGAACCTATTATGTTTTCATGAATATATGTGAGTTCTTGATCCTATCTTGCAAGTCTATAGTCACCTATTATGTGTCATGATCCGACAACCCCGAAGTGCCAATAATCGTGATACTTCTCGGTGATGACCGTAGTTTGAGGACATGTATTCACTAAGTGCTAATGCTTTGTTCCGGTTCTCTATTAAAAGGAGGCCTTAATATCCCTTAGTTTCCATTAGGACCCCGCTGCCACGGTAGGGTAGGAGAAAAGATGTCATGCAAGTTCTTTTCCATAAGCATGTATGACTATATTCAGAATACATGCCTACATTACATTGATGAATTGGAGCTAGTTCTGTGTTACCCTATGTTATAGCTATTACATGAAGAATCACATCTGACATAATTATCCATCACTGATCCAATGCCTACGAGCTTTTCACATATTGTGCTTTGCTTATTTACTTTTCCGTTGCTACTATTACAATTACTACAAAACTGCTATCGTTACTTTTGCCACTGTTACCATTACTATCATACTACTTTGCTACTAAATACTTTGTTGCAGATACTAAGTTATCCAAGTGTGGTTGAATTGACAACTCAACTGCTAATACTTGAGAATATTCTTTGGCTCCCCTTGTGTGGAATCAATAAATTTGGGTTGAATACTCTACCCTCGAAAACTTTTGCGATCCCCTATACTTGTGGGTTATCAGTGGGTAGTGGGGCCCACGAGGCTCCGCTGACCCTAATTCCAACGCTATAAAATCCTATTTTTGGAGAGAAAAATCAGGAGGAAGTTTCATTGTGTTTTACAATATGAGCCACCGCCACCTCCCGTTCTTCATCGGGAGGCTAGATCTGAAGCCCGTTCGGGGCTCCAAAGAGGGGGATCTTCGGTTTTCGTCATCACCAACCATGCTCCATCACCAATTTCATGATGCTCACCGTCGGGAGTGAGTAATTCCTTCATAGGCTTGCTAGACGGTGGTGGGTTGGATGAGATTCATCATGTAATCAAGTTAGTTTTGTTAGGGCTTGACCCCTAGTATCCACTATGTTCTGAGATTGATGTTGTTATGACTTTGCTCTGCTTAATGCTTGTCACTAGGGCCCGAGTGCCATGATTTGAAATCTGAATCGTTTATGTTTCCACCATTATATCTATGTTCGTTATCCGATCTTGCAAGTTATATGCACCTATTATGTGTTATGATCCGTAAACCCTGAAGTGACAATAGTCAAAATACTTTCTGGTGATGACCGTAGTTTGAGGAGTTCATGTATTCACTATGTGCTAATGCTTTGTTCCGGTTCTCTATTAAAAGGAGGCCTTAATATCCCTTAGTTTCCTTATGGACCCCGCTACCACAGGAGGGGAGGAAAAAATATTTCATGCAAGTTCTTTTCCATAAGCACGTATGACTATCTACAGAATACATATCTACATTATATTTATGAACTGGAGCTAGTTCTATGTCGCCCTAGGTTATGACTATTATATGATGAATATCATCCAACAAAATTGCCGATCCAATGCCTACGAGCTTATCACATATTGTTCTTGCTAAGTTACTACTATTGTTATTGCTACTGTCACAACTGCTACGAAATTATTGCTATCACTGTTACTGTCATTGCTACTGTTACCACCGCTATCAAAATTACCATATTACTATGCTATTGATCACTTTGCTGCATATATTTAATCCCCGGGTGTGGTTGAATTGAAAACTGCTAATACTAACAAATATTCTTTGGCTCCCCTTGTGTCTAATCAATAAATTTGGATTGAATACTCTACCCTAGAAAACTGTTGTGATCCCCTATACTTGCGGGATATCAAGACCTTTTTCTGGCGCCATTACCTGGGAGCATAGCTATATTTATTGAGTCACTTGGGATTTATATCTATTTATCACTATGAATAATCTGAAAGATACCAAAACCAAGATCATTCCCTCTAAGACGAGGGGAGGTAAGGAATTGCCATCACACTCTGCACTTGATTCACCTTCTGTTTTGAGTAAGCTTGCAACACCACCACATGCTATTAATCCTGATATGTTGCAAGTTATTGATGATGCTACTTCTGCTATGAATGATGCTTATGATGATCCTAGTACCCTGCTTGATGATAATGTGCCACTAGGTGAATTTCTTGATGAACAAATTGCTAAAGGTAAAGTTAATGAGAATGTTGAAACTAATGAAATTATTGAAACTGATGAAGTCTTTGAAACTAAGAATTCTGAAACACCTAATAGACCTAACTCTCCGAGATATGAATTGTCTAATATACCCGAGGGTTATGTTATGGATGGAGAGGTAGCTAGAGACTATCTTGCTTCTAAGGATACAGATGATCTCAAGAAATTACTAATCAAGTTGAAAAAAAAATCTTTGAATGCTAGAATGAGATGTGATCCTAAGTTCGCTACTTCACATATCTTTGTCACTAATAAGGATCATGAATTCTCTGTCGACCTAGAGTTGATTACTTTGGTTGAATCAGATCCTTTCCATGGCTATGAAATTGAAATCGTTATGGCACATCTTACTAAATTAAATGATATAGCCACCCTATTTGCTCATGAGGAAAAAAATTCGCTGCTACTATATTCTTAAGTTATTTCCTTTCTCTTTAAAGGGCGATGTTGAGATATGGTACAGTACTCTTGCTCCCGACTTATTACTTCTTTGAAAAATATGTTCCTGCTCATAAGAAACAAGCTGCCTTACAAGAAATATTTAATTTTGTGCAAATTGAACAAGAGAGTCTCCCACAAGCTTGGGGGAGGCTTCTCCTATTACTTAATGCTTTGCTTGATCATCCTCTCAAGAAAAATGAAATACTTGATATCTTCTATAATGGACTAACCGATGCTTCTAGGGACTTCCTAGATAGTTGTGGTGGTAGTGTTTTCAGGGAACGAACTGTTGAACAAGCTGAGGAATTGTTGAATAATATACTGAAGAAATATGATGATTGGACACTTCCTGAGCCACCACCTAAACCCACTACGAAGAAGAGGGGTATTTTATTTCTCAGTCCTGAAGATATGCAAGAGGCAAAGAAATGTATGAAGGAAAAAGGTATTAAAGCTGAAGATGTAAAGAATTTACCACCTATTGAAGAAATACATGGACTTGACACACCACCACCACTGGTGGTAGAGGTAAATTCTTTATTAAAGTTTGATGAAGGTGACATCCCTTATAATAAACATCCTAGTCAGTGCTTATATGAATTTGACAACTACATTAGAAAACAAGATCACTTCAATGCGAATGTTATGAAATAGTTGAAACAAAATTCTTATATGATTGCTCGCTTAAGTCACTTGTTATTTAGAATCACAAATGATGTAAGGGGTGTAGGAAAACATGCTTCTATGGTTCAAACTCAGTTAGAACAAGTTGCTAAATCTCAAAGAGAATTGCTTAGTGAAATGAACAATAATATGAATGATTATGCTGTTAGAGTAGCAACTAGAGGAGGTAAAATGACTCAGGAGCCACTTTATTCTGAAGGTCACCCTAAAAGAATTGAACAAGATTCTCAAAGAATTAATACTGATGCACCTAGTCCTTCTAAAAGGAAAAAGAATAAGAAAAATGATAGGACTTTGCATACCTCTAGTGAACCTGAAATAGAAAAGCCTTCTGAAGATAATAATGATGTTTCCTTTTCTGATGCTGAAACTCAATCTGGTAATGAACATCCACCTAGTGATAATGAAAATGATAATGATGATGTTCATGAAGATGCTCAACCAGACAATGATAAAGAACTAGATAATGATGTTGAAATAGAACCTGCTGCTGATGTTGATAACCCACAACCTAAAAATAAATATTATGATAAAAGAGACTTTTTGGCTAGAAAACATGGTAAAGAAAGAGAACCATGGGTTCAGAAACCCATGTCCTTTCCACCTAAACCATCTAAGAAAAAGGATGATGAAGAATTTTAACACTTTGCTAAAATGCTTAGGCCAGTCTTTTCGTGTACTCGTTTGACTAAAATTTTAAAGATGGCCCCTTATGCTAAATACATGAAAGAAATTGTCACTAATAAAAGAAAATACCTGAATCTAAAATCTCCACCATGCTTGCTAATCTTTTAAGGATGGAGTACCTAAAAAACTTGGAGATCCGGGAATACCAACTATACCATGCTCTATTAAAAGGAATTATGTCAAAACTGCTTTATGTGATTTGGGAGCCGGTGTTAGTGTTATGCCTTTCTCTTTTTACAAAAGACTTGATTTGAATAAACTCACACCTACTGAAATATCATTGCAAGTGGCTGACAAATCAACTGCCATACCTATCGGTGTTTGTGAGGATGTGCCCGTTGTTGTTGCAAATGTTACTATCTTAACAGACTTCAAAACACCGAGCTCGCTCCCTTTATCGTAGATAAGTGCATTCAACATCTCAACCTCACATAGACGTTCACTAAGAAATTTAAATATCATTCTCATGAGTCCGGAGTTTCATTTAGCCTTTATGATAATGCCTTCACCATGCCTCTAGAAGCGTTCTCTGTTGCATGCAAAATTCCATATTGGGGTTCGCTAGACGAACCACCGAAATGAGTATGAGATATTTTTAACTAGTCTATGTTATGGTGAGGGTAGAGGAGTGACACAAGCTAGAATAAAGAGTACACAATTTTCATCAGTCCGATACTTTGCACTCTTTAATGGCAAATGCATCATGGGCAAACAAGATTGCAGTACTTGATGTCTACTACACAACTTGCTCTTGTAGACTCGTATTGGGCCTCCAAGTGCAGAGTATTGTAGGACAGTAGCAAATTTCCCTACATGTCAAAGGTTTATCAATCTGTGGGAGGTGTAGGATGAAGATGGTCTCTCTAAAACAACCCTGCAACCAAATAATAAAAATTCTCTTGTGTCCCCAACACATAAAATACAATGATAAATTGTATAGGTGCACTAGTTCGATGAAGAGATGATGATACAAGTGTAGTAGTGATAGTAGATATTGATTTTTGTAATAGGAACAATTAAAAACAGCAAGGTAGCAAGTAACAGAAGTGATCACAAATGGTATTGCAGTGCTAGAAAACAAGGCCTAGGGTTCGTACTTTCGCTGGTGCAATCTCTCAACAATGCTAATATAATTAGATCATATAACCATCCCTCAACGTGCGATGAAGAATCACTCCAAAGTTCTTATCTAGTGGAGAACATAAGAAGAAATTGTTTGTAGGGTAGGAAACCACCTCAAAGTTATCCTTTCCGATCGATCTATCCAAGAGTTCGTACTAAAATAACACCAAGTTATCCTTTCCGATCGATCTATCTAAGAGTTCGTACTAAAATAACACCATGTTATACACATCGACCAACTCTAATGTAACCTAGATACTCCAATGTCACCGCGAGTATCCGTTAGTTGATTATGCGATATGCATCAAACAATTTCAGATTCATAATACTCAATCTAACACAAAGAACTTCAAAGAATGCCCCAAGATTTCTACCGGAAAAATAAGGACGAGAACGTGCATCGACCCCTATGCATAGATTACCCCAGTGTCACCTCGGGAATCCGCGAGTTGAGTGCCAAAACATATATAAAGTGAATCGATATGATACCCCATTGTTACCACTGTTTGATGTGTTTTTGTAGTTAATTTTTTTATAAAACTAACATAATTTGGTTCTTAAATTTGTGATGAGTTTTAAGTGCAGGTCCTTATTCACACAAGTATATATTTTAAAGGACAGAGACTTTCATGGTTAGTTGAACTATTGATTGGCGAGCAATGCATGCATGGCAAGCCGCCCATACACTGGCAATGTATGCATGGCAAGCTGCATGTACTTAATAGCACATGGATGCATCAGATTTTGGTGCAACTAATAACATGTGTATGTGCATACGTCCTGATGGAATCGCACAGTGATACGTGAGACTGCAAGTATACATATACGTACATACTTGGCTATAAGCGCCGGTTGTACACAACGATCCTGCGCCTAGCCGAGAGACGTGTAAGCTAAGAAGATCAACTAAAATAAGGAAGGTTTAAACAAGGAAACCTTAGTTGATTAAACGGCGGCTATATTTAATGGGAAGCCCAAACATCGTGTCGCGCACGTCACGCATTGCCTTCCTCCTGGGTGCTTCGTCTCCTGCCTATGAACATAGAGCATCTAGTCACGCACAAGGCAACAGGCAGGGAAAAGAAAGAGAAGACACACTAGTACGCAGGAGACGCGCCCTTGCTGGCGGCGTCGGCACGTAGGCAAGACGACGCGCCATGGTGACGAGGTGTTAGCATCATCGGGCTCACGGATGGAGGCAGAACGCACCGAGCCAGCCGGAAGACGCAGGGAGAACCTCATGCACGAAGGAGATGAGCTCTTGGCGGCTGCTTCAAGGAGAAGACGACGCGCCTAGCGGAGGAAACCAGAGGAGCGTGGTGGCGTCCTAGCACACACGCCCATGGATGACGAGGATGGTGGGTTTATGGTATGTATTTGTTTTTTCTGATGTATCAGGTGCAACGGGGCGGCGCCATGCACCAGACAGGCAGCCAAGACCTCACGCATGCACGCACAAGATGAAGACTCACATGACCATATCTCATAGAGGCATGCTCGGCAAGTTCGGGACAAAGAGAGGGCACGACTTACCACATCCAGTCCACGAACACATCTCACGCAACCAAAGCCTTGCCGCTGCGCGCAGGTTGCAAGCAGCACGCGCCTTTAAGCGGCACTTGTACCTGAGGAGACCAAGACGGGCTATGCACTCAGGAGAACGCGCCCATGTCAGCGGTTGTTGGGGAACATAGCATGCAATTTCAAAAAAAAATTCTACACTCACGCAAGATCTATCTAGGAGATGCATAGCAACAAGAGGGGAGAGTGTGTCTACGTACCCTCGTAGACCAAAAGCGAAAGCGTTTACGCGGTTGATGTAGTCGTACTCTTCGCGATCCGATCATGATCCAACCGATCTAGTGCCGAACGTACAGCACCTCCGAGTTTAGCACACGTGCGGATTGATGACGTATCCTCCTTCTTGATCTAGCAAGCGGAAGAGGGGAAGTAGATGGGATCACAACCAACACGATGGCGTGGTGGTGATGGTGGTGGTGGAGCACCGACAGTGCTTCGCTAACCGTCGCCGGGACGAGGCGGTGGAACTACGGAGTAACGGGAGAGAGGGGCGCCAAGGGCTTGGTGTGTCCTCTTGGGCGCCCCCTCCTCTCTATATATAGGTGGAGGGGCATGTCAAACAGCCCCTCCAAGCCCTAGGGCGCAGCTAAGGGGGGGAGGACTTGGACTCCAAGTCCAATCCTATTCCTACTAGGTCATCAAAACACATAGCTCATAATACAGATCGTCATCGAACGTAAAGCGTGCGGACCCTACGGGTTTGAGAACTATGTAGACATGATCGAGACACATCTCCGATCAATAACCAATAGCGGAACCTGGATTCTCATATTGGCTCCTACATATTCTATGAAGATCTTTATCAGTCAAACCGCATAACAACATACATTGTTCCCTTTGTCATCTGTATGTTACTTGCCCGAGATTTGATCGTTGGTATCATCATACCTAGTTCAATCTTGTTATCGGAAAATCTCTTTACTCGTTCCATAATACTTCATCCCGCAACTAACTCATTAGTCACAATGCTTGCAAGGCTTATAGTGATGAGTATACCGAGAGGGCCTAGAGATACCTCTCCTATACACAGAGTGACAAATTCTAATCTCGATCTATGCCAACCCAACAAACACCTTCGGAGACACCTGTAGAGCACCTTTATAATCACCCATTTAAGTTGTGACGTTTGGTAACACACAAAGTGTTCCTCCGGTATTCCGGAGTTGCATAATCTCATAGTCTGAGGAACATGTATAAGTCATGAAGAGAGCAGTAGCAATGAAACTGTAACGATCATAATGCTAAGCTGACGGATGGGTCATGTCCATCACATCATTCTCCTAATGATGTGATCTCGTTCATCAAATGACAACACATGTCTATGGTTAGGAAACATAACCATCTTTGATTAACGAGCTAGTCAAGTAGAGGCATACTAGGAACACTATGTTTTGTCTATGTATTCACACGTGTACTAAGTTCCCGGTTAATACAATTCTAGCATGAATAATAAACATTTATCATGAAATAAGAAAATAAATAATAACTTTATTATTGCCTCTAGGGCATATCTCCTTCAATCTCCCACTTGCACTAGAGTCAATAATCTAGTTCACATCGCCATGTGATTTAACACCAATAGTTCACAACCATATGTGATACACCCATAGTTCACATCGCCATGTGACCAACACCCAAAGGGTTTACTAGAGTCAATAATCTAGTTCACATCGCTTTGTGATTAACACCTAAAGAGTACTAAGGTGTGATCATGTTTTGCTCATGAGAGAAGTTTAGTCAACGGGTCTGCTAGATTCAGAGCCGTATGTATTTTGCAAATTTTCTATGTCTACAATGCTCTACATGGAGCTACTCTAGCCAATTACTCCCACTTTCAATATGTATCCAGATTGAGACTTTAGACTCATCTGGATCGGTGTAAAAGCTTGCATCGACGTAACTCTTTATGACGAACTCTTTACACTACAAAAAAATACACTTCCGTGATGATACATGTTTGTCACAGTAGGTCGCGTTTTTTGTCATGCATGTACATCCATGACGATTTTATGACAGAATCAAGATAGTCATACTTGTGCTATGGTAGAAGTGTTCCATGACATTACCAAAATTATCATCACGGAAGTGTCCACTTCCATGACGATAAATCGCGCGTCACAGAAGTGCTTTCTTCAAGGGTGACCGACACGTGGCATCCACCGTAACGGAACGCCGTTAAGCTATCAGGTCGGGTTTTGGATCCGATAACCCGTTAACAGCCCGAACCAATGGGGATTTTCCACGTGTAAAATCATCATTGGCTGGAGGAAACACGTGTCGGCTCATCATTGGGACAGATGTCATCCACTCATTGGACAGAAGGCGCCTATGATACGTCAACACATGGCACGGCCCAATAGAGGCCCATTCCTGTGAAAAGGCTGACCCGTTTGATTGGTCAAAAGGTGGCGGGCCGGCCCATGGAAAGCCTGTTAACGGCTTGTTCGCATATAGCCCATTTACAGCCCGCTAACCCAAGGCTCGTTACGCCCTATCCGAATTAGGCCCAGTAGTATCATCTGGGCCATCCAATATGATTCCAGCCCGTTTTCACTTCTGGCCCATGTATGGCCCATGACGTCTTTCGGCCCATATGAGGCCCTTTGTAACTCTTGGCCCATTAACGGCCCATGGTGAAACTGGCCCGCGGTAAACAGTGTATCACCTTATACCCATTAACGACCCGTGGTGAAACTGGCCCGTAATGAATAGTGTATCACTTTATACCCATTAACGGCCCATTATTCCGTTGGGCCGTTTCCAACCCATGTTATCTTTTGGCCTTCTCAGAGCCCATTTATTCTTGGGCTCATTTCCAGCATTTGTTTACTTACGGCCATTACTGTCATTTTCTGCTTGTGGGCTAAATTCAGCCCGAGGTGACAGTCGGCCTGTTTTGTGGCCCGTTAATACGTTGGGCCGTTTTCATAGCGTTATCAAATACGGCCGATTAACGACGGCCCGTTATGGTCGGCCCATGAACATACGATTCCAACTCTAGCCCGTTTACGGCCATAATGCGGTCTGTTATTGGCCCATGTTTGGCCAACCGATCATACGGCCCGTACAAGGTCCATTGATGATACAGCCCATAGAAGGCCCATTGTGTCTACGACCCGTATAAGGCCCATTGTTTCTACGACACGTAGAAGGCCCATTGTTTCTATGGCCCGTAGGAGGGAAATGGTAACTATAGTAAATATGTAGCCCGTGGTTATTGTGGCCTAGTTTTGAAAAATAGGTTATTGCGGCCACTAGCAAACCGCGGAAGAAGAATTGCACTGACTACAAGCAAAGAAATAAACAAGACAATAAGGAAATAAATAAGCAAGCAACTTACGCTAGGCTATCACGGCTCTTACACATATTACATCCACTAGGCATCAAAGTTCGCCACCAGTGCAAATATAGGGAACACAGCAGCATATAAACACCGCAGCAAAACAAGTCCAGAACTGAAACCACTTCAGAAGAGCTCAAGAAACAATATCCCGGGTACCCATAATGCTGGCAAGATGCTTAGCAAGCTTATTAACTTTCTCTTGTTTGGCGCTTAAGTCCTCCAGCACTTGTTGTTGCACCAGAAAGTATGCATCTGAATTCTGCAGGGACTTCCTCAGTCCTTCGGCTTCCTGTCGCATAACATCTGATCGATGTCTTTCAACTTGAAGTTGAGACTCAAGAAGTCGAACTGATTCAGGCAACGAGTTCGAAGAGCTGGTGCCAGCAGTAGTAGCCAGTAACTCGAACACTACATCAAGACAGGACTTTGGGGTTGTCTCAGTGCCTTCAATATAGTTTTTATCAGCTTTCTTGGAGACCAACAGGAATGTCTCACTATCTTGAACATTATCTGCATTACTTCCTTTACCATTGCATAACGAGGGTACTCTTCTCCAATATTTTATCTGCGTTCTAAAAGAGAAACAAACAAACACATCACAGGTTTACAATGTAGTATATGAAACTCATTTTGGTAAACCAGTTCAGTAGTAAGGTGGATAGGATAACAGCATGAAACAAACATATATCTATGTAGTATGGTCACTGTATGGTCTATATCATTCTAGTTTATGTTGCCAAATCAAGATAGATATAGTTCAAATCATATCTATTTAAGACAAAGCAGCATAGACAGAATATAAGTGTGGGAAACTGCACAACAATAACAACACTTGTAATGTGCATGGCATGAGAACATAACTGTTTATTCAACTGAAACTGAAATCAACATAGAGAAAGTTACAACAGCAAACAACCAAACACGTTAAAGAAACAGGTTTAAAACATACCTGTTGCACCATTGGAGTTTCAATTGCATCCTTCAAATTTGAAATTAGTTGGTATGAGTAAATACAATGATGTAAGAGCAAAGTAGTATGAACCATAGCTACGGAACCTGACCTGAGAACAATTCTTCTTCTGCTTTAAGCATTGACTTGGGGTTCGGAGTGGTTGTCCTCGTGCTTTGGGCACTGTAGTTGCCTTACTAACTGCTCGTGTTTGGGTGCTCTATGGTGGAGACGGTGTTGTGTCAATGGGAACTGGGTTACTATCTGTTGGGGTTGGGGTTAGAAGGGGTGTAGCTGGTTCTCTGTCCAACTGGGTAGGGGTACAATCTGCATGAGTGTGGGTTATGTGTGGTGGGGCTGGTTCTTGGGCAAGTACAACTGTGGTTCTATCTGCATCGACAGGTAGCACGATCTTTTCTGAAGACCATGTTTTTACTCCCACAGATACTGCCATCACTCCCTCCAATTGAAATGGCTGATAAACAAGAAAAGTAATTGAATGTACAGACATTGTAAGATAGACAGGTACAATGGATAGTAGGGAAGAAAATAGGGCATGAAATAATTCACATTTATGTTGTCTAACCAAACAGAATAGCAGGACATAATTTCACATATATGATGGCTAATTAAACAGGATAGCATGACACAATTTCACATGTATGATGCTTAACTAAACAGGATAGAACGACATACTTCAAAATTTGATGACTATGTAAACAGGATGACATGATATAACTCTATGATGTGTCTATTAAAGTGGTTGGCATGCCATAAATCACAAACATGCCGTCGATGGAAACATGATGGCATGATATAATTCACGGATAGAATGACATAATTTAAAATATGTTGACTATGTAAACAGGATGAGATGATATAACTATATTATGTCTTTAGAAAATGGGTTTGCATGCCATAATTCAGATACATGTTGTCTATGTAAACATCATGGCATGACATAATACAAATATATGATTTATATACTAAGGAAGTGAGCAGAGGGCAATCGCATATATGATGTGTCAACTAAGGAGATGGCACTCAATATTGTGTATATGATGTAAAAACTAAGCATTGCAATACAACATATGCATGATATGAGTAATATAACCCTGCCAAGTTTGAGCATACACCTCAGGAGGATAATAGGACTGGTCATCTGCCTCTGAATCCTCCTTTGAAGAGCTATCTGTAACCAGCAAGATATCTGCTTCAGCAGGTAGCATTGTCTGTTCTGAAGACCTTGTTTTCACTCCAGATTTCTCCATCACCAATTCAAATGGCTGATGCACAAGAAGAGCAGTTGAATATACAAACATTGTCGACAAAATCAATGAGAAATACAAAAAAAGGACGACATGATATAATTCACATATATGACGCTTGCCTAAACAGCATGGCATTGCATAGTTCACATACATAATGCCTTGCAATAAGATAACATTGCATAATTCACATATATAATGTCTTGCAACAAGATGGCATTGCATAATTCACATATATGGTAATTAGACACTAAACAGGTGGCATTCACACAAAGCATGTCTAAACTAAGCAAATGACATAGCAATGCAAGATACCATACGCACAATATGAGCAACATAACCCTGCCAAGTTAGGGCATGCACCTCGGGGGGGGGGATATGACTGGTCATCTGTCTCTGAATCCT